>NW_024962299.1:1495572-1512411 GCF_019238085.1 Lagopus leucura
CCGTGCCATCCCGTGCCGTGCCATCCCGTGCCGTGCCATCCCGTGCCTTACCTGGAACGGGGACCTCCAACCCAGGACCCTCATCCCACAGCACACTCAGTACCAGCCCCCGTCCCATCTCCTGCCTCACACGATACAGTCACAGAATGGTTGGGTTGGATGGGACCTCAAAGATTATCTGTTTCCAAGCTCCTGCCGTGGCTGGGGTTGCCAACAGCTAAATTAGGAACCAGGTGAGGCTACACTGGGTCCCATCCAAGCTGAATGCCTTCAGGGATAGGGCAACCACAGCATCTCCACACCAAGGCCCCATCCTGCACTCCAGCTGGTACTGGTGCCCCCATCCCATCCTGTGCCCACACCGAGTCCTGCTGTTCCTCCCCAAAGCTGACTCCTCTCCCTGGCTTTTCCAGTTGGGGTTTCAGGTTGGAAATCCCCACTGACACCCCTGGTAGTGCACTGGGTCCCCTTGGCAGCACAGTGTGTCAGTGCCACCTCTGAGCAGCTTTTGGGGATTTTCTCCCATGGCTGTGGCAACTCTTGGTGTGCTTGAGGCTGAGGGTGCTGCAGGGGGTTGGAAGGGAACTGGAGCAGAGGACCCCCATATGGTGTTTTCCCTTCTCATCTGCAGTGCACGTGGCTCCTCCGCAGCACTGGCCCTTCTAAGTGTGCCAAGCTGCCACCTGGGAACCCCCGGCAGTGACATCCCTGCAGGCTTTGCTGCTGTCATGTGGAGAGGCAGTGTGTGAGATAGGGGCTGTGCCAGCTGCCAGCACAGCTGCGGAGTGACATGAGCTGGGTAGCAGATGGGGATGCTGTGGCACTTTAGGTGACCACGTCTGAGTGCCAGGGGGTTGCAGGAAGAGGACAGGAGGTGGCACGGTGCTCAGCCCTCCCCTCCGTGTGGCTGCGTGGGCTTCCTTTGTGCTGCCAATGTAAAGACCTTGAGAGGAGGTGAGCTGGGCTCTAATGCTTGAGCTTGCATGCTTGCTTTGTTCCTTGCAGCTTGAGCGCTCAGCGCCCATTATTGTTTGGCTCTGCTCAAATCTGGGCCGGCTGCTCGCTGCTCCCAGCCGTGAGTCTCCAAGCAGCAGGCACACGTGCGTGGAGCCCTATGGCACGTGCAAGGAATGATGTTTGAAGGGCAAGCAGCTCCTTTGGGGATTGAGCTGTGCCTCACTCCCCCTCACCGTGTCCCACGCTGCCCTGTGAGGATGCTGCTTGCTAGGTTTTGGGGCTGCCTGAGGTGCCCAGCAGCCCCGTGTCCTGCCCTGGGGCTGAGGTTTCACTCCTGCTGCTCTTTTTGCCCCCAGGTTCTGCGGGGAGTGCCTGCAGCCCTGCCTCCAGGTGCCATCCCCGCTCTGCCCGCTCTGCCGCATGCCCTTCGACCCCAAGAAAGTAGAGAAGGCTTCCAGTGTGGAGAAACAGCTCTCATCCTACAAGGCTCCCTGCAGAGGCTGCAGCAAGAAGGTAAAGCATGGCCCAGCCCAGCAGTCGGGCATGGGGTGCTTCTGGACCGGCTGTAAGGCTGTGATTCATGGTGCACCTCCACAGGCTGTGCTGGTTGCTTTCTGCCTTCCCCACATCCACAGTGGGGATTTCCCTGTAGCTGCCTGAAACAAACTGCTGTCATGGTGGCAGAGCAGTTCAGGGCTATGCATGTCAACAGTTCCTCTTTTGCAAAGGAAATTGGAGCTAGTGCTGCAGTAGTGCAGCCAGCCTGACTTTTTTCGTGTAACCTCGGTTTGCTCTGCTGTTGATTGGCCAAAGCGTGGTGAAAACTGCTTTCCTCTACCACACCGGTGGCTCTGGTGCTTTGTCTGACAGGTGAATGTGTTCCTGCAGCCTCTGGGAATGTTTCTCCTCTCCTTCTCCAGGTGACCCTAGCAAAAATGCGGTCTCACGTCTCGTCTTGTGCAAAGGTGCAGGAGCAGATGGCCAACTGCCCCAAGTTTGTCCCAGTTGTCCCCACATCCCAGCCTATCCCCAGGTACTGTCATGCATCACATAGAAAAATGCAGATTGCACAGATGCTCTCATCCATCTTCACTAGAAGCTCTAAAATCCAAACACTGGTTTTGTTTGCTCATTCTCCCGGGCCGTTCACAACCACAAACATCAGCATGCTTATCCTGGTGGCATCTGCAGCCCTGGCACTGCCCCGTGTTTCAGCCAGCGAGAAGGGACTGAGCAGATCAGGGTGGCTGAGCTCATGGCTGGGCTGGGAACAGGCTGGTTTGGCTTTACCGTGGGCAGGTGGGACACAGCAGAACAGGCAGCAGCAGAGGTGGCTGGGTGCATTTGGAAGAAGTTGATGCAGGCACTTGGCAGGGCTCTGAGCTTGTTCTCATTCTATTTAGCAATATTCCCAATCGCTCAACGTTTGTGTGCCCATATTGTGGGGCCCGGAATCTGGACCAGCAGGAACTGGTGAAGCACTGCATGGAGAATCACCGCAATGACCCCAACAAAGTGGTGAGCAAGGCTGGTTCTGGGTGGGTAATGCTGGGAATATGGCTAGATTCACAGCAGCCCCTGCTGGCTTTGTTAGAGGCTCTCTAGAGCAAGCTGCCTCTGTCTCGCTGTGCTCATGACCGAGCTGGTGCTGGATTTGCTCTCTCTCTTGCTGTTGATTTGACTGAGGTGTGGGGAACTTGCAGCTCTGGCATCATCTGAAAGGTGCTCATGTACACATTTAACTAGTCAGCAAGCTAAAAGCAGTCTGGGCTACGTGCCAGCAGCTTTGTGCGCAGAGGGATCTGCTGAGAGGGCAGAGGCACTTGGCATACCCACTGCAGTGGATACCCAACCCCAGACAGAGGGACACTGCTCACTTCTCTCTTGTGCCATGGCTGCAGCAGCTCCCTGATGCCCCCCAGGAGAGCTGGAGGCAGCTCAGTGCCCACATCTCACAGCTGTCCTGTCCCTGCCTGCTGCAGGTGTGCCCTGTCTGCTCAGCCATGCCCTGGGGGGACCCCAGCTACAAGAGTGCAAACTTCCTGCAGCACCTCCTGCACCGGCACAAGTTCTCCTACGACACCTTTGTGGTGAGTATGGCTGTGAGCCAGAACAGAATCATCTTCCCTGTGTCCCACACAGAATGTCTGGGTGACAAATCCAGCCCTTCTTGCCTGCCAGGATTTGCCTGTCCTGGTTTGCAGCACATTGAGGGGTGCAAGGGGAAAGTTTCTCCTTTGGGCTTTGTGGGATGCATGCAGCACACGTAGCCCCACTTGGGAGAGCTTCTGGGTGTTCACACTGGGCCTTGTTAGACACACACTAAGGCAAAAGTCACCCCAAGTGCAGCAGAGAGAAATGTTATCCCTCCCCATGAAGATGGTTTGTTTATTTCCATGTGCTCCATTAAACTCTTCCCCTGAGGGACTGTAATACAAAAGCCCTTTTCTTCAAGGCTTCACGTGGGGAAACACGAGGAGAGGGCGAGGAGCAGCCCAGCCTGCAGCCTGGAAGGTCTGGCTACAGCACAGGGGGACGTTCTTTGGGGGGCTGCAGACCATCTGAGTGGGGCGTAGGAGTGTGACTGTGCAGCTGTGCTCACAGGGACTAGCAGATGGTTTTATTAGCATCCTAACTTTGTTGCTTGGACCTCCCTGCAACTATTTACAGAGAAACATCCCCAGCCCAGGAAGGGGTTACTGACTGGAGTGCTGGAGAAATGTGTAGCATTGCAAGAAAGCTTTCCCTGGAGCCCATCTGGGAAACCATGGCCAGTTTCATCCCTGCCTGCTGCCAGCTCTGAAAGCAGGGGTGATGTCAGGAGTCTCAACCCAGGCAGGAGAGGGACTGCGACGCAAAGGCAGGGCGGCACAGCCTCACACCACTGCCTTGCTGACCATCCATTCTCTGTTTGTAGGACTATAACATCGACGAGGAGGCAGCGCTGCAGGCTGCTCTGGCTCTGTCACTCTCTGAGAACTGAGGGCTGCCGTGGAGCTTTGCTTCGGATCCCACCTCACACCCCTTTTTGCACACTCGACCTTCCTGCTGGGGAAGGCATGGAACTCGTTGCCCCCTGAGAATCACGGCCTCTCTTCCCTCACCTCTCTGGGCAGATCCCACCACCACGAAGAAGGGGCAGATGCCTCAGCATCACTCTGGACTGGTGAGTGAGCAGAGCCGTCCGCTGCTGGGAGGAGAGAGGACAGGGGACCGTTCCTCAGTTAGGCATTTCATATCCGTACACGGAGTGTATACCTGTATCCAGATCTATTTATTATTAGATGCTTTTTGGCACCATTGGTCTTCATGCTCTTTGTTGCAATTTGATAGGTACGTAAAACTACGTTGCGTTTTATGCAGAAATGCCCTCGTTTCAAACTGCAACCATCCACGTCCTTTTGAGGTTTTGGTTTTGTTTTTGGAAAAGGAAGAAAGCAGCACAGAGTGTTTTTGTTCCTTTTTAAACCCCACGAGGTTATTTCTGAAGACGTCGCTCTGTGTGTCCCCCTCCCTCCCCCACGCTGCAGTTGGGAGCTGCCTCCTCTCCCTGCTGCCACACAGCCCAGCCCAAAAGCAGCGGGGCTGAATCCCAGAGCAAGACTGCAGGCCTGCTGTGCCCACCTTGGAGCTGTGGACTGTCCCAGTGCAACTCCCACCTCCCTCCTTTTGTACCAGCTCTTGTAATACTGCGTTCTGTTTTTCTACATGAAGCGGCGTGACGCCTTTTCCACGTTTTATAGAGCAGGAACAGAAGCTGTTACTCTTCACACCGCAATATCCGTCACTGGGGACCAGAGTATTTTTATGGGACATTATTAAGAAAGTATATTTTTTAACAAAGCAACAAAAAGAAACCAACCAAACGAACGTGCTGTGGATTTGCAATGGGGGTGGGAGGGAAGAGCTGGACCCTGGGCCTGCGGCTGGGACTCTGCTGAGCCACGTGAGCAGCTGGGCTTCCTCCTCTCTTCTCTCCAACCTGTTCTGTCCCCTTCTGCTGTCAGCTTTTCTCTGCAGGCAGCGATGAGGCCGTGTCAGCGCAGTGCTGTGTTGGTCAGAGCACGGCCAGCCCCACAGCTCTGCTTCAAAAAGGACCTTTGGGAGGACAAGCAGCCCCTTTGTCGCGTGGCTGTGATCCCTGGGCTGTTGGCTGCGTCGCTGGGCTCCTCGGGTTCCTGCTGGGTGCAGCTTCTCTGAGCTGTGAGTGGGCTTCCTTCCTCTCTGCCCACAGTTCGCTCTCTCAGATGCTTGTAATTAAACAGCAAGCAGTGTTTGAGTGCTGGGCTGGGAGCAAAGGGTGCAGCCCACCAGGCTGGGCTTGCAAAAAGCTCTGCTGGAAATTGCCCAAGTTTGGATTTTCCTCCAGACCCATGGCGTTGCTGTAACCCTTTGGCATGGCAGGGGAGGATTTCCCTAGGAGGCTTTGTGCTCCTGCAGTGGCACTGTTAATCCTTGCAGGCAGAGCTGGCTGCGTGGCACTGCTGGCTGTAACCCGGAGGGGCAGCTTGCATTTGGGTGCGTGGTGAGGAAGCAAGAGGGTTTGGTGCTGCCAGCTGGTGCTCAGTGCAGAGCAGCTGGGTTATGTGGGGATGTCTGCCCTTGGTGGCTGTGCAGAATGCCAGCCCTAATGCAGAGCATCTTGTCCCCTGAACCAGGAGACTTCAGGATGCCTCTCTCAAGTGGGCAGTTGCTGCTCTGAGTGAAGCTCCATAGCTCCTTGTACTGGACAGGCAGAAATCAGCTGCAGGGCACGTGCTGTGCTCCCGTGCCATGCAGTGTTGGGGCAGAAGGTGCAGCTCTTTGTCCCCTTCCCTTTTGCCTTGCAGCCCTGCCCAGGCCAGCAGGTCTCTGTGCCCCACCGTCCCCTTCCTCCCTGCCCTGTGCTGTCTGCTCTGCTCAGCTGAGTGTGAGTGGAAGGGAGATCTGCCTGGCACAGCCATGGCCCTGTGCAGCATAATTCCCTTCCCATGTAATGAGTTGCCAGCAGCTGGAGGAGAAGAGCTGCATGTTGGTGCCCTGCCACCCTCTGGGCTCACACCAGCAAGGGGACTGGCCCAGGTTTACCAAGTGGAGGCAGCGAGTTGACACCTGCTTCCCAGCAGGGCTTTGGAGGTGGCTTTGGGGAGAGTGCTGCAGAGGGCAGCAGCCCCACTGTGTGCTGGAGGAGGTCCCAAAGAGTCTCTCTGAGTTGGACCTCAAGCTTTGCCCCCACAGTCCCATCCAGGGCTGGCCCAAAGCTATGCCAAAGGACAGCGTGCTGCTGAGATGTGCCACTGCTCTGCTCTGGGGCTGTACCTATGCCCGTAGGGCTGGGCTGCTGCCTGCATCCCCACACTCAGAGAAGCATCCTTTTGTGGGTTGCCTGAGTCCTGGCTCCTTCCAGCTGTGCTCTAGCAATACTGTCTTTTTACTTCAAATAGTACCAAGTGTTCTGGGGGCCGGGGTCTCCCCTGTGCTTCTGGCAGCCCCCTGGCAGGGGGTAAGGGCTGGGGCTGCTCTGCTCCCTCTGTGCAGCCAGGGTTAGTGGGAAGCAGCGGTGTCTTCCCTACCCAGCACTGTCCCCTTGCCACGTGTCCAGCCCAGGGGCTTTACCTGCTCCCACTGGAGCAGGGACATCAGAGAGGAGCCTAGTTGGGTTTCCCTGTCCCCTCCTTGTCTGGGATCCCCAGGTTCCTGCTTAGAGGGCTCTGCCTCATGCAGCCCTCCATTGGAGCTCTCGCTGCCTGCCTTGGGCGATCTGGGACAGTGCTTTTAATGCCTCTGTCTCCTTCCTCCTCCTCTTCCTCCTCTTCCTCCTCCTCTTCCTCCTTTTTGCCCCGGCATTGTTGGAGCAGGGGCAGCAGTGGCTGCTTTTGTAAAGCACTTTAAGGCAGCGCAGGCAGCTCCTGCTTCTTGCACCCCTTGGTGTGGGGTTGGGAATCTTGCTGTGCTGCCAGCCGTGCTCGTCCATGTTACCCTGACTTTTTGCATAACGAGTAGAACTTTTAACGAGACATACCGTTTTTTTGAAAAAGAAGAAAATAATAATAACAATAATAATTATAAAAATACGACGACGTATTTGTAGCAAACCATTTTTTCTCAATAAAGGCAGTTTCATCCATGGGCGGCCTCGACTGCAGTCTGTGCCCCCCAGGGTGTCCAAGCGGGGAGCAGGAGGGGACGGCACCGGGGCCAAAATCCTTCCCTGTCCCCTGAGTCATCAACTCCTGCCATTCATGGAGGGATTTGGCCATGCTGTGACATCACCAGACCCCACGGGAGCCCCGTGGCCACCTGTGCCCAGTCCTGGCAGTGTGTCCTGGCACACGCTGAGCGTGCTGTCCCAAAAGCACTGCTGGGTGTGAGCCAGGGCAGTGTGATGGGTGTTCCTGCTCCGGGTGTCCTGGCTCCGTGCCTCTATGGGGTTCCCTGGGGACGCAGTGCTGGCTCTGCTCAGCCTCTTTTTGCAGTTCAGACACCCTGAGGCTGAGTGTCCTCCCTCAGTTTCTGCACCATAGAGGGTTTTGGGGCTTCAGGCTCTTAAAGTTGGAGCTGAGCCCCACGGCTGTCAGCAGGGAGATGTCCCTTATTGATGCAGTGCATCCTCATCCCCATCCCACATCCCCTGCCCTGCTCACCGCTGTGTCCCCGTGGTTGGAGCCAAGCTGCCCTCATGCCCCCAAGCCAGGCTTTTTGGGCTGAGGGGGGTCTGTGCTACTCCTGGCTGCTTTTGGGTGGGAAGCCCTATAAAGAAGAGCAGGGATATTGGGTTGTACTGAGCTCAGCTGTAACCCAAGCACAGTGTCATGGCTCCCCTGGCTGTGCCCTGCTGGCCGTGGGGTCCCTGGGGCTGGAGCTGGCTGTCCCTCGGGTCTTAGCCCTGCTTGCTGAGGAGACTTCTGGCCTGGGTGCTCCTGCAGGATTTGTACCCCAGGGATCCCACCAATAACTGAGCATCCCCAGCATGGTGGTGGTGCCCCACGGTGTCACCCTGGTGGCTGGGAGCCCTGGGGGCATTTTGGGGGATGTCAGCAGAGTGGTGCCACACGCTCCTCCCTGTGTGCTGTTTGCAGCCCCGCTGTGCTAAATCAGGTCCCCACCTGTCCCTGCAACGGGGAAAGGATCCCACACCCCAAAATAGCCGTGTGCCTCCTCTCGCCCATGGAAAATGCTTGTAAAGCTCTGGGGGGGGGGCACTCAGAGGCTGGGGTGGCCCCCGCCGCACCTGCCAGCACCCATTGGGGGGGGGGTCACCCGAAATACTCCCTATGGGCTGCTCCCTCAGCCTTCTTGCGGGGGCTTTTGGGCCCACCCCAGCAGTGTAACCCACATACCAGGCGTGTGCCCACCTCCAGGCACAGGGACGAGGGACAAAAACACCCCACGGGAGTGAGGAGATACTGGGAGGGGGGAGTGGATCTCGGCTGCCAAAGGGGGAACAGGGGCTTGTCAGGCTGGGGAGTGGGTGCTGGGAGCACTGGGGAAACTGGGAGCGTTGGCATTGGGGGTGTATAGCGGGGTTATTGTGGGCTCTGGGTGGGCAGTGGGGTGCTGGGGGCACCGGGATAGGGGCACTGCGAGCACGGACCCCCAGCACAGCCCATCTCCGCGCATGCGCGCTGCCCACACGGCACCACGTTGGCCCCGCCCCCTTCACGCCTTCGCTCTGCTCCATCAATGGGCGGGATGGGGCGGGACCGCCCCGTGGTCCGATCTCTGCTATTGGTCTTCCGGCCCCGGCCGCTGTGCCTCCAGCCAATGGCGTGGCGGGACTCTCACGCGCGAGCGGCTGGGCGGGGCGTGGCGGCGGCGGTGTGCGGAAGCATGGCGGCGGAACGGGGCACGGCGCGGGTCACCTGCACAGCGCCCGTCAACATCGCCGTCATCAAATACTGTGAGTGCGGGCGGGGGGCGTGGGGTCGTGCCGTGCCGTGCCGGGTTTTGCTGTGCTAAGTGCCGAGCCGTGCCAGGCAGTGCCATGCTGTGCTGAGCTGTGCCATGCCCATCACAAGCAGTGCCGTGCTGTGCCAAGCCGTGCCGTGCAGTGCTGTGCTGTGTGGTGCCGTTCCAAGCAGTATGGCATGCTGTGCCAGGCTGTGCTGATGAGAAGCAAGCAGTGCCACGCCATGCCAAGTGGTGCCATGCCATGCCATGCAGCGCCGTGCTGTGCACAGTGGCACTGTGCCGTGCCAAGCATTGCTGTACCTCTCCACATCTCTCGCAGGGGGTAAGCGTGACACCGACCTCATCCTGCCCATCAACTCCTCACTCAGCGTGACGCTGCACCAGGACCAGGTTAGTGCAGGGCTGCGTGCCCACCTCCAGCCCTGGGGGATCCGATATCCCCCTCCCCATCCCCGGGGCTGCATGTCCCCGAGCTCAGTGCCATCCCATACAGCTGAGGACCACCACCACAGCCGCTGCGTGCCGTGACTTCACCGAGGACCGCCTGTGGCTGAATGGGGAGGAGGTGGACGCGGGGCAGCCCCGGCTGCAGGCCTGCCTGCGGGAAGGTGAGCTGTGCCGGGGTGGGTGGGGGCACAGAGCCACATGTCCTGTGCTTCCCTATAACCCCATCCCGGCACAGTGAGGCGCTTGGCCCGCAAGAGACGCGGTGACGATGCTGCAGCCCCACTCAGCCTCTCCTACAAAGTGCACGTCGCCTCCGAGAACAACTTCCCCACTGCTGCCGGGTTGGCATCCTCAGCTGCTGGTTATGCCTGCCTGGGTGGGTATGGGGGACAGCGGGGGGTGGAGGGTGGGGTGATGGGGACAGCGTGAGCACAGCAGTGTTATCCCTGCAGTGTCAGCGCTGGCACGGCTGTACGGTGTGGAGGGTGAGCTGTCGGAGGTGGCACGGCGTGGGTCGGGCAGTGCGTGCCGCAGTATGCTGGGGGGCTTCGTGCAGTGGCACCGCGGGGAGCGGCTGGACGGCAGGGACAGCGTGGCACAGCAGCTGGCACCTGAGACACACTGGCCGGAGCTGAGCGTCCTCGTGCTGGTGGTGAGGGATGGGAATTGCTGTTGGGGCTGGGAGCTGGCCCTTGTAGGATGCCCACGTCCTGTGGTCTCGTGCAGGTCAGCGGGGAGAAGAAGGCGGTGGGCAGCACAGCGGGGATGCAGACCAGCGTGGACACCAGCCCCCTGCTGAAGGTGGGTTGGATGTTTGATGATGACCAGCACAGGCTGCCCGGGGAGGTGGGGCAGTCCCATCCCTGGGGGTGTCCCAGAACTGTACAGACGTGGCACATGGGGACACGGTCAGTGGGCATAGATCTTAGAAGTCTCCTCCAATGGTTGAGTGCAATGGGGCTGTGGTATTCTGAGGGGAGAGGATGGGGGAGAGCTGTGGGGAAGCAAATCCCATGGCATCTGTGAGATGACCCCCCCTGGTGCTCTCCCCATAGTACCGTGCTGAGGTGGTGGTGCCGGAGCGCATGACCCGCATGGCGCGCTGCATCCAGGATCGGGACTTTGAGGCCTTTGGACAGCTGACCATGCAGGACAGCAATCAATTCCACGCCACCTGCCTTGACACCTTCCCTCCCATCTTCTACCTCAACGACATCTCGCAGCGCATCATCGCCCTGGCACACCGCTTCAACACCCACCATGGGCGCACCAAGGTAGGGCAGCCCCCCCGCGGCCCCGTCCCGCTGGCACTGTGCACCTCTCACTGTGTCCCCGTCCCCAGGTGGCCTACACCTTCGATGCTGGCCCCAACGCAGTCATCTTCATGCTGGAGGACACCGTGGATGAGTTCGTGGAGGTGGTGAGGCGCAGCTTCCCACCCAGCTCCAATGGGGACCAGTAAGGGTGTTGTCATTTGGGACCGGTGGGATGGGAATGGGGTTGGGGTTGGGAAAAGGTGGGGTGGGAATGGGTATGGAGATGGGTGTAGGCTCTGGGGGGATGGCGACAGGGAGGGAGATGGGGACTGTAGGGATGGGGATGGAGATGTGGATAGGGACTGGTGGGATGGGAATGGGGATGGAACCATGGGACGGGGACATGGGATGGAGTTGGGGACAGCTAAGTGCCATCCCTGCTGCAGGTTCCTTCGAGGCCAGCCCGTTGGCACGGCGGTGCTGCCAGAGGAGCTGGTGTCAGCCGTGGTGGTGGATCCAGTGCCAGGGGCCATTCGCTACATCCTGCACACCAAGGTATGGGGGGGGACAGGGCTCCGACCCTACTGCTCCCTGCAGTCCCCTAACACGTCTCCTGTCCCCACAGCCTGGCCCTGGCCCACAGCTCCTGGATGACCCCAGCCAGCACCTGCTGGGCCCTGATGGGCTGCCGTGCCGCTCTGCCTGAGAATGGGGGACTCTGTGATGGGAACACTATGATGGGGACACCACCGGGGACAGCAGGGATGCCCAGCAGGGGCTGCCCTTGAGGGGCACACAGGCAGGGAGCCACCGTCCCAGTGCCTGCTTTGGGGCTGTGAGGTGCTGTGCTCAGCTGTACCCATCCTGGCCCAGACGTGTCCCCTCCCATTGCCTGGTTTTTACTCTTTTGTAACCAAATAACAGAGGTTTTCCAGCCGCAGCTCTGCTCTGAGGTTTGTGGGTTCTGTGTGCCGTGAGGGTGCCGGGGGGCTGTCCTGCCTCCCCCTGCTGTCCACTGTGCTGCTGTCCCCTGCAGCCAGCCTCCTGCCGGAGCTCAGCACGCCCTGTGTCCCACCGGGGGTCCACCCGGGTCGCTCTGTGTTCCCCATCAGGGCTGTTCCTGTCCCATGTCATCCTGTGTCCCCGCACCGCCCCGCGTCCCGCCGTGGCCCGGCGCTGCGCTGCGGAGGCGTGGCCTGCGCGAAAGGGGGCGTGGTTTGTGTTCGGTGGGCGTGACCTGTGGTTAACGGGCGTGGTTTGTAATTAGTGGGCGTGGCCGGAGCGTATTTATGGGCGTGGTTTACGAGAAGGGGGCGTGGCCAAAGGAGGGGAAGGGGTTCGGCTGCGCCGCTGCACCGCTGCCTTCCGGGTCGGGTTGAGCCGAGTGGAGCCGGGCCATGGGGCAGATCGAGTGGGCTATGTGGGCCAACGAACAGGCGTTGGCGGCCGGGCTGAGTGAGTGCGGGGTTAAAGGGCTGGGTGATGAGGGGGAGGGGGGTTGAAAGGCTGAATATGGGATGGGGATGCAGGGATGGGGTGAGGATATGGGGAGGGGGTTTAGGGGTTGGGAGGCGGGGTTGAGGATGCGGGGCTGTGGAGATGGGATATGGAGAGGGGTTCGAGCCCTCGCCCCACGCAGCGACCCCTGGCTGCGTCCCCCCCGAGCCGCTCCCCTCGCCCCCCCCGCCCGCCCGGGCTGGCCCCCCCCCCCCCCCCGGGGATGGAGGAAGTGAGCGGCAACGAGGACGCGGAAGAGCTGACGAGTCTATCGTCCCCATCGTGTCACCATGGGTCTCCCACGCTGTCCCCCCGCCATGCCACTACCGGGAGTTAAAACCCCCCCGCTCCCTGCTCGGGCTCCTGAGGGTCCCACCGCCGAGCGTCCCCCGATGTCCCCACTCGTTGGAGGTGCCGGGGGTGGCAGCCATGTCCCCG
The DNA here is from genome assembly GCF_019238085.1 of Lagopus leucura. Lineage (NCBI taxonomy): Eukaryota > Metazoa > Chordata > Aves > Galliformes > Phasianidae > Lagopus > Lagopus leucura. The sequence continues at coordinate 1,508,058 of NW_024962299.1, forward strand.
CTGTCCCGCAGTCATGCTGACCGGAGGAGTCGTGGCGGTGGCTGGGCAGTTCAAGGGCTGGTACTTCGCTGCGTACGCCATGTATCCTTATGGGACTCGGGGTGGGAGGGGGCACCTGACTCTGTGCAGGCGGGGAGGGGGGGAGGGTCCTACATCTCCTTCCCACTGTTTGGCCCCACATCGCTCCATTCCTGCCCCTTTCCCTACAGAATTCACCCCCACCCTTGACCACATTTCTGCCCCACTCCCTATGGATCTCACCCCCTACCCTTAGCTCCCAACACCCTTTTCCTTGACTCCCCCCCCCCCCCCCCCAACTCAGTGCTGCAGGTGCCTTCGTCTGCCTGCTGGAGTACCCACGCAGCAAGAGGCAGAAGGGCTCCACCATGGAGCGCTGGTGAGTGATGGGGTGGCACTGGGGTTCCTACGTGTTGGCGGGGGGTCCTTTAGGGCTGGGTGCCCCCCCTGACTCTGCATATTACCCCACAGTGGCCAGAGGTACATGACGGCAGTGCTGAAGGTGTTTGGACCCCTCACCCGGAGTTACTACATCCGTGCCATCCTGCATGCAGCGTGAGTGGGGTTGGGGATGGGGGGCACACCCTGAACCACCCCCTTCACCTTCCCTTGTGCTCTCAGGCTGGCCGTCCCTGCTGGCTTCCTGCTTTCCACCATCCTGGGCACTGTCTGTCTGGGCATTGCCAGTGGCATCTACCTGCTGGTGAGCTGCTCTGGGGGAGCAGGGGGTGGTGATGGGGTTGAAGGAGAGGGTTTCCCCATTGACTGCCCCTTTCCCCCCCTATCCCCCCCCGGCCCTGCAGGCAGCTGTGCGTGGGGAGGAGTGGCGACCCATTGAGCAGAAGCCCCGGGAGCGGCCCCATATGGGGGACACCATCAAGCAGCCCCCCAGCAACCCCCCACCGCGACCCCCTGCTGATGCACGCAGGAAGCAGATGGTCGAAGTGGGGGGGCAGGTGAACCCCATCCCTGTAGAGGTTGAGTAACACAGAGCAGGGGGTCCCTGCTGCTGCACTCACTACCCAGCTGCACCCATCACCCCCCCACTGGTCCCCAAACCCCTGGGGTGGGGGGGGGGTCTTCCTCCCCAGCTCCTGGGTGATTTTGGAATCCCTGGGGGCTGTTGAGATGCCCGCCCCATATCCCAGGGGACTCTGCCAGCCACACAGCCCCACTGTGCTGCTGGGGTTCACGCAGCTCTGCTCGCTGCACCACCTCTTCACATTTTGTATGTTGTCATTTTTTTTTTTTCTTCTTTTCTTTTTTCTCTGGTTGCTTTTTACAATAAAAGGACTGAAAGGCCCCAGATCCAGCCTGACCCCACCGCATTCATTGCCCCCTGTGCCCTGGATGCGAGGTGGGAGCTCGATGCCCAAATCTTTAGTGATCCCACCGATGGGACAAACCTGGAGTGGGGAAAGGCTTTAGGACACGTGGTCCCCAGAGGTGACACCCAGCCCCTTACCCCCTCTCTCCCCCCCCCAGCACCCATGGGTGCTCTGAAGATACGTGGGACAACCCCTGTAGGTGGCGCTGAGCCCATGGGATGTGAGTGCCCAGGGCAGAGCTGTGGGAAAGGAGTGGGTGGTGATGGGGTGCTTGTGTGGGGTTGTCCTCCTCCCCATTGCCTCCCCCTTCTCCTGGGTGTGCTTTGGGGATGGCAGATGCCCCCCAGCATCCATTGGGGGTTACCCAAAGCGCCTTCATCCCTGCATCTTTGGCACCTCCCCTCCAGCATCCACGGGGCACAATGGGGGGGACCCGTGCACCTCTGCCCCTTGCCCTCCCAGTTATCCCAGCGTGGCACATTGGGAGTCAGGCTTTTATTTTCAGGCTGCACGCTGCCGGCGTTAAATAGCACACGGAGGTCTCAATAAATAGCACTGAGGGGGAATAAATAACTGGGAAGCACCCGGGGAGGGCTGCAGGTACAGGCTGAGGCTGAGCCCAGGGCTGCTGCCTTATGGGGAGGCTTAGGGGAGGGTGAGCAATAAATACGGGGTTACAAAAATAAATCCCCCAGCGGGCATCATAAATAACTCATAAATAAATGGTGATGGGGTCGAGGAGGAGGATGGGGTGGGAGGAACGAGTGCTCTAAAACAAGCACGAGGAGGGTGACACGGTCACGGGGTCGGGGGTGCTCCGAGGGAGCGGGCTCAGCGCCCGGTGCGGGGCAGGACGCAGGTGCAGCCCACAGGCACACGGATGTAATCCACCTCGAAGGTGATGAGGCCGGGGCTGGAGGGGCGCGGGCAGGGCTTGCGGCGCAGCACCATCATGGTCTGGTGGATGAGCACCGAGTTGAGCGCCGTCGTCTCCCTCCCTGTCTTCACATCCACGCAGCCGGTGCACAGGCACTCGGCGAAGGCCAGCTTGCGGGGGTAGCGGTCCTCGTCCTCGTCGATGCTGCAAGAAGGGCAAGATGGTGAGCAGCTGCCCCTCTGTGTCCATCCCTCTCCATCCTTCTCCATCCCACTGTGTCTAATTCTCTCCATCCCTATCCATCCTGCTCCATCCTGCTGCATACCACCCGCTCTGCCTCTCTGCATCCATCCCACTCCATACCGCTGTGCCCATTGCTATCCAACCCATTATTTCCATCCCATTCCACCCCAGTGCTCGTTCCTGTCCATCCTGCTGCATCCTACTGTGTTCATCCTTATTCATCTCTCTCCATCTCTGTGTTCATCCCGCTGTGTCCATTCTGCTCCATTCCACTTTGTCTGTCCCCCTGTGCCCATCCCTCTCCATCCCATTGCATCCATCTCTCTCCGTCCTGCTGTGTCCCTCCCTCTCAATCCCATTGCATCCAGCCCTCTCCATCCCAATGTGTTCATCCCCCTCCATTCCACGGTGCTCATCCTTCTTCATCCCACTGCATCCATCCCACTGTGCCCATCCCTATCCATTCTGCTGTATCCCACTCTGCCCATCCCTCTCCATCCCACGGTGCCCATCCTTCTTCATCCCACTGTACCCCTCCCACTGTGCCCATCCCTCTCCATCCCTCTCCATCCCTCTCCATCCCTCTCCATCCCCCACACTCACCGGTACCGCCACGGTGAGATGGATCTCTCGTGGGGCTCACTGTGCAGCCCTGCACGGAGCTGCAGCGTGGGGCAGGAATGCTCTCTGCGTCTCCGTCGCCGTTGGGCGGCCTCGATCTGGGGCACCAACTGCACCGGCACGTGCTGCTCCCAGCGCAGGCTGCGGCCCAGGAGGTGTGCAGGGGCCTCTCCATCCCGCAGCTCTGCTGTGCCATAGCAGCGCACGTGGGGGTGGTGATGCGTGGGGACGGCAGGACGGCGCAGGCAGCAGCACAGCACCACGGCGCTCAGCAGCGCCAGCGCTCCCAGCCAGCCCTGCGTGGGGGGCAGGGGATCAGCTCTGTGTGTGTTACGGCATCGATGCACAGCTAGCATGTGTGCACACGCATGTAACGCACACAACGTAGCTCTGACACGGCTGTGCACGGCATGTGGCAAGCACATCTGTGTGCACGTGGATGCAGGAAGGTGTAACAGATGCACATCACACATGCAGTTATATTTGCACACATGTAACGTGCACATCATACACGCTTACAGCACGTATGCAGGTTTACACCCAAACTGCACATGCACAACACATGCAGAATGCTTTGGTGCACGTGTATAACATACGTGTAGATGTAATGGATATGAAACACACACAGGCAGAACATATGCACTGTATACAAATGTATGTAACAAGTATGCACATACACACACACACATGTCCATATGCACACATGTAACACTTATACACACATGCACACAGATAAGCACATGTACACACAGAAATGCACATATACACACACACAGGCCGCATGCACACACGTAACACTTGTGCACATGACACATACGTGCCCCATTTAACACACACACATAGCACATCTATAAGCACACCCCTCTATGCACACACACATGTACACACATTTAACACATCCATACACACACACACAGGTAGAACACATCTATGCACACCCCCCACACATTCATACACACGCATGTAGCACAGCTATGCACACAACCTCTATGTACACACATCCATAGCACACACATCTATACACACACATATTTAACACCCTTACACAAACACACACGTATATTTAACACTTTCACACACAAACACACATCTGTGCACATACAGAGGCAGATAGAACACGTCTATACACACACACCACACACCCATACAGTGCATCCATGCATGCACATCTCCATATACACAAACATAACACCCCTGTACACACGCCCCTATGCACACATGTTACACACCCATCCACAAACACACATCTGTGCCCACACACACCCCC
>NW_024962299.1:1512421-1555526 GCF_019238085.1 Lagopus leucura
CACATCTGTACACACACATCTATGCACACACCTGTCTATACACACACATCCATACCCACACACACAAACACAGCTGCACACACACCTCTCTATACATACACCTCACACATCTATACACACACACACCATCCACACACATCTATACACACAGAGCACATCTATACACACACACCATACACACACACCTCAGCACACAGAACACATCTATACACACACACCATACACACACATGTATGCACACAGAACACATCCATACACACACATCCATACCCACGGACACACAAACACAGCTGCACACACACCTCTCTATACACACACCTCACACATCTATACACACACACACACCATACACACATATAGGCACACAGAGAACATCCATGTACACACATCTCAGCACACAGAACTCATCTATACACACATCTCTACACCATACAGCACACATCTGTACACACACACACCATACACACACATGTATGCACACAGAACACATCTATACACACACGCCATACACACACAGCACACAGAGCACATCCATACACACACACCTGTGCACACACACACACCATACACACACATCTATGCACACAGAGCACATCCATACACACACACACCATACACACATCTCAGCACACAGAACACATCCACACACACACACACCATACACAGAGCACATCCATACACACACACCTGTACTCACACACCTGTACACACACACACCATACACACATCTCAGCACACAGAGCACATCCATACATACACACACCATACACACACATCTCAGCACACAGAGCACATCCATACACACACACACCATACACACACACGCATGCACCCACAACACCCCCCTACCCACACACCCACAGCACACTGCACACACACACACCTCTATACCCACACATCTCACCCCCCCCCAATCTATCCATACCCTCCACCCCTACACACACACAACCCCCCCCCCACCGCAGCACTGTGCACACAGCTCCTGCCATGCACGCACCACCCCGTTCACACTCCCCCCCCCCTCCCCCCCCCCCCCCCCCCCGGCTGCCCCCCAGCGTTACCATGGGCTGCAGGACGTCGTCGGGCTGCTCGGAGCTGCAACCTGCCGCGGCCCCGAGTGGCAGCGCCGCCGCCGTCCCCGCCTTTATATAGGGTTAGTGCAGGTGATGTACACACACCTGGAAACTCCAGCTCGGGCTGCCTTCCTCCTCCCAACAGCCGCGGCACTTCCTTCTCCCGGCGTGTCCCAGCCCTGCGAGGAGGGGAGCTGGGAAAGCAGGCGGCCTCGGCCCGCTGTGCGTGTGCCGGGAGGGGGAAACGGGCAAATAGGGCTTCGGTAGGACGGCCGTGGGGTTTTTGGGGTCACAGACTAAAGAAGCCGGGGTGATGGTGGCTGGGAATACGAATGGGGTCGCCGGGTGAAGCCCACCGGCACGCTGACCCCCTTAGGGAAGCCAAGCTGCCGTGCCGAGGACGGGACGATCCCCGGAGCTGTCACTGCGCCGCTCCGTTGCGCAAGCTGAGCGGTGATATCACCGTCACGTTCCGGGGCTGCTGTGAACCTGGAGCAGAAATCCCGAATTGGGCAACCTTGGAAAGGGCTGAGGTGGGAGCTTTTGGGGGGTAAAGGGGCTCGGGTAATGGGGAGGGCCAACCAACGCCCCCCCCAGCCCCATAGGGCTGCTTATAGGGGGCTGAAAAGCAGGGGATGGCTGAGGTGACAGAGAGAGGAGGAACTGGTTATCAAAATACTTTATTTCATGGGAAGATCCCTCAAAAAAAAACAACAAAAAAAAAAACAACCAAAAAAAAAAAAAAACAACCAACCAAACCCAATAGGAGAAAAGGAGAACAGACATCCCACAAAAGGCCTTCGGGGCTCCTTTCCGCTCAACTCAAAAGCAGCCGAGGCTTCAAATAAAAAGACAGGTCGCTTTCCCAATGGGGACTTTTAGAGTCAAGAATATATATATATTTTTGTTCCTGGTGGGGGGGAGGGGGGCAGGATGTCGCCAGTAGTTCACAGCAGTTTTCGGCTCTCTCGTTACACAGTATAGAGAACTGCATGGCTGATGACACTCAACACACAGCAGGGCTAACTAGGATACAACTGGAGGCTTAGCAAAGAGGAGAGGGCGGAGAGAGGAAGAGGGGGAAGCAGTGAGAGCATCCCACGGGGCTGGAGTCCTCTGTGCATAATTTACATGGAAAATAAAACAACGAAGGCAAAGGGGCGGGGGGGGGGGGTGACCCCCATCCTGGCGCCAGCACGGGCTGCCCTGCCCCACAGGGAGCCACAGGGCGTCACAGCGCTGACCCACATCCATCTTTATTTCTTTATTTTGTGTGTGTTTTTTTCCTCTTTTTTTTTCTCTTTTTTTTCTTTTTTTTTTTTTAAAAGAACCGCAGCCAAAAAAAAAAAAATCAAAGACAGAACTGCAAAATCCCAAAAGTGGCCGCTTTGCTGCTATTTATAAAAACGTGAACAGTCACTGCAGGGCAGCATTATACTTTCCCAGGGATTTTGGCTCGCTTGCGAGCGATGGCATCTTCCACTGCTTTGAGCTGTTTGAGGAGCTCCTCACGCCGCGACAGCGTGCTGGATTTGCCCCCCTTGGCACCTGCAGGGCCGGGCTCTGTTGCTTTGCCTGGGATGCTCGTTACTTTGCTGGAGCTCTTGGACTGCGGCGAGAGCTGGCGCTTCCTGCGGGAGAGAAGGGACAGAGAGGTGAGCTGGGGGCTGATGGAAACAAAGCTCACCCAGGGTAGAGATGAGGCCTTGGTTTAGCAAGGCAGCTGGAAGAGAGGGAGCCTGAGAGGTCAGCTCGGTGCCACAGCCCCGTAGGGCTGTGCTGATGGTGTGGCAGCTGGTGTGGTCTCCATTGCATCCCTGTGGTGCAGATCTGGCACTGCAGGGGTCCTTCCTCACACCCCATGTCACACTCCTTTCTGTTCTAACAAAGCAGCAGTGACCCAAACAGCCTCAAAGACTTGTGAGTAACCACCGACCTCCCAACTCTGGGAATCCACTGCTCCTTAACCAGCCCACGGCTGGGAGCACGGCGTGCCAAACCCAGCACACGACGGTGCCAACACAAACAGCAGCAGAGGGAGCATCAGCAAGGATGCTGCGAACACCACAAGATGGTAAAGGCTGAGGTTCCTCTTTCACACAAGAAAATGGGACCTCTTCTCCTGGCCCAGGATAGGGTTGTGGTAGCTGGGGCTAGATTTTGGCTTGGGAAGACTCTGACACACAGAAGTTGAGGCTCGCTCCTGCCCCAGGCTGGGCAGAAGGGATGACAGGAGGCCCACTGGCCAGGGGCGCTTGTCCATGGAGATCCCTGATACGACACCAGGGAAATGCAAGGCAGTGCAGTCTGGCTCTGGGTGAGGAGGGCCGAGGAAGCTTTAGGTGTGCCACTCCACAGCCCTTTAGCCAAAGGGCTCAGTGTGCAGCACAGCCCCAGGCCCCTGCAGCTGCACATCCAGTTCTGCAGAGGCAGATGCCTTGCCAAGACACGGACATGAGCTGGCCACATCACCAGAGGGGATGGAATGGCACCAGCCATCACCCACCTGCTCGCCCCAGGGCCCGGATCTAACCTCTCCAGCAGGCCAAGCTAAGAAGAAAGGAAACTGGGCACCCACAGAGGAGTTCAGCAGAAGCAGGAAGGGGCTGCAGTTTCTTTCTCACAATGAAGCAGAGGCACGACTGAGCTCGCATCTAACCCAGTTGGCTCCTCTTGACGGAACTGACCTCAAGAAACCCCCCGGGCTCCTGCTTGTTTCTGAGCCGGAACAGCTTAGTGGCAGCTTCTGCATGAACCCCTGAGCACCTCTGGCTCCTGCCCAAGAGCTCTGCGTCCTTCCTCTCTCCGTGCCTCCATAGCAACAACTGGAAACTGCTACAGTCAGAGAGCCTCAGAGCTGCCCCAAGAGGAGGAACCGCTGGAGAAACGTGAAGGAGCACAAGAGCTTCTCAGGCAAGACACCAGGAATGCCCACCTTCCCTGTAAGAGCCTCACCTCACCTGGGAAAGGCTTGAGGAGAGCACAGGGTCTTCTCTGCAGGGCTGTGCCTTCAGGGAGATGAGGCCTCCCACCACAAGCCCTGGCTTTGGCTCTTCTGCCCCAGCCTTGTCCCCAGACACCTCTGAGCGCAAGCAGGCACTCACCTGTCTGCCTGTGCAGGAGATGGTTTTGGGTTCTGGCCCCTCTGCCGCTCCTGTTTGGGTGATGAAGCCCTCCCAGTCACCTTCCTGTCGCGAGAGCCTACCAGGAAAATAAAAGGTGAGATGTTCTTGCTTGTCACTGAGCTCTGCTTGCAAACCTGTGGGGCAGCTGCACCCCAATGCACCAAACCGGTGCTCCATTATCCCCAGGCAGATCATCCAGTATGTACAACGGGCATGCAGGCACCGACGCTGGCTCTGCATCAGCCACAGCTAACAGGGTGTGTGAGCTGCACGAGAAGCCCAGGCTGAGGGTGGTGCAGGTTTGGCCACAGCAAAGTTACAGAAAGAGGGATGTGATGCTCAGGGTGCCCTCATCCGCTCCGTGCCACAATACTTCTGCACAAGCTGCACTCACACTCAGTCAGGGCTACAGTCCTGGTCTAAAAAATGTTATCATGTATAGTATCATGTTTAGAGAGCAAATTAAGTGCACAACTATGTCTAGAACTATAAAATCAGCACAGTTTACTAGATCATTCACCTGTCTGCAGCCCAGCACCTGTGAACTACATCCCAGTGAACTTCAGCCTCACCGAGTCCCTTCCACACTGCAGTAGTTGAATGCAATCAGGTTATTAGCACAGAAATTTTTTTCTGGCTAGCACCCAGAGTCAACAAGATACACCTACAGCTGAGACAACAGGGAAAACAACATCACGTGTCAGCACTGGTTCGCTACGTCAAAACCAGGCATCTCTGGCCATCCACTCCCCTCTTGTTCTTTGCATGCAGTCCCTCTCAATGCAGCAGATGAGCTGGGTTTTCCAAGATGCTAATAGTGCTGCTGAGGACTCAGACACAGGAGGACACTTGGAAAGCCTGTGTCTTTCTAAACACGCAGGGCAGATCAGATTGTGTCACACACGAGTGGGGAAATCATCTCATTTCACAGGATGGATGATGCAGCCGAGTATTGCACTCATCCTGGAGCCTTGGCAGCCTGCACTCCCTCTCCAAGCACTGCCAGAACCTCTATCAGGAGGCTGAGATCCCGTTGTGATACACAGAAATACAGGGTGAAGACCCTGAGAACTCAGCAGCCACAAGCAGTGCCGTTAGAGGAGGATGGGCAGCCCTCATGGCACAGATGGACATGTACCTACAGTGGAGATGGAAAATAAGGGCTGCTTTGGTTTCTCGTAGGGAGTTACACAGACACAGTGGAGCCAGGCACTGGCAAGGCACACCACAAGACAGCTAGGCACAGCCAGGCCCAGGGCTGACCTCACCTCGCTGACTTCACAGGCAGACCGCAGCATCTCACCTTCACCATGTTGTTGCAGCAGGACAGCTAATCTGCCCACGTTATCTGAGGGTTTGGGAGGGCACACGCCTGCAGTTAACCCCTGCAGCAAGGGGACTCCCAGAGGACGCTGTCCCTTGAGCTGGGCTGCCTCTAGCAGCAGAGGAACCCCTCTGAGGGCTGTGTCTCACCTCTGTCTGGTGACAGGTTCGCCCGTTTGGCAGGAGGAGAGGTCGGCCTGTCTTTGTCTGCTGGCTCGTATCTCTTCCTGCTTCCTTTGTCAGCTGCCTAAATGGAATGAAAGAGACAGCAGGACTGAGACAGCAGGACTGAGCAGCCGTTTCCCTGCAGTGAGGGAAGTGAGCAGGTGATTTCCTGTGACAGGTGCCAGCCACGCGCCGGCTCACCAACACCAGCACATCTCTGTGATTAAACTCTGTGCATACCAGTCCCCACCATCACTGCCACCAAGGACAGCAAATGCCAACCAGCTGTGCCTTCCAGCACCCGGTGCCAGCCGGTCGTTAGGTGTAATTGCACACTCCTCCCTGCAGAGCATGCTTCACAGACTCGATAAAGATGCCCTACGTCACAGCACAGGGAAGTAGGGAAAACTGCAGCCTCAGACTGCAATGGGGAATTCAGACAAAACAAAAAAATAAATAACCACGTGAACACTTCAAAACCAGGAACCAACCACGTGATGGGAGCCAACACCCCGCTCCAGCACAAAGCCCCACGAGGCCAAACTCTCACATGATCCAAGACAGTTCCCCTGCTGAAGGCACTCAACTGGGGCACGGGGCTCAGTGCTTCCAGCTGCCGCATGCAGCAGTCACCACTTTTACCTCCTGACTCAGTTAATGACTTGCCAGCAGTCGGCTCTGGAGCAGGCCAGCAGGAGGACAGCTCACTGCCAGCACGCCTTCAGTGGGCAAGGCCCTAGCACATGTGGGACCTGCATCTGCAGCCTTCGAGAAAGCAGGGAACAGCCCTTGAAGCTGCAGCAGGAATGCGCCCCAGGGGAGCCGCCAACACGGTCCCAAGCCCCAGCCACCGCAGGGTGTGTGCTGCCAGACAGGTTCTGTCTGCAGCCTCGCCAATCCCAGCTGCAGACCTACCTGCTGAGCTCATCCTCACAGCACTGGCCCCAGAGCTCCCTTTTCCAGCCCGTGGCCCTGCAGCTGGTCCCCATCCCTCGGACCCCTGAGCGCAAGGAACCGCAGGAACTCTCACCTTATTCAAGAGCGTCAGTTTGATCTCTTTGTGAGCACTGAAGCCCCCTTGCTGGGCCTGGGGGGCCGTAGGCTGCTGGGCCTGGAGGAGCTGCTGGGATTTGCCCCCCTGGGTGGGCTTGGCTGCTTTCAGCTGAGCAGGCACGTCCCGTTTCCGTTTTTCCTCTTTAGCACTATCTTCTTTTTTCGACTTTCCTGTTGAAACCAAAGTGCAGATGGAGTGGCTTGTAACCAGTTCCTTTCTCCTGCCCTCCCTTTGGGATGGATGCTGCTCCATCACAGACTGAAAATGCCCACACAGTTAGCACTGCACGTGGCCCCAAGTTCAAAAGATCCAGGAAGCCATAACTTCCGCAGGGGGAACACTTAACGTAAGGACAAAGAACAAAAAGCTCTCACTGCTACCTCTGCTGCTGTCAAAAAAGAACAGGGGACGTGCAACACGATGCTGGATCCATCCAGAAGATTGGGCATCAGAGGTGCAGAGGTGAAAGGGAACAAAACGAGGCGAGGGAACATCAGGCAGAACGCGAGGGCACGAGAAAGCAGCTTTAGAGCCACAGCTACCTGGAGGAAAGCTCTGCATCTTCCCTTCTCCACGATCCCTGGGGAAGCCTCTGGACTCCCTTAGCCCACCTCAAGCCCTTGTGAGCTGCTCAACCATTTTCCAGGGGCATGGAGCATCACCAAACTGTCTGCACACCTCTCCCTTTCTTTACCCAGGGCCCCTTAGAGAAGAAAAACAAAAAAGAAGCAAACCAGGTACCTCTACCTTTCTTCTGCTGTGCAGGGGTTGGGGATCGAGAGCTGGCTGAGGAGACAGGGCTGGCCAGGTCTGCATACATGTCTTCTGAGTCGGCGCTGCGCACAGAGCTGCTGCTGGAGGAGGCACTGGAGACAGAAGAAACGCTGCTCACACTCAGGGACCTGGAAAGAGCCAAGAACCCACTGCAGTCAGGAATGGGATGAGAAGGCAGCACTGAGACAGATGTCTTTGTTTTAATTCCCCAAAACAGAGCGGCTGAGATGTCAGCTCCCAGGGCAGGAAGCATCCAACAAAAGGACAAAAGCTCCTGGGGGGCTGGCAATAGGAAAATCTAGAATGTGTCAGATGGAAGTCTGGAAAGTACTGTTTATTTATAAACAGGATTAAGGCAACAAACTTAAACAGGTCACTGTTACTCCAGTAAACAAAAAGTGAAAGCAGGGTGTGTGCTAGCATGTACATGTCAGCACTGCGGCTCAGGTTGTCAAGGGTTTCCCAGCAGTGTTTTTGTTGCTCGGTACACATTTATTCATGGAGGCTTTCAACACCTCGAGCCCTACTGCCCACATCTCCCCAGGGTACAGGAGAGCCCAGCTGCCTGCTCTGAGGATGCACATACTGTCAGGAGTGGTAATGACAGGGAAGGAAGCCTGTAAGATGGCTATCTGCTCGTGGAGTCACAACACCACGAATGTCAGACAGTCCTACTTACTTGAGAAAGACTTTGTACTTGGGAACACGCTATACAGGGCTAAGCACAAGTGGACTCCCCTGCAGGGGCAAGTCTCCAGCATAGCTGTGCTCAAATCCCAGCCAGGCAGGAGCTGGCTCACACACAGCCACTGCCAGGCAGGACCAGCTGTATGCTAACCCCATGAATATTTATGCAGCCTCTCCAGCAGGTTCTGCAGGCAAGAGTCAGGCTCACTCACCGAAAGCTGGGCTGTGCACAACCACACAGCCTGCAGCAGCCACAACGCAGACATGCCCTGCAACAAGCTGCAAAGTTGCTACCCATGGGTATCCATGCCAGAGCCAGAGCTGAGCCCTGGGAGAAGGCCTTGCTGAAGGCACAACAGCGACTGGATGAGCCACAATCTTTGGGAAAGCTCCTGTTTGCTTGTGTGACAGCAAACTTGGCTTGGGTACAGACTATTTCCTAGAAGTTTCCTCCTTGTCTATGCACCTCCATAAGCAACCAGAGCAGTGCCACACAAGCAACACCTGCACTGCAGTTCTGCACACATCTCTTCTCAAGCCCTCGTGCAGCAGGGCAGTGCACAGCTGAGTGCTCTCTGAACTTCTTGCATCACCCCTGCCTGATCTGATGAAGGCAACAGGCACGTTGTAAACAAGCCTGCATTTCCGTAAAATAACGCGGATATTGAACCTGGGAGTTTCACACAGCTCAGATATGCGAATTAAAGCTGGGCTGAGCCAAATCCTGTTTTATCCACTGGCTTTAGGCAGGTCTAGCTGTATGCCTGCACTTCCTTACTGGGAAGCTTCACATTTCAAGGCCGTCTCTGAAGTTCCAGGGATTGCTGCGTACCAGAGACGCAAGAGGGCTGAAAGGAAGGACTTGAAAGAGATTGATCTGATGACTTTTTACTGGAGGGAGTTAGCTGTTTACAGATCTCACAGACTAACAGCCACTGAACTAGTCACTCGGGGCTAAATGCAAAGGGAACTGGTCGTGCAACTTCACAGCAAAGCAAAAATATCATTAGTGAGGCCTTTTAGGTGTTTTCTGACCCACCTTCCTGCTGGGCCCAGCATCTTCCCTAAGGACATCCAGTAACTGGAGGGAACGGAGGTTTAGAATTGCAAAGCTCCACAGACCAAAACTGTTACCTTGTAAATAAATTAAGATGTGGGGTGGTTTGGTTTTTGGTTTTGTTTTGTTTTTTTTTCTTTCCCACAGCAAGACAACATGTTAAGCTAAGACCTGGAGAAACAGCTTTAGTGATGGTTTAGGTGAACACGGACAGTTCGGCACATGGCAAATTGTTTCCTTGATGAAGCCACGAGGCCTCTGCCGTGATTCAGGACTCAGGATTTGTAACGCCACGAGAAGGAACACGTTCACAACAAGAAGGAACAAGCAGGAACACATCCTACTTGCCTGCAGCTGCTGATACCGGAACCTAGAGAGAGCCTTCGTTGTAGAAAAGCATGGACACCAACAAACAGTTAGAATGTGCTGCTACAGAGGCCACAAGGCCGTACCTGGATTTCCTGGATCCAGATGGGGAGTGGGAGGCTGAGGCAGACGATGATCTGGAATGAGATCTGGAGAGGGACCGGGACAGAGACCTGGAGCGGGAGCTGGAGCCGCTGTAGCTGCTGGCGCTGCCGCTGATGCTGCCGCTGATGGTCCGCCTGCAACACAGCAACAGCGCTCAGCTCGCTGCACCCGGCCACAGGGGCTGCAGGATGCTGAGCAGGGACAGCTGCAGCACGGTGCTGGCACACTGCTCTGCTGTACTGTGTGAAAGAATGGTGCTTTGCCCATGGGAATTGGTTTGGATGCTCTTCTCCGCATTGTTTTCCCTCCATCTCTTTTGTGAACGGTACAGACTTCATGCAGGACTGAACCATGCGAGTCAGGGCCAGATGAGCTAAAGCTGCTTAATCCCATACTGACACCAGGAGCAAATGCTTCCTATGAAGAAAAACTGCTCACTGCAGAACACGGTGGGACTACATTGTATTTCAGGCTCTCTAAATAACCATATGCATTTTCTGAGTAACTCACCAGCACTGACATAAACAGAGCTGTCAGAGCGTAGGGCAGCGGGCTTTGGGCAGGAACTTGCAAGAAAAAAAAGCCAACAAACCAAGACTGGGATAAAGAAGAAGGGAAAAATCTGATCAACTAGTGAAACAGAAACTGGAATGGAAGAAGTTTCTATGGAAAAGAAATGGCAATTTTCACCTATGGAAAAAAACTGCTCAGCTCCAGCCCTTCTCTGCAGCTACTGGCGAGGAACAGGAGAGGTAATCCCATGCAAAATTAAGAATTGAGAATGCTTCCAAAAACCTGCACGCACAGCAGATGTACAGCCTCCTCCAAAACGCACTGCTGTAAAGCATCATCCCCTGATCCAGAACAAATCATGTGTCTTACTGCAGGACAGCAGCCTGCACTCTGCTTCCTGCCCACCAAGCTTCCGCTGCCAGAGCACACAGGCATTGCACCAGGATTCAAAACTTACAGTGCAGGAAGGATGCTCAAAGAGCTTCAGCTCTGTTCAGCTGACTCAGTGTCTCTCCAAGAACAGGCAGTGCTACCTGCATGCATTCTGTAACGTTTTAAAATACAGAGTAGATCGGGCCCGATTAAAATATTTACATAGAGATGAGCACTCCCTGTTTGAATGCTATCAGAAGCTTCTCTCATTTCAAATGCAAAGGGAAGAGCAGAAGACAACAAAAACAATCAGAGGACAGACAGAACGAGCCCCAGTGAGAGATTCAGACACATGGCAGGAGGAGAAAAGAGAGCTGTGCTCAGGACACAGCACTGCTGGATGCTGATGGACCAGCTCTATCTTCCTGTTTCCTTCCCACCCCAGGAAACACATTTCTCCTTCAACACTGAGCAGCCCTCATAACAGGTACTCTAGAGGCAAGCTCAGGACTTGCTCTATCTTCCAGGAGATCAAACCTCACTCCACCCCACAGCTTTCTTACCTCCTGGGTGGAGTTCTGGTCTGACGTTCCTTCCTTCTTGCCTCCCTATTATCCCCTGGTTTGGCTGGCTCTGGTGCAGCTGCTGTAATTTTAGCGAGCGGCTGAGGGACGGGAAGGGCAGCTAGTTTCTTCACTGATTTCTCACTGTAAGATAAAGTCACACTCACAATCAACCTCGCAAGGAACAGAACACAGACACTTTCTAAACGCACTGATAACCGGTGCTGTGCAATCTGCAGAAAGCAAACTCGTCTCACCAAGCTGCTCTCAAACAACAGAGACCCCCTGGAAGGGATCTGCTGCCTCAATCAAGTCACCTCCTCAGAGAGGAGCTGCTCTGTACAGCAGTGAATGCTGGAGATATTTTCTACTTGCCAATCAACTCGTGAAGCAGACCGTGCAGAATCACTGCTGTCTCTCAGTCGACTCCATGCTTTTCTACCCTGCAGAATACCTGATGGTAAATCTCACACTGCTGTGCATGGACTTTGTCACTTTATCCAGCGCAGGAGATGGGGATCACTTTGGCGCTGCTCAGAGCATTCCAACCTCTGCTCTAGATGCTGCTCAGCATCCCCAGCAGTGCAGTCACACCTGCTATTAACTGGGGAGGCGGCAGCTGCCTGCATACTGAAACAGAGACTCCTCATTCCTCTGTGTTTAAGAATATCTAAATTCATTCTCTGAAGAACGTGGGATCCAGTGCATGCAATGTTACACAGCCAAACCAATCCCCCTGCTAGTGCAGGTTGCTGCCTGATGTTAAGTGTTACCAAACCAGCACTGCAATGTATACTGGAAAGGTATAAAGACGTGGCAGCAGGCAGAGAATGTGTCCTTAAAGGGTTGATCCTTCTGATTTGAGAAGGAAAAAAACAAATAATAATAAAGCAGGTCGAGGAGGTACAACAAGTGTGGCAAAGGGTACTGTCCCATATGCTGGAGGATGCAGGGGGATTCCCATGATGTAACTGGTTTGCAGGTGACCTTAGCAGTGCTGACATCACTGAGCTGTTGTGACACCTCCAACTATCTGCAACTTACTGCCTGTTACAGCAGTTTGTGAAACAGCAACTTCAAACATTCAAAAGAGCAGTATAAAAAACTATACGGAAACAGCACTCACGTATTCATAGCCTGCTCAACAAACAGCTCCAGAGCCACAGCACTTCTTCAATTTGTCTCCAATGCTAAAAGCAGATGAGTCTGGACTACTTTGTTATTCTAAGGACGAGCATTAACCAAAACTACAGCAGATGAATGAATTGGGCTTTTGCAGAGCTCCTGTGTAAGCATTCTGCACACACAGTGTTTAAATAGCAAATCATGTATGCGTTTCAACCCCCATGCATACATACAATACTGAAGGACACTCCTAGAGTTTAACTTGAATTTAAGATGTGAAAGTGCTGCCATGCAAAGCAAAACACAACTCTATGCAAGTGAAGCTTTGCATCTTCCACTTCTTCCTTAATCTGTCAAGAAGGTCAGAAAGGTCTGACTTGGGTCAGGAATTCGGCTGCTGTTTGGAAGCTTTTCTGTGCTGTGTCATTTAAAGGGTTACGAAGGCTTACCCTTTACCAGCAGGTGGTAACAAGTCCCCTTTAGCCTTCATGAGTGGCTTGTGTGGAGATGGTGTTGGGGAAGGAGAGGGTGATGATGAGAAGGACCGTGACCTGGAAAGGAAGAAGACCAGATGTTGTCACTCATCCAGCACCCCAGATGTTGTCACTGGGTGATTCTCCTGACTGGCAAGACTGGAAGTGCCCTCCTTGCAGCTTAGTACTTGAGATGCCTTGGTGACTTGCTTTCTGAAGAACCTTTACTGCACTCATTTGCAGTGTTCCTCACTCTCCCACCTTCAGAGAGAGGAATGCTAATCTAAGTGTCCTGAATGCTTGGCATTGCCACGCGTGGAACAGAGGCTGGAATGGGGTGGCTGAGGAATGTCAGCCTGCTCTGCTAGAAAGATGTATGAGCTGGAGGCTGGAGACTCTCCTAGGAGAAATCCCCCTTCCAAATGAAGCCACGCTCTACTATCAACTAAACAATTCACTCTGAGGCTTGGTGCAATTTCAGCTCTGAAGAGGTGCCTATCTAGGGAGCCAGTTCTCCCACTATGCATATTCCAGATTTGGGCAACTGTCTGCAGGGGCAAGGAAGTGGCAGAGCTATAAACATGCCCGTGTTTAATTAGGACGGGACACAGGATTGTTACTTTGAAGTGTCAGGACTATCACAAGACAAAACTGCATGGGCTGCTTTATTAAAGAACTGCGATTTGCCTCTTTAAAATACAAAATCCCAGTGCAGCAGTAAGAAAGAGATGCCAACAACTTCCAATCATAAAATGCAAATGATGGAAACGTTCATCTCAGCCAGGCTCCTACAACTGCCTGCTTACCACAAGCATGGGAAACAGCCCAGCCACAGCAGCAGGATACACGTGGGTGGGAGCACAGGGGAGAGGAGGGGGTGGCTGACACATCTGCTTCATTCCACAACTGAAGCAGCAGGCTGCCTCACAGTCTCTCGCGTTTCCCTCACCCAGGAGCGGATCCAAGATCTTGTTTCAGGAGTTGGCTATTTGCTTTTAAGCAGCACCAAAAGAAGCCACGAGGAAACGTTTGGGAAACAGGATCTGATTCCTTTCCAACCCATTACCTGGACCTGCTGCCTGAGAAAGAGCTGTGTCTTGAAGAGCGGCTGGAGTAAGAGCTGTAAGAGGACGATCTGGAACGAGATCGTGAGGAGCCTGAACCAGAGTAGGTGGACGACCGAGAAGAGGACCTGCAATAAAAGCATTTCATTCAGTGCCTCTTGAGAAGTCCTGAGAGACCAAGGTACACTCCTTCCAAGTTCTCAAACACTGCTCCAAAAGCACCTGCCCTCTCCTGGAGGGCCTTCCAGGACTGCAGCCTTTCCTCAGTCCCCATCCCAGCTTCTCTCTAAGTCATGATTCTATTGCTTCTAGGCTTCCCTTTCCTTTACCTAATGACATCCAATCTCTTTTTGAGAACTCCTAGCACACAACTTTACATCTTTTCCCAGGCTGTTAGGTTGGGTCACACACATAGGAGAAAACAGAAAAACCAACAGTGCAGCAACTCCAGTGAAAAAAACCTATTTGGTTCCAGAGGGCTTTGGTTTATAGATCTGTATCTTCAATTCACCGTGTTCCTCATTCTCCTCTGATCCATTTTTTTCCTCTTTACAGGAGCTTCAAGTTCAAACATTCAAAGGAAGTGGATCCAGCTTATGCCTCAGCTTTCCTAGATTCAGGGCCCTTTTTTTTCCCCTTTCTTTCTGAGAAGTGGACTCATCTCCCCCGCCCCGGTTTCCAAGCATCTCTGCACCTCTCTTGGCCTCCTGTCAAGCCTCCACGGACCCAGTTTTTTCCCAGGTAGCATCATGCTTTTCCTCATCTCTGTAGCACTCCTCCAGTGAAGAGGCACCAATTCCTGCAGTTTCCAGCTCCTACAGGTCAGCTTTCACCTTGAACACCATCCCTACAGAGTTATTTTTCCCATGGCCATGCTGCTGCTTAGCCTTCAATACACCACAGCTCTTCACAGCACCCATGTCTACACGACCCCTGTGCCTGGCACCTCCCTACCTCCCATACACTAGCATCCACGGCAGCTATTGAGCAGCAAGCCTCAAACTGCTTCCCCAAACACCTCCATTCTGCCAATGACAGAAGCACACCGCACTCCCTCGGTGTGAGGGAGCGCTGCCAAGGCTCGGATGCGACCACGCTCTTCCCTTACCTTGAAGAACCAGAAGCAGATGCTGAAGAAGCAGAGGTTTTCCGGCGCCTACGGGCACGGCTGGGAGACACAGACAGCCCCAGTTTCTTTTTGGGGGACTTGGATCGGCGCCAGGGGTCCTTCCATTCGTCTGCCCTCTTCGACTGAGCGGTGGCGATGGCCGAAGCCTCCTTCTCCTTCTTTGGTGGCTCAGGCTGACGGCTGGAAAACGAAGAGGTGTGAAATCCCTCGGATCTTTTTCTATCGCACGGCCAACGGAAACGTAGGTCCAGACACTGACCCCACGCACTGGTACTAGTTGTACATCTCCACTGCAGGATACGCAGCATCAGTTTGTGGCAGTTCGGTGTTTAGAACAGCCACTGTAAACAAAGCAGCTCTGTAAAGTGCTCTGCAAGCGCTCAGGAAAGCAGTACCTGCAAGCTCTGCCAACCGCTCCTTCTGAGCAGAGACCTGCCAGCTGGTTTCAGCTTCTGCCCCTTGCCTCCAAGGAGCAGACACAAGCACGTGCCAAAGGGAAGGGACACATAACTGCTTCTTTCACCTATGCCAGGTGGCTGGAGCAACTTCAGCCTGGGGGGCAGACCCCAGTGCAACGAGAATACTAACCAGACCTAGACTGAGGATGGACTTGGAGTGTGCATCTGAGCCATCTCCTCAGCGCAGCCAACAAACCCAAACAGCCAGCAGGCACTAGGAGAAGAGATTCAGCCCGAGTTCTTCTCCCACAGCTCCTTTATGGGAGCATCAGGTGGGACTCAGCAGCCTCACCTTAGCCAAGACACACTGCTTTTACCTTCACCAAGGGGCTGGTTACCTCGTCAGCTGAGCAGAAAGCAGTTTGCAGTGGCTGTTTATCACTCTATTATTCTCTAGGTGCTTATAAACACAGCTGAGCACGTGCTCTCCTGTTCTTGATGACACTGAAGATTTGACGGGGCACCTCTCCTCCCTTCCAGGGCTCTTGCTGTGTTTAACCTTTTTCTTTGCTCCTCTGGGCTTCCATTCTCCCCCACAGCCCTCTGATAATCATTCAGTCCTAGCTTTTTCAGCATCTGCACCAGATGGTTCCTTAATGAGTTTCTTCAGGCCTAGACTTTATCACATCTCTTATCTGTGGATGATTTAACCTGGGTTTTTTCCTCACCCTTACTTCACCACACACGTGACTGGTCAATTACCTGCTCATAACCTCCTTCGTCAGGTTTTAGGCAAAGTTTATGCTTGCTTAAAGGTTTATGAAGCCTACTGCGCTCATCAAGTCACCTCTATAACTACGTATTTATTCTTTTTCTCCAAATAATGAACCCTCTCCCTTGGAGGACCGGGGAGGGAAGGCTCAGCCAGTACCACCCTATTAGTCACACCACTGTGAAGCAACCACTCCCCACACGACTTCCTTTACCTTCTGAGATAAAAAAGCAACCTCCAAGTTTTCTAATAATTCCACGGATTGCGTTTCTTGCCACAACACTTTTCCAGCAGACAAGGGATAATTAAAGCCCTTCATTAGCAGCCTGCTCTTCCCTTTGAAGGCTTCACCAGTCACTAAGAAGCCTCACCAGCTCCTTGTTTGGTAGTACCCCAAATTGCCTCAGCACACAGTTGAACTCCTACAGCCTCTCACCCTCTTGCCAAACTCCACAGCTCGTACATGATGACATCAAGGGACAGCACAGCATCCTATCCTCTGTCCTCCCAGCTTCACACTTTGTCCCTCCCCTCTTCTCTATACGTATAGAATTTAATGAAACAAGAAATGTTTCATGTTCACCAGCCCCACAAATCTCTGTCCAGCCTTACAAGATGATGCTTCTGAGGATGACGTAGCAGCATGCAGAACTGCTGACTGCCTGCTCAGAGTCTCAGGCAGGCTATGGCTCAGCATGATTCACCAGAGCCTTGGTTTAGCTGAACCATCCTTTCCCGTATTGCTCTACCATACGCTATTTAACATGTTATTTGCAGTGGGCTGGTCCAGTTTTCCACGTTACATCTGCAATTATATCTGAGTATCTAATCAGGGAGGAAAACCATGATTCTGAACACGGGGCTGGGATAGGTCCAACCTACTGTTCATACTCTGATAACGCTGAATGGCCGTAGCCAGGACTGAGCTCCTGTTCCAGCAGATTTGAGGTTATCTGAACTCTGCAGTATCTTCAAAGCAAGGAGGCATAAAGCAGGAAGAAAGGAGGAAAGGTTCAGCCTACACACCTGGTACCCAGCAGCAGGCTAAAAGGCAACAGAATGGAAGAGAACACGGTGGGAGGATGCTACTGAACACGGGCAGACCGTGTCACTCTGATGTCCTCTCCTTGGGGACATGCAAGGGGAGCATTCTGCTGGCACAGGTGGGCAGAGAGGCACAGTTTACACCTCAAGACTTGGAAAAAAGATGCTGAGAACCTTTCCACAGCACTTAACTCCAGACCTCGGGTACGAGCTTGGAGCAAAGGCGGCTATTAGAACAATTCCCATTACTTGCACTTATTAGCTGGTTTGATGCAATTCCCTCTTGATGAGGTCACTTTCTGGAGGAGAGGTTTCTTCCCCAGGAAAACCACAACAGAAGGCCTCATTCCTGGGTATGCTTTGGCTTTTGACTCAGCAGTAAATGTGTCACCACACTACAGCCAAGAAAGAAAGCTGATGCTCGTGTCAGGCATTATCAAAGGCTTTCCTCAAGAGTTACCTGTGTGCCCAGCAAGTACCATCACCACGTGAACTTGTTCAACTTAGCACAAGGGACTGTGCCATCCAACGCCATTTGGCTCATCTCCTGCAATGGAATTCAGGAGTCAGAATTGAAAGTGAGCCTGAACAAGTGCCAAGATGATCCTCACCATCTGCCTCGGAGTAACATCTCCATTACCAACCACACGAGTTTCACTGCAGAGGCTACCAAGGGCTGGCAGCCCGCAAGCAGACAGCGTGCTGGTGCCACGTCCTGCTGTAGATAGGTGCAGGTGGATGAAGGCAGGGAAGCTGTGGGGCTCAGAGCAGAGGGAATGGCACCCAATGTGATTGCTGCTCACCGTGCCGTGCTGCTGGGCCTTCAACAACATGTTTCATCCTAGGCTAGGTTCTCTCTGCACTTTCACTCTGGGCGATCTCCACTTCCCATCCCGTGCTGGATCTGGTGTTTGACTGAGCTCTCCGTGAGCCAACTCAACTCTTTGGTTGAAGAGGGAGGAACAAAGAGCATGAAGCCTCAGTTTGGAGCTGGGTTGGTGAGTCCTAGCAGCTGAACGACTGCTGGAGGCGGCACAAGGCTTAAGGGCTGGGGTGGTGAACCAGGAGGTCAGCTCCTGTGATTTACAAGGGCTCATCTTCAGCCAACTCTCATCCAGCTGCAGGCAAACCTGCAGCCAAAGCACTTCTGTAAATCCAGGTCTCCTTTTTCACCCACTTGCAGTTTTCAGGAAATACTTCAGAGTGCCTTTGAGAATGAACTCCCTAATTAGATAGATATGCCAAGAGGTTAAAAAAATAACAAAGGAAATAAAAAGGGACTGATGAAGCCCAATCAAAAGCAGCTTCATTTCCTCAGAGCCCCAGAGCAGCAGCACCCTGCATCACCAGGGCACAAACAGCCACGGCAGAGCACGGCTATTTCTAAAGCCTGTTTTAACCTTAAAATAACTAAATGCTTTCTTTCCCAGAACAAACACGTTAATGCATATATGGCTGGAGTTTAATTACAGCAAGCCAGAGGAGAACTGAAGCTGCACGTGGCTTTGGTGAGGAGGAACAAAGGTAACAGCACCGCATGCATGGTTCAGCCCCAGACCCACCAAACCTCAGCAGGAATTCAGTTGGGGGGGAGAAAAATCAAGCTGGGTGCCCCCAGTCTTCCTGCTCGTGTGCTATGCAAATGATGCTGAAGCATTCCTAATCTCAGCCAGAAAATAAGCTTCCCAGGGAAAAGTGCTTCCTTCCTTCCCTCCCCGTGTGACACCAGCACCGTGGGTTAATGCACACCTTATCGGCGACGGTGACGTCAGCCTGGCTCCAGGGCTGCTCTTTTGGCCGCCACTTCCAGCTCAATTTTCTCCAAGAGGAAAAGTCTGGCGACGGCTTCGAGCCGTTTCGTTTCGAGCAGGAAAGCAGAAGCCGTGCCACTGGCACAAGTTTCCCTTCGGTGTCAGTGGAATTTTCCAAAGGAAGTGAACTCGAGGAATGTTTGCAGGCATAAACCAGAGCGCTCGTTAAGGGCTCTATAATTTCTGCTAAATAAGCTCCAGCCGCGCACGTGAACGCTGGCACATCTCCCATCTCAGCACAGTAAAGTCATACATCCCCAGCGCTGCTAAAGGACACCGGGTCCCAGCAGCCACCCAGCAATGGGAACCACGCTGCGCAGTGCCAGCGGCCGCCGAGCTGCAGCAGTGTAGCAGAGGCTTTGCTTTTCTCAAGAGGTTTCCATCTGCAGCCAAGTAATCAGTTGCTTAAAAAAAAAAAAAATAATAAAAAGATTTCTTCAAAGCCCGACGGGGAGAGGCTTTGAAATTAAATAGCTGGAGATACGATCTGAACCTCCAGGATGAAATCATCCCAGTGGGCAGATAAACCTATCTGCAATGGGATCTGCCCCGAGGGCCGAGCATTTGACGCCTCGAGAGCCTTCCCAAAACGAGAGGGACCCACATGCAGCAATGCTCCCAACTCTGCTTTAATAAAATCCCGTGTGTGGGATCGATCCGGCAGTTCTGACTCCAAAAAGCCAAGGAAAAACGCATTCCCTGAGATCCACATCTGAGTCACTCGATGCCCTCCTTCCTATCGAGGTGCGGTTACGAAACCCTTCTCCTTCTGCTGCAGAAGTGGAGGCACCACCTCAGGAAGCACGACGATCAACCAAAGCTCCAGCCAACAGCAGTGCTCTGCGGAGAGCTTGGACAAGTTCTGCTGATTGGAGTTTGCAGAGAGATTTTATTATCGTTCATTCCTCAGATGAACTGGGAGAACAAAGAGAGGTTGTCTAACCAGGTTCCACTGCTTGTGCTGGAAGCTGTACCCCAAGAGATGGGGATCCTTAACGAGAGCATCTTCTTCCCTTCAGAATCCTGCGATGTACCTGAACAACAGCTGGCTTGAAGAGCTTCCAGCAGAACTCAAAGCACAGAGCAGACCTGGTGCTATGGGCAGACCACCGGCAGCTGCCACGAAAGATCAGAACGACCCTCAGAACTCTGAATTCTTCCAAAAAAAACCCCAAAACCAACACAAAAACCCCGCAAGCTCAGTCAGTCTGTGATCACACACACACACTCATGAATCACTCCATTTGCATTCCCTACTTTTTGCCACTCCTTTATCTAATCAGCCTCCCTCTAACACTTTCTAACTTGCAAGCCCTGGGTAACCTGCGCTCATTGATTTCACACTCCAGGGGATCCTGCTCATTAACGTGAGCACCCCAGGGACTCATCATGGCCTATTACAGAGACAACGTGAACCAGCTTGAATGAAAATGCCAGGGATCTCTGGAAAGGGAACGCAGCCCTCCATCCCAGGGCCTGCAGCACTGCCAGCATCCTGCAGCCAGCAGCTGCCACCAACTCAGCAGATGCAGGGAGAAGGACGATGCTCTGTGCTGGAAGGGCTTCCTGAAGGATTTGTGGTTCCCTACAGAAGAGCTGCCCTTTCTGACATTGCTTTCCATTTTAGCATCCCCACTCGTAGGTGTTATTTTTATTTTTTTTTAATGGCTGCCTAAGTGCACTCCATCGATAGCCTCTAACCCAGCCAAAGCAAACTTCCTTCCACAGAGCTCTGTTATAAGCATAGGGCAATGCACATGAGTTCACCGGGACACAACCTCTTCCCTGGGACTTGGAGCTGCTGGGATCTCCTGGGTGCACCCAGAGCTGTCTCCAAGCATCCTCCTCACCCCATCTGCACTGGTTTCCTGCAGGTTTTGGGCTTACACTGAACTTACCGACGTGGAGACAAACCTCCTGGAGAACTGCAGGACCAAATTCTCACCTTAAGCTGAACATTCATCAAAGCACAGCCCGCAGCACCCCATGCATGCAAAAACCCACACTTCTCTGAGTGGGAAAGAACCCCAGCGCTGTCTCACTGACCACAGCACAGGATTATGTCCCCTCCCTTCCTGCTCGTAGGGAACCACCATGCACCATGACCCCAGGGCACTGCCCTGCCTGCTGGGCCCTATGCCTTAACGCTCCTCAGTGCTTTGGAAAGAAACACTAACAAGTCCCGTGCGTTGCTTAACGCCCCGCTGAAACAATCAGATTCACTGGGATGATGACAGGATAAAGACCTGTGCAACAATAGAAGGATTAAAACACGTTACTATTTCTGTGTGCAGGGTTGCAGCTGAAAGCCAGCAGCTCCACGGCTGGATCCAGCGCTCAGGTTGGAACATCTTGTCCTGCTCTAAGTCAAATCAAATCTTTCATGCCAACTCTACTCCAACACGCTTTGCACAACAGTCAACTACACTGGCAAGAGACAGATACAAAGCTGAAATCTGGTGCTCAGCAAAAACAGGCACAGCCTGGGGCCCCAGAACTTGTTCTGGAGATGGGGAGCATGGGGCCAGACAGCCACGTTATCCCTCCCATGGATCACAAAGTGTCCCGGCTTGTTTGAGTGCTCGATGCCTGAGGAGGGAAGAGGAGGAGGAACAATTTCACTGGCACTGCAATCTCAGATTGTAGACTTCTTGGAAAGCTCATCTCAAGCTTGGAAAAAAAAACAACACAACAACCAAGCATGAAACAGCAATTACACACTTTGAGAAGGTCTGATCCTCGTGTGCCAATCCTATGGAAAGCCCAAGTGCTGCAGCCTCCTCTCAAAAGGCTGAAGGAGAAACATCTGCCATCGAGTCTGCTTGGATTTACAGTGTGTGTCTGTTAAATTTTAATCTTCCTCACCAGCAGCAAACACGATGCAAGGAAGTCCTCTGATTCTCTGCTGTTATCAGCCTTAACTGCTGCGCGTTGTTTAGAGATCAGATTAAAGTTTCCTGTTTTCAGTAGCACCGAAAGGGAACTTGTTTTCATGCGTCAGGCGTTTGCTTCTCAAGCTGTCTTTCATCCCTTTCAACTCCACTGTTCTGCACACACACGGAGATGAGGGCACCTGGGAAGGGCAGGCCTGCCAAAAACTGGGCTCCAGCGAATGGGGAAAAGCACAGAGGCTATAAATAGAGCTGCAGGTGAGTGCTGCACTGCTATCATGCTACCCGGGACACGTAAACCGACTGCAAACCTTTTACACATTAAACAAACCGGGGAACTGTTTGATGCCGAGGTGCCAAAAATGGAGCCTCTGCAGCCCAGCCCAAAGGAAGGGATGTGGGGGAAAGGTGAGGCCGCTCCAACAGGAGCCACATAAAGCCCATCCAAAGGCTGTGTGGGACAAAACCACGGTGCCTGGAGGTGCTGCACCCTGTGATAAAGGCTCTGGGGTGTATTTGCTGCTTTTTGGGCAGCACGGGGGAACAAGGTGCTGGATGGAGGGGGGGGGAGATGTCCAGTGCCTGGTTTAGTGGGTGGGAATGCTACCAAGCTCATCTTCAAGGTCCCTTCCAACCCAAGCCATTCTATGAATCTGTTCTGCGCTTCTGTCTCTTCTCCAAGGCAGTATCAATTGCCCACTCAACACCAAGAGATACAAATGCTCCTTGCTGACAGCCACACGAAGCCCAAAAGCAAGCTCTGCACGCTCCAACTCCCTCCTGGCTTTCTGCCTGGCCCTGCAGACATCTGCTCCTGCTTTCAGCACCAGGCTGAGGGCGCTTACAGTTGTAGGCACTCTGTGATCCGCTGGTAGAAATAACAGCAGACATCACAGAAAGCAAAGAGGCACCTCAAGGACTACTCTCAGTTTACCAAGAGGTTACCCAAGAGGGTGGTGAGGCTGTGGCACAGGCTGCCCTATCCCTAGAGATGCTCAAGGCTACGCGGGATGGGGCCGTTGGCAGCCTAATCTGGCAGAGGGCAACCTGCCCACAGCAAGGAGAACGTGATGATCTTTAGGGTTCCTTCCAACCTAAGCCATTCTATGATCCTACGAAGGCTTAACTTCAAAAGGCTGCTATGGAGTTACAAGAGGCAGTCCACAGCTTGCTTAAGTGATGCTTACAGGGCAGAGGTGCACACAAGAGAAGCAGGAAACCTGTATCTACAAAGTATGCAACACCCCAGATGCTATAAATCCCATCTCTCAGCTCACACAGATGGTTACAAGAGGCAAGATGGGTCTACGACTGGCCAACACGGCCCCTGCTCCTACCCAGCACAGCCTGGGCAGCACTGACAGCGAAAGCTCCTCCACCAAGCCCTACCCATGACCCTGCACAAGTGTCAAGGGAAGGAGACTGGCAATCATGGGCATGGTGACTCAATACCTAACACCCTGCCAATCAGCTGATGCTGCTTTCGCCATCATCATCACATGGACAGTGAGATCTCCTCCATCACTGACCCAACGAGAGCGCAAACCGACAGCAAATGCGTAATTAAGTGCACAAATTATGGTTGTAAGTGAAGATTACAATTAAATGTAGTTCCCCTTATTACTATAACCACTCTGACACTGTTAGTGCATCAAAGCACTCACAAGGCACAGTCCTGGTGTTCTGAAACTGAGACTTCCTCTTAAGAAAAAGGGTCACCACCAAAAAAAATCAGTTTTCCCTTCCAGCAATACAAACAAGAATTCTGCATCAGATTCAAGACTTAATCCCTTCTCTCACCTGAAGGCACACAAATCCACGTGGCATCTCGTTGCTGGCCTTCTTAGCCCTGTTCAGCATTAAAATACACTCTTGCTTATGCTCATGATGTTCTCCTCCAGTGCTCAAGAAGCAGAATACATTGCCCAGAAGGAGAAGCTTCAGTATGTTCAGGGGAACACGGCTTCCTTGTGCCTCTTCTGCCCCAGCATGCACATGCATACACTTGTGCACCCAGATGTTTCTCAGCACAGCAGCACAAACCTCTATCTGCCTCTGGTTTCCAAGGTCCTGATGCTGCTGATCAGTTTTCCTGAGCAGGAAATCTCACACTTTTCCCTTACTCTGACCCAAATTGCAACAATCAGAACTTTCCATAAGTTCTATATTGATAAAGTGCTTTACAAACACGCCTCACACACAGTCTATATATCAGCGTACTGAAAGAACTGACTAGAAGAAACTTATTTCAAGGCATGTAACTCTCTCAGCTTTTCGAACCTCTTCTTGGAGCTTTACTTCATGAAGTAAATACAGACCCAAACCAGCTCTGATTTGTGCCTAAGGGCACTGGTCAAGGCCACAGAAAGTCACTCCCATCTGCAGGATTCTCAGCACTGGGGGCTCAGTCAGCCTTCCACCACAAACTCCAGCGCCACAGACAGGGACAAGCTGCACATCTCCGTAGCTCCAGGCCACAGGATTGGCACTCTGCTCCTTTTAGAGCCAGGTTACAGAGACTGCTGCTTATCTGATGTTTTAGCTCCACTTAGTGGCCAGCAAGGCTCACTGTTGCCTTGCTCTAAAAATACAGCTCAACGACAGTTGCAGATAACAAAGAGCAGGTCCAGAGGAAGGTCAGACGTGAGGTGCTGGCACTGCTGCCCAGAGAGCTGTGGGTGCCCCATCCCTGGAGGTGCTCAGCGCCAGGTGGGACGGGGCCCTGAGCAGCTTCACCTCGTGATGGGGGCACCCAGCCCACAGCAGAGATGGGAACAGGATAGGAGGGAAGGTCCCTTCCAACCTAAGCCACTGTATGAACAGCACGAACCCATTCACGACCCACAGCTAGAACGCAAAGAGTGAATGGAAGCCAAGGCTTACCTTGGTAGCAGCGGGGACCGGGGCTTTGGTTTATCTTTGTCCTTGTCCCGGTCCCGGTCCCTGTCCCGGTCTCTGTCCCGGTCCCGGTGCTGCCTGTCCTTCTCGTCTCTTTTCACCCGTTCCCTCTCACGCTCCCACTCTTCTTTCCTCCTCTGTCTCTCCTTGTCGCGCTCCCGTTCGCGCTCCCGTTCGCGCTCCCTTTGACGCCGCTCTCGCTCCCGTTCCCGCTCCCTTTCCCGTTCCCTCTCACGTTGTCTGTTCTCTCTTTCCCTTTCCCGTTCTCGCTCTCTTTCCTATAAAAAAAAAAAGAGCAATCACTGTGTCAGGATGGCAGCATCTCACATAGGGAAGCCTCCAAGTCTCAGACTGCACTCCATCCTCCTACGTTAGAGCCAAGTATTGAGACAAATCCAGAGACAAATCACCGTTGTGATTTTCAAAGGCAAAAAGCCTATAAACGGGAGGGGAGTCAGCTCTTTGAAAGGGTAGATAAGGGCAGGACAAGGGGAAATGGTTTCAAGTTGAAGGAGGGAGGATTTAGGTTGGATGTCAGGGGGAAGTTCTTTACTCAGAGAGAGTGGTGAGGTGCTGGAACAGCTGCCCAGAGAGGCTGTGATGCCCCGTCCATCCCTGGAGGTGTTCAAGGCCAGGTTGGACGGGGCCCTGGGCAGCCTGGGCTGCTATTAGATATGGAAGTTGGTGGCCCTGCATGCGGCGGGGGGGTTGGAGCTTGATGAGCCTCGAGGTCCCTTCCAACCCAAGCCATTCTGTGATCAGTGAAAAATTACTTTTGCTTACTATACCTGTTAAGGGAATGCATTGATGTTTACAGTATTCCCTCATTATGTCAATGTTTGTAACAAGCTAATTAGCTTGAGAAATAAGCACCACGAAAATTGATGGTGCGTGATATGCAGCAACAGTGAGGACAAGGCTCCTGTTTCTGCAATGCTTTTGTAAGAAAAAGAGGTCATACAGCAAAGCAAAGCCACTTTCTTAAGAACATGATGAAAACCACAATAAAGCTTCCCAGCGAGCAGGAGTTACTCTTTTAGACACTACTCTCTTTAGGCACAACAGCTTGCAAAAGGATGAGCAGAGAAAGCTTCATAGCCTTATTTCCATTATGCTCTGCACCTTGCAGCACAGCAACACCAACTGACAGTAGTTGGGGTTTTGGCAGCAGGCAGGGTGCTCTCCCTGCCTAACTCAAAGCAATTAATGTGCAGCTGTAGCAGCAGAAGACAGCCTTGCTGGAGCCTCTGCCTGCCCACATCTAATCCTTTCCATCTGTCCCAGTAACTAACAGCTAAACCATCCCTCAGCTACATTATTTCCTGGAAACTCCCTCCCCTCTCCAAAATTTCCAAGAATGGTTGCACAACTGCCTTGTGCTGGCAGAAGCAGCCAGGGCACGTGAAAAAGAAGCACCTTCAGTTGGGAGAGCAGAAAGCTGCACCCAGCAGTGCCACTGAGCTGCCAGCTCCATCACTTCGCACGTTCTGCACAGTAACTGAAGGTTTAACTGCTGTAAGATTTGGCATCTTGAACATAGGAGAGAAGTCCTGGCTCAGCTGCACAGGAATGTGACGAGCAGCAGAAATACTGGAGGAGAGCTGGAAGGGAAGGTGTGGGAGAGGTATCACCTTACTTACTCTGTAGTTACGGTATGGATCTGGGTCTGTGTACTGGACCCTGAAATTCTCATACTGCCCACCGCGCCAGAACCGTTCTATTTCATAGTCGTAATAGGGATCTGCATAGGGATCAAGCCTACAATGAAAAACAGAAGGTTAGAAAGGGAAACATGGCTTTGTCACCATACAGAAACACTACATAGCCTAGGTCAGCTCTTAGTCACTGTGTACCGACAAGAAGAAATGCTCTGTGGATTATGGCTGCAGAAAGTGGTTTGTTTCCTACATACCCCACACAGAAACAGCCTTCTTAAAATGAAGCTTATCAGAGGAAAGTACCACATTTTCTCAATAGCCCAGGAAAGGACACTACTGACCCCGTTCAGCCTTCAAATCAACGCGGTAACAAATACAGAATTGCTTCTTACAGCTACTTCAGACGTGTGCAGACGTAACAGAACACATTTTGCCTCGCTGACCGAGGGCTGCACTCTGTGCCTGCACACACAGCTCTCTCGAGCACATCCCAAGCACAGCAGGCTGCCATCTCCTGCTCTGCAGCCACCAGAGGTGATGGGTGCACAGCAGTGCTGCCTGGATTGGAAGCAGAGCGATGCTGAACAGCTCAGCTCTGGATGCAGACAGCAGTGCTGAGTCCCTGCACCTGGAATACTCCATGCATCAAAGGTAACTGCAACTGCAGCTGATATCCTCCAGTGGAAAAGCCCCGAGTGCACAAATGGGCTGGGGGGGCACACAGCATGCTACTCAATTGCAAAGAACTGTAATTACTTTTGAGGAGGAAAAGGATCTAAATCCCACCCCTCCTTGTATCTCAATGCCTCCAAAAGGTTTCTTGTTCGCATTTTCTGATGGTTTTGATTGATGTTTTTTAATTTGGATATCCAACCACATCCAATCCCTGCCAGCCACCTGGAGTGCAAATATCAGATCCGTGGTACAGATGGGGAGGTGGGTATGGGAAACAAGAAACTTCCAGGGCCACAGAACAGGTAGTGTGGCAGAACTAGGATTATAAAGTGCTCCCAACTTCCAGGTCATCCACAGTGGGACTCCAGCTCATGAGTAGGGGGAATTTGCATTTGAAGAAGTGCCAAATAACCTAAGCCAGGCTACCATGAAAGTGCTCCCCTGCCAGTCTAGAGGCTGCCTGTATTTCTTTCAGCACTTTAAATGGTTTAAGATCTCTGTGTTTCTGTGTGAATTGATTTCCAAAGGAAAGCGTACCAGGGAATCCTGAATACTGCTAGCCAAGCCTTTACCAACAGCTGATGCCAAGGAGGTAGCAGTAGAGATTTGGTGACATCAGGTGTTTGAATAAAAGAAATCTCAAGCTACCCCAAAAAGGAAGCTCTTCACTTTTTAACCCAGCCTCAAATCCCAATCTCTGTATTCCCTTCCCATATCCATTTATAGTGTTTTTATTCATACCATAAGCACCCCTGCCGTGCATTTAAATAATTATAGGTGATAATTGGCATCACCCCCAAAATACATCCATTCAGTCAGTGAACTGCCAGCCACATCTGTGTGCCAGTTGTCTGTGGCCTCGGAAGTTTTCAGAAGTGCAATGGAGAAAAAGAAGGGGAATATTTTCTTACAGTTGCAACAGTACTGGAATCAAAGACCTGCTTACCCATAGTTAATGTTTTCTTTGATGTCCACCTCCCTATAGTTTTTCAAAAAAGAGAAAGGGATTCATGAACTATTTAGACATCTCCATACGTCACAAGACAATTCTGAAAGCATTTATTAACATTCCAGCTGAACCATCAGTGGTTATTTGCTGGCGTCAATCTGTGCACGAGAGAGAAATCACTATTTCTAGAGCATACAGCAGCAACTACTTGGTAACTTTTGCCTGTGCACACTACACATCTTAATATTTTAACATCTCCATCTGCTTCTATGTAAAATTCATTAACTTTCAGAAATTCCATGTTTGCTTACTACTATTTAATGTTGACTACACGCGAGAGCAAACTTTGCTTGACTGTATGAAAGCACAGACAGTCCTGCACCCAGCACAGCAAATCCTTACATAAATGAGGCAATGGCACAGAAGGACGCTGAGTGAAGCTGCTGTAACTGTACAGTTATAGAACAAGGATGCTCTGTGGTTTAACCATAGAGCTTATAACCCCATAACTCTGTGGGGTTAACCCACAGAGCACTGCTCATAATGCGCCCCAGGTGCAACTGAACGCCTTCTCAGAAGAAGACAGAGTCTGATTCCTACAAAGGGGAAGAATTAACAGGGGGAACCAATTGGTCAGTTTGTAGAACTGAGTGGAAATATCTCCAAAATCTGTATGTGGAGGAACAGGGGATGCATGTGTGAGAGAAAAAACCATGGCTTCACCTACATCACTACAGAACACAAACGTCTCTCTTAAATGTTGCTTTCCATATCATCTTTTAGCCTCAGAACTACTGTGCACATCTCCCAGAGCACACTGATGTACCCTTGCACCTGCTTCTGCCTGCCTGCTCTCAGCCATGACAGGATGGTGTCTGAGGTGGCTAACATTGCATGTTTTACTACCTCCTTTAGCAGCCACCTACAACTTAGGTTCAGGATGCTTGTGTTTGCCTAGGCTGTGCACCAGCAGCTACCAGGCTTGCTTTCTGACCAGTGCCTTACTGAACAGCTTACTAGGGACTGGTCAAGATGTTTGTTAAGAGCCTTCTGTCTCAATAACCTTGCAACTAAACACTCAGCTAGCTGTGACAGCATGGCAGCTGCCACGAAGCTCTTGGACACTGAGGATATTCCAACTTTACAACCCCAATTTCGGTGTTTAAATCCCTCACGAGTTGCAATTAAAAAAAAAAGAAAGAGAAAAGAAGTCAGAAGAATGAGCTGGTGACAGGTATTCTTCCTGTTCAGCTACTGGAAGGCTGCCATGCTACACTGCACTCCCACCCATCCATCCCACACGGCAAGAACCAAGCTGCATCTTACGCTGGATCTCGGACGTCTCTGGTGATGCGGTAATTCCAGTCACGGAAAAACTCATTTTCCTTGTCAAATTCACGCTCGTCTTCTCCAATAGTCACAGTGAACCTCTTCTCCTCAAAGTCAGGCTCCTGTTCTTTCCTCATTGTTGCCTTTTTTAATACCTACGAGGAAAAAAATAAAAGAAGTCCTGTGAAGAGAACTTCCCGAAGGCACAGAAGAATCCTTCACTTGGGAGAAATGTGTTCTTCAACTCAAGCGAACTTC
This sequence comes from Lagopus leucura, assembly GCF_019238085.1. Taxonomy (NCBI): domain Eukaryota; kingdom Metazoa; phylum Chordata; class Aves; order Galliformes; family Phasianidae; genus Lagopus; species Lagopus leucura. The sequence continues at coordinate 1,542,073 of NW_024962299.1, forward strand.
TTCTGCCCAAGTCTCAGGAATGCGCACACAAAGGAATTTCCTTGCTGCAGAAAGTGTAATTCACTACCAGATCAGCTCAGAACAGCTGCTGTGCTGCATTTCAAGCACGCAAACCCCATGCTCTGAAATGTTCAGACACATGGGTGCTAGACAAACAGAAAGGGAAACGACCAGATTTTCAAGCTTCCTTGAGGGCATGACTTCAGCTTTCTCTAACTGCCTTGGGCCACAAGCTCCCCCATGGCTCAGGCTAACAGGAAAAACAAACCTGGATGTCAGCTCCTCTTGCCTGCACAAGAACTGTGATAGCAGGAGGCAGCACTCAATAAATTAAAAGGCAAAAGGAAGGCTTCTGAGAAAGAGCCTACATGACATGCTGCAAAAGAAAGCTCTGCTAGCATTCTGCTATCAGTGAGACCTGTCTGTGTGTTCTGGAGAAAGCCAGCATGCTTGAGGATGTCACTCACCTCCTTCGCATGCCGGAGTCCTCGCTCCCAGGCACTTTCTGTTGGAGGATCCGGAGGAGGGGGAGGTAAGATTTCATCAACCACCGGCCCTCCCTGTCACAAGGGGAAAGAGAAGGAGACAGACATTCAACATTAGTTCTAAGCAAACATTTGCTTTGTAAATAGCCACTCAGGAATACCTTCAGAATCTCTGGAGACGCATCAGCAGGGCGTACGCTGGGACACACGTGGAAAATTACTCCCCTCTACTAGCAACTTCAAGACCACCTTTTCAGAATCACATATGCAGTAAGCGTATAGAGTTTTGCTAAAACACTAACTCAGAACCTTCGCTCCTCCTGGAGCACGAGACAGAAGCTGAATGCAGAAGCCAGGAATTCACACAAAAGGAGTGCATACCCATGGGTTGGCTGGCATCAGCGGGTGAGGGCCGATGGGCGGCGCGCCATTCGGGGAGAAGGGCTCAGGCTTGGAGATCAAGGAGTAATTTCCTTTGTCATTCACTCCGGGGTGTATAAATCGACAGTTCATGCCCCAAGTGCAATGACCTGTGGAAATACAGAGTTCTCTGTTAGATCCATGTATGTCTGAACAGTACAGCAATGCTCGTTCAGGGCCACCACCACTCGAAACCCATCAAGGAACAACGCTGCTCCGGATACCTGACCACCCTTCTCTCCCAGTTTGCTGAGCTTTGCCTACTTGCATATTCTTGTCAACCCCCCACTGTCCCAGGGAGGATAAATTCAACAGCTCCAGTCACAAACAGATGAACGTACAAGAACCTTATTATGCCAGGGAGAAGGGAGTGATGGATGCAGACACACCGTTAAGCAAACGCCGTAATAAGTCCGTGAGCTCTGCAAGCCATACTAAAGACAAATGCCTCAACTCAGAGCTTCACCTTTTACAGAAAACAACCACTATAACCTGACAGCAAAGAAAACATCACAGTGCATTTGGAATTAGCAGCTCTCTGGTGAGGCACAACCATACATCAAAGACCTTTCCCTGCAGCCGACTCCACATGCCTGCCAGCACAAAGCAGCAACGGAGACACTGCTAAGGAGGGCAGCAGCCAGCAACCTGCAGCAGCTTGCTCATTAGCTTCAGTCATCATCTCAAGGAGATGGCAGCGCTCAGGGGTCTGTAGCAGGATGCAAAGCCAATTCCTGATTTTAATTCAGCTTGTCTTAGAAACAATCCCCGTTATTTATTCCTGCTGGCAATTCACTCAGCATCAGGCAACAGACACTTTGCAGATTTTGCAGAGAAACGCATCACAGAGGCACCACTAATCCTGTGCTCTCTCAGGCATTAACACATTGATTTTACGTGCTAGCAGCACGTGGCCCAAGAAGCCTCCCTGGCCTTAGCAACGTGTCAGAAATCCATGCTGCACCTGGGTAAAGGGAAGCTCTTGGTCTGTGGAAACGCTCCTCATCAGTCCCAGACTGACCACAGTCAGAGATAACATTAGATGCTGTCGTGCTGTCAGCAACAGTGAGAGCACAAATCCCTTTGCAGAGGCACGCTGCGGCTGCAGCATCCTTGCTCAACATGCAGCTGAATGCCTGCCAGGAGGGGTCTGCGAGACACCCCACCAGCTCCTGCTACCTCACACAGAGGTGTCAAGGGGAACGATCCCCCTGAGGGGCACGTGGCAAAGCAGCCACACGCCAAGCTCCATCCCTGAAAGCTGTCAAGCTCATCATTCATGCAATAGAAGAGGCACAGCCGTACGTGTGCTTATCAGACACAGCGAGGCTGAAAATCCGGATGTCCTCAAGGTCCCAAGTGAGCAGCACCTGACCTCACTGATGGCAACAAAGCCCTGAGGGGGGCAAGGCAAAGCGAGTGTCAGCGTTACCTGAAGCAGTGCCAAGTCAAAGAACACCTGGGGCAGGAGATCCCGCAGCCTGAACTTTGACTCAGGCAAACATTTCCATCCAGCGGAGGCGTGTGTTGTGCAAAGCATTGAGGAATAAGCACAGGAACTTCCCTGTGCCATCAGCATCCTTATCAGGCTCAGCACAGGTAGATCAGGAAGCCAGGGACGTGCTGGGTGATGGGCACGTGCCTGGAAATCCCCAAGCAGGTCCCTATGCTGCCTGTGCTGCTGACGCAAAGGGGAGGACTCCACCCTGCTTCCCATCCTCCTTTTAATTTCAGATTTCAATCAATCGTTCAGTGATGACTGTCAGTAAAGCACAGTCAGAAAGTAGACATCAGGGGGGCTGAATGAAGAACTACAGCTTAGAACATGACTTACCAAGAACTCCAGCCTTACCTTCAGTTAAAAAAAAAAAAAAAGGAGAGCTGTTTAATAACTGGGGAAGTGAGCTGGCCATCAAATTACAAGAAACAATTACATTCTGGTAAGGCATCAGCTTGATAAGAAAGAATGAAATTTGCCATTTTTGTTTTCCATTGAATAACATCACAGAACCTCTTTAAGCAACAACCGATTGTCAAATCAGCCCCAGCAGTTTTATTCCACCCTGTTTTGAACACGCTGGTGAGTTCTCCTTTATTTGCTTCTCCTGGGTTCAACAGACCCAGGTCACAGGATTTTTTGCATATTGGCCCTATGTAAATTCAGCATCTGGCCACCAGGAAGCTGACACTGGGGATGCCTGGGGCAGAGACTGTTGTGCAGAGAGCAGCTTAACTGCTACAAAACGGTGAGAGGGAGAGAACCTACAGCACCTTGGGTCTGCCTCCACCATCACAGCATGCCATTACCTTTCATGAAGAACCGACAGGTGGGACGTGGCCTCACTTTTCTGTCATTGGGATCTTTAACTTCTCCTTCTTCCAAGTCATCGTCCTGGAACAGACAGACAGGCTGACACTTCATGCAGTGATTTGACATGTCACAACATGGTCCAATATCAACCACTGCAAGCACACCCTGAGGCAAAGCACGGGGGAAATTCAAGAAGAGGTTGTGAGAAACACCCTTGAGTATATTCACAATGTACTGTTAGCAATGAGAACATGGATCAACTTCAGTGCTTTCCAAAGCTGACTGCAAAGCCCAGCAGGCATCACGAACATCCTGGCACCACATGTAGACTGTGCTGCACCAATTTACTCAGTGTACATTCAGAGGCTCAATAATCAGTGGTACAGTGGATTAAAATCTTAACGTACCTTGGTTGAATGAGGCTGGTTGTGCACTTCCAGCTGACAGCAGGTGGAATGCAATTAGAGGAAGCCTCATGCAAACGAGCTCAATTGCATTGCCTTTCCTTGCTGCAGGCTACGAGTGCACACAGATAGCTATGGCAGCACAGCTGGGTGATGTTTCTGTCCTCCAGAGCCTCTACACTGCCTGGCCCTACTCGGCACTCCTGTCACACCTGCTCAGCTCAAGCAAATTCCTTCCATTAATTGATTTAAATTACACAGCAGAATTCCCGAGTAGAGTACTTAATGCAGTGTCCCAATATGGTCACTCTCTAGGAGGGAAGGTTTAAGTTGGATATAAGGGGGAAGTTCTTTACTATGAGAGTGGTGAGGTGCTGGAACGGCTGCCCAGAGAGGCTGTGATGCCCCATCCATCCCTGGAGGTGTTCAAGGCCAGGTTGGATGGGGCCCTGGGCAGCCTGGGCTGCTATTAGATATGGAAGTTGGCAGCCCTGCATACAGCAGGGGGGATGGAGCTTCGTGATCCTTGAGGCCCCTTCCAAACCAAGTCGTTGTGTGATTCTCTACTCCTCAGCTCCACGCAGCAGTTACAGAGGAAGCAACTCAGGATGATGGAGCTTTCTTCAAAGACTCAGAACCACAGGGGACGAGCACAGAGCAACCACCATGGAACTCCTCTAGGAGACAGCAGTCAGGGCTTTGAAGTACCTGCCTTCCCTTTGTTCTACGTGAGCACACAGCTGTCAGGCACCCGACACACACTCAAGAAAAACAGTTACCTCTCCTAAAAGGCAGACGCCTTATCTCACAGTCTCTGTTCACCACTCATTTTTTCAGCACACAAAACATCTGAGCAAGGAGCAGCTGGCAGAGGCCTCCCCACTACAAGGCAAAAATAACAGCCCCACGGCAGCAGTGGGAATAGATGAGGAATGTTGCATACTTTGATCAGTGTAGAAGCTGGAAAGGAGGAAAAAAACACTGCTTGTCTCTAGATAGAGTCTGCAGGGAGATGGATTAACAGCCCCTTCTGCATCCCTTTGAGGGCAACGCAAGGAGCGCTCCCCTGAGCTGATTTTAAAGGCTACGCTTTCATTCAAATTAAAACCTGTATTAATATCCCCTCCTCCAAAGACAGGAGTCTGAAAGCAGAGCAAAACGTGGAGCTTTAAGAGGTTCCCCAAAAGCCAGGGATGGCATTCAAGGATGAGAGAATGGCACAACCAGCTCAACTCGGCTGCTTTCAAAAGAGCCGTGTGAAGTCTCTGCAGACGCCCTACTGGAACAAAAGGGAAAGTATTTATTTCTGTGAGGTCTCCTTGGAATCAGGCAGCTGGGAACCCTGTTATGAGTTAATGTATGAGAAGCAGAGTACAAATTCATCCTGTGCTTTGTAAGGAGAGCTCTCCTAAGAATGCCCTGAATTCTAAAGGAAAGCATTCATATTTTAATCAAGAAGCAGGCACGGAGTCAGGGCGCCAGGAATTTATTTTATCCTGCCTGGACTCCCTCACAACATGCTGAAATTCCTCCTAACTCAATAAGAAATACACAAAACTTTTGGAAAACGCCATCAGTGGTTAAGGAAGCTGCTTGCCAGAGCAAGGCACGATGAAGCAAAGCTGCATTGCTTTGTTTTAGAAACAAAAAAAACCCACAACTTTTGGGGGGGAAAAACAGCTGACCACGAAGCCCCAGAGCACAGCACGACAAACAGTGCTTCATTTTTCCTAAATACTTACATGTGTTTCTCAGCTGAAACAGCATTGACTGGCTCTGCACATCCCCTACCTGATGACCAGCCCTCAGGGCCTGCCTGGTTAAGCACTCCCCACGAATCCCAGCACAGTCTGCTCCTCCTGTTGCTCCCATAGCACACCTGGGACCCTGGGTTTCTTGTACCCCTGACACCAAGTCCAGGAGCTGCACTACAGCCTCTCAAACCATCCTGATGAGACACTTATGAATGCTTAATGAATCACTAACTAATTTGCTATCAGCATCATCTGTAAGTCCTCTGAGAGCCAAAGCAGAATAGTTTCTTAAGGCACTGGAGCTGTTCCACACTAGGCAGCTACTAGCTTACTTGCAACTGCTCCAGCAATATGTGGCACAATTCTCCTACAGTATGTGGCAGTGGATGCCCTAGAAACTGAGGTCAGGACTTGGCCCACAACAGTTATACCTCTGAAGGAAACGTTGTTACTTGCATGCTGGGGATGCAACTAGCACAGACACGGTGCAGATGAGGAGAGAGAGGCACAACACTCCATGAGGCAACAGCTCAAACACAAGGACAGGTCTCTCCCAGCAGAACTGTCCACCCCAGACCAGCTCCTACTTACATCAATTTCGCCATCATCAATCTCTCCATCATCCTCTTCTTTCTTCTTCTCCTTGACAGGATCCTGGCCATCCTTTTCATCATCACTTTTACTGCTGGATTTTTTCTCCTCCTCAGGGGCGTCGTCTCCTTTCTCCTCTTCCTCATCATCCTCACCAGCAGCTTTCTCAACATCCTCCTCTGCAGGAGCAGCGCTTGGCTCCTCAGGAACCTCCTCATCATAGTCCAACTCATGCTCATCCAGCTCACGGGTGACGGAAGATGCTTCATCACCAAGGTCATTAGCACGGTTTTCCTCCTCACCTTTGCGAGGCTGGGGGCTCTTCAGCTCCCCACTCTGCTCATTGTTGTCAGAGTCCTGAGACTTGGCTTCACTTAAGTGGTCCTCTTCATCCGAGTGGTTCTCCTCGCCACGGCTCAGGGCCCGGGCTGCCTCCTCCTCCTCACCCAGGACGCTGCCTTGCCCACCCTCTCCATCAAGTCCCCGCTCTGAACCGCTCTCCTTTAGGACCTCGTCGTCAGAAAGCTGCTGGTCTTCATCAGGAGAGCAGGGGTTTCGCTCAGGGCTGTTGGAAACATCCATCAGTACCCAATAGCCTGTGGAAGGAAGGATGCTGCACTTGTTATGGAGAACGAGCTGGGAAAAACAAGAAAGGCTAACCTTGTATTCTGTCCTCCTAAAGGGGAAAAAGAACGCTTGAATTCACAAATGTGGTTTATCAAAGTATCTTCAGGAAGATGGCATTTTAAACTGCATAAAAAGCTTACTCCAAGATTACTCCACATAAGCTAAGAGCACGTCACCCTTGATTTATATGGATAGAGCTCAAGGTTGGGATTTCATCTACAGGCCCTAACAGTGAGCTGCACTGCACTCCCACCAAGCAATGAGGGGGTTTTCTCACCCTCATGGCATTTCTCTCATGAGCAAGTGAGTGAGCTCCAGAGCACAGGGTCAGCTTTTTCAGACACATCTGGTTAAGCATAAGAATGTGGCACTGCAGATAGCACAGACTCCTGAAGAGACAGAACCACTATTCACAATGATTCTAGGAAAAAATGGCCATATATTGATGGTGGTTTTTTTTTGTTTGTTTGTTTTACATACTGCAACCAGGACAGGATGCAATCCAGAAAACTCAGGGAAAGTAACTGTGGTGAGGGAACTTGGTGCTGAGATATGGCAGGAGGAGCACGGAGCATTGCTTCTGTGTGCTGAGAGCCTGGAAAATCAGTCACAGTACCCATGGTACTTCTCTGCTTCCCTAAGAACTTCCTGGGATGAGGACTGTTGTATTCATGCTCCAGACACTGCCAGCTGTGCTGTCACCTCTGAGACAGCATCGCCTGCCTTCGCCACAGCACAGCCCTCATTAGCTGGTATTGGCAGCAGACCCTGGAGATGAAAGTCACTCTCAAGAAACGCTCGTTACACCAGGGGAGGCTGCAGAGGAGCTGTGAACGTTCCTCAGAAATAAAAGCAGCAGCACAAGTGTATCCAAACAGCAGTGCCAGTAACTCTGCTCAAACATCAGCTCGCCGATACGTGAGGATGATGTGAACGCCTGAGGGAGCCCTGGGGAGCAGCAGGGCCGTGCTGAGCTGCCTGCAAGCTCCTCGTACCTCCTTGCACTTCTTGGTTCTTGCTCACAACCAAAGCTGTGATTCGACTGAGAGGTGATAAACCAAATTAAAAGACAGCAATTGCTTCTCGCTGATAGCGGCTCTGGGCAGTTAAGCAGGATGTAATCTGAAACAAATTATATTCTTACTGTGCCTATAAAGGTTGATGCCGAGTTCATAAATGCTTGCACAAATCGTTGCTGGCTTCAAGAGGAATTTTATGACAGCAATTTTAATTGCCTAAGTGTCTGAGAAGTTACACTTTGCATGCACACAGAGCAGCTTAGTGTATCACACCCGAAAGGTCAGCCTGAAGAGGCCAGCAGAAATACAGAAGCTGTCAAGTATGGATGCGTTCAGGAAATTTGTTTTCTAATTTCTTAAAAATAAGCAGCACCAAAGCAAAGGCTTTTAAGTGACTCACTGCCTTTCTGCACTCAACACCGAGTTCTCCAGAGGGCTGGGGGAAAATGAATACATTCTCACCATCAGCTGAACTGACGAGCACGAAACACTCACCTCCACTATTAAAGCTAAATCCAGAGCATTTGTGAGTTGCAATAATTTCCTATTAATTCCCAACAGCAGAAACGATAAGAAACACCATAAATGACAGCTGATTGTAAGAGTTCACAAAATCCAAGCTTCCCTTGGGCAATGGGCCTCAGGCCTCCTGCTGCCTCTATCTGCTCGTGCAGTGAAGCAACACACAGAGGGCACTTATGGTCTCTATGCTGCTTCCTACACTGTAGGACTTCAGCAAGACCACAGCTCAGATGCTCCCTATGGGTCACTGCTCCCTGTTCACTGCTATGTGAGAAAAGATGCCCTGAGACCAAGGGAATCGGGTCTTTTGAAAACAAATCCTCCAGCCATCCCTCAGCCCTGGGCATCCCATGGGTCTGAGCCAAGAGGACAGCAAGTGAACGTGGTTTATATCACAGTCACAAACCTACCTGCAACAGCAGCACATCAGAAGAATGACCAGAGATGGGAGAAGGCCTCATCGCTGACCTAACCAGTGTTACTTGTAGCCATTCTTTCAGGGAATAAAAGATACAACTGAGTGCAATGAAAGGTGAGAGCACCAGAGAAAGAATTGAGTGAAATGGTGGAGTCTTTGCCAGCATCACTCAGGCTTCCTTACAAGCTGCAATGGATTTGTTCTTTTCAGGGCAGCAGCAACCTAAAGCTCACGTTCCAAGTCCTGCCTCAGAATAAGCTGCACAACAGCTCATCCCAAAGCTCTGGAATCCTGCAGGTTGCTGCTTTTTCTTTCCACTCTCCTTTAGTTACACATACAGATGAAGAACAGGAAAATCTGAGGACAAAAATGACTACAAGGAAGCATTTTAAATTGAGCAAAGCAACAGAGCAGAAATCCACAGCTTTCATTTTCACGGTAAACGAGTCCTGAATTTTTGACTCAGAAAATTTTTGCCTGTTTCCTACTGTCTTCAAAACTGGTTATGAAAGCAAAAACTAACTTCAGAGCTACAGGTAAGATTGTTTGACCTGTAGCTTTGGTTCACGGGGCAACGAACCAGCTGTACAACGACACCTCTCACTTAGCAGAGGCTTATCTTCAGAGCTATCTTTAAAACTGCAGGTTGTTCAGGCAAAGCCAACGTTGGACCCAGCCACCTAACCCTTTTTACTACAAAACTGACTTCATTTGTTCAAACTGTGACACGTTTTCCCTTCCCTCACATCTGAAGCAGACGAGTTCAGAACAGTCTGCTTTGCCAGGCCTGACAAGTTCTACAACCCTTCCACTGAGCAGCTTTGGAGTGAATGCAACCACGGCACGCATCTCTGGCCAAAACTGTGTCTTGTGCTGTCTAGAGAAGCACTTGTGCACACCTGATTGAATTTTAAGTCCCTTCAAAGCAGTTCACACGATGTCAGGTAGAGATGCTGCAGATTTGGCAGCTGAGCTTTCCAGCTGTCCCATCTGCAAGCACATGCCATCCTCCCAGCTCCCAGACTGTGCTTGCTGTCCTGCAGATCAAGCAACACTTTCCCTCCTGTTGTTCCTTCAGAATCCTCGTGACCCAGCCAGTCCCTGTTGCCATGCAGCAGCCTGTCGGTGCTGCCATCAAGAGCACTGCAGATGGTCCACCAGAAACACAAGCAAATGGAACAAAAAAGAAAATAAAAACCCCGAGCAGTCTTTGCAAAGTTCATCCTTCCCTTCAATAAATGTCTAGAGATGATGAGGGAAAGCACTCTGCAGAGACCCATCCAGAACCATTTGGCAACGGGATGAAGAAGGCAAGAAGAGCCCCAGGTGACACCTGGCTGCAACGATCTGCAGCTTTCTTACTGACAGAACTGCCTTTTCTCCCTGCAGCCTCCCTCCCTGCACACACACAGACCACTGGAAGAGCAGCCAGCATCCACTCTCAGAACACAGCCCTTCCTTGTCTCTGCTGTCACAGCCAGGTCTGGTGGAAAAGAGGTTTTTAGTTACACAATACACATGCAGCAGGAAGCAATGCTGAAGTTTCACAGACCGAGCTCTGAATTTTTTCAGCTTAAGGAATGGAATTTGTCAGCATTTCATGGCCCACATATGAGGTGCTCCTTGTAAACCAGCCACTGGCACAGCTGCCCTCACCCAGAAGGACTTGGATGCAATAGCAAAGGGTGCCCATCTCGTCCTCTGTTCCCACTCGAGCCTCACAGCCTTGCTGGAAAACATTTCCAACTACAGATTTTAGTCTGGGATCACACAGGTATCTCAGAGGCTGCTCCCCATTTCACTGCTTTGTGTTCTGAAGGCACGTCTCTCAACAGTGCCCATCGAAGGCAGGAGGCTGAAATTCTGTTTCTTACTGCTCTTTTTCAGCTACAACTCATTAAAAGTTTAAGTCGTATCATCAACTAAGCTGACGAAGCAAAGCTTCGTGTGCAGCTGACTCACTGCTGAAGGTAGCAGTTTGGTGGCAGACTAAACAGTAGTGCTGCAAGGACCAACCTAAAAGAGGCGCCAAGGAAAGATAATCTTGGCAACTGCTATTTCCATTCATTAGATTCCTCCCTCAGCCTTTCCATGGTGCCACAAATGAACAAGAAACACACCTTGAACACAGTACAGGAACCAGCAGCTCAGGTGATCCCAACACCTCTGGGTGCAGGAAGGCACCGAGTGCCCTACAACAAAACTGTGCCCTGACAGATCCATCAGCTTCACCCTTCAATAGCACAAATTGCCAGTTGGATGGAAGAACCAAGCCCATCCCCAACATCATTAACCTCCAAATAGACACCCTGCAGCTCCAGGGTGCTCATGGGGCAGACATCAGGGGAGCAGCATTGCCTCTCAGTGCTGCTGGTGAGAGGGAATGGAGGCCTCACTGTTTCAGGCAGAACTCTCAGGAGTAGCAGAAAGTTTGCTGGTTTATTTTTCCCCTTTCTTGCAGCCAAACAGTCTGATACAAAAAACAAAATATTCCCATTTATCCATGAAAATCAATGCTTAATGCAGAACAGAAGTGTTTGGGAGCATGTTCCAAGTCAAGCCACAAGGATGAGTGAAGAATGATGTGCAAGCCAAGAAGAAAGAATGGGAAATAGAGCTTGTAAGACAGGTTAGAAAAGAAACACAGCACAAAGAGGTTAAGGGGACAAAGATGTGCAAAGCAGAAGCAAAACAGAAATGAAGGGCAGGAACTGTAATGAGCAAAAATATGAAAGAACAGCAAAAATGGGAAGAGAAGGGAAAAAAAAAAAGCCCTGTGATCTGAGAAAAGAGCATCGTATTAAATCAGGAAGAAACAGAACAAAAGCAAAACACTCAGTCCTTTGCTTTGAATGAAACTACGATCCTTAGCAGGTTAATGAACTAAAACAGAAACTTATCTGACATCTTCTAAGAAGACCTGACTTTGATGATACGTAGCATTTAGCAGCTGTCAGGGAAGCTGTTAATGCAGAGAACTGAGCCACCTTTTGGCACCAATAAAAGAGAACTATTTGGTGACAGCCGCTTTCAGTGAGCTGACTTTTAAAGAAGAGTGCCATAAAGCTCTGATCCAGAACACCAACACAACTCATACACTGCTCCTCACTGCGCTGTATCAGGCAAACTCTGGGACAGAAACCTTAAGAGAAACAGAGCTGCACGAGCTGCAGTTTGTGATCCCAGCAACACTGATTTCCCTACAGCTGAAGCACACCAGGCTGGCTCTTCCTGCAGCTCTGTGCTGGCAGATGCTAATTTCGAACGACAGGAGCCGTAACGCCAGGCCAGAAAACAAGCGCCATCACTTTCATATCCTGCAGAATTGGTCAATAATCACAAAGCTAAACTTCACCAGCCTTACCTCAGTTTCCTCCTGCCAGGCTGAGGACCTGCAGCGCCCCAGGCTCCTGGAGCTCTCCCTGTTCCCACCTGCATGGGGAAAAAGCCGGTCAGAGCCCTCAGGCCTGCAAACCGCCCTTTCAACGAGCTCCCCCAGCTTCTACCCCACCCGGCTGAGGACCGCATCCCCAAACGGCCCCAGGCCGGCCCCGCTGCCTTTTGGTGGGGGGGGCACCCTGGAGCCGCCCCCTCCCCTTCCTCCGCCTCCTCCCTCCAACCCCACCCCGCCGGTAGCGCCCATCACCTGCACTCATCCCCTCGGGGTTCCGTCGCCCCCCGCCCCCGCTTCCGCCGCTGCCACCCGGACCCGCCCCCCCCCCGCTCCCTCCGTTTCCCGGCACTAGGCCGCAGCCGGCAACCCGCAGAGCGAGGCGGGACGGGAGCCGCTCACCTGGGCCGGGCGGGGCCGGGCGGGGAGGGGGGGCAGCGGGCGGGGCGGGGCGGGGCGAGAGCGGGGCGGGGGGCGGCGGCGGCAGCGGCTCCGGCGCGGGCGGCGCGGACGGGACGGGGCCTCTACTCGCGGCGGCGCAGGGCGGCCATGGCGTGACGTCATCAGGGCGCGACGGCCGTTCGGGCGGGGGGAGGGGAAGAAAGAGGGCGGAGCCTGCGCGGCCCGGCGTTACGCGCGCGCGGCCGCGCAGCTCTCGTCTTAAAGGGGCCGCGCGCGGGAAATGTGCTGAGCGCGCGTGCGTAGTCGCGCGCGCGAGGAGGGGGGGCACGGGCGTGTGGCAGTGCGCACATGCGTGTAGATATCTGCACCCGCGTGCATGGGTGCATACCTATTCATTTACACATCATGGAGAGCTGCAGGTGTGAACACATGCGTGCATGCATCTGTGCTCATGCACGTGGGCACATATGCATGCCTGCACAACCAAGCATGCACGTGCATGTGCATGGAGTTGCAGAGTTCTAGGCATTGACACATGCAGCCAGGTGTGCACGGACAAGGTGGCTGTGAGCACGCTTGTGGATGCTTACACCATAAAGAAGCGGACATGTGTAAGCATGGAATGTGTACGTGAGTGTGAATGCCACATCTGGATCTGCACGTGTCACACGGAGCCGGTTGTGTGCATGCATGGAGATATGTGCACGCACACTGATGTGTATTTCTGCTCATACACACACGCAGAAATAAATGTATACGTGCACACATATAGAAGAAGTGGTAAATGTGTGTGCATACACACACAGAGGCACAACTATATGAGTGCAAGTGAGCACCAGGCATGTGGGGTGCTGCAACAATGCTTGTTGCATTGCTGGGACAATGCTTGCATGCATGCTTGAGACTATGCACTCATTGCAAATAGAGCTGCAGGCGGAGCAGCTGGGCAGGACTGGTCCCACCCCTTGTGTCAGCAGCCAGAGTTGAGGGTTGGTTTAGGTGGGAGGGGTGTGGGGTGGAGCCTTAGCTGACAGATATATAAGGTGAGCGTGGATGTGTGGGATGTAGATTGAGTGTGTTTGGTGGAGGTGAGTGGGGATGGGGATGGGG
>NW_024962299.1:1592806-1646221 GCF_019238085.1 Lagopus leucura
GACTCAATGGTTGGACTTGGTGAGCATGGAGCTCTTCTCTAACTTTAATGACTCAATGGTTGGACTTGGTGAGCAGAGAACTCTTCTCCAACCTTAGTGACTCTATGCCTTCTATGAAAGGCAAGGGGAATATGGAAAATACTGGAGGTGTCTCGCAGATGCCACTTGGATGTCCCTGTGGTGGCGACCAGGGCATGAGGATGCTGGGGATGGGCACTGAGAGTTCCCGTTCCATCGCTCAGCCAAGAGCATTAAAGATATGGTAAAGCTTTCTATGGGAGTCCATAGCAAGTGGGTGGGGTGTGGGGAGTAGCTTTGGAAAACGGGCATCAGAAAATGGGAATGAATTTCTGCTGGGCAAAATAAATGGCTTTCGCTGAGCACGCATCTGCAGAAGTGCTTCAAAATGCAAAACGCAGCCAAGTGTCCTGCTGCAGATGTGTTGGAAGGTGCAGGAGCTGCACGCCTGTGTGAATTATTGCAATGTGACGGAGGGGGCACCGAGTCCTTCTGCAGCTGCTTTGCATGAGACAACAGCAAAGCGTGCAGAACATCAGCCTCTGAGAGCGGTCGTGTTGTGGTTGGGCTGGGAATGGGGCTGAGAGTGGGGCAGGCACAGCTGGGGAGAAAGAGCCCACAAATGTCACACAGACAGGGAATTTCTGTGAAAATATTGGAATATATTTGAAAAGATTAATCACGTATGATTTTACAGTACCACCCCATATTTTCATCTCATAGTTTATTTAACAATATTAAAGAGGCACTTTCAAAGCACACATACAACATCATAAAACGGCGTTTCCTGCTCTCTCTCTGCTTCTCTGACAAAATATCAAAATAAAAACTTTTGACATAACACATTGCACCCAAGGTAAATTACCTACAATATTTTTATACAATACAAAGAATTGTAAAGGTACATAATAACAGAATAAAGCCTCTTTTTTTTTTTTTTTTTTTTTTCTTTTTAACTCTGAAACAAAACAAAACAAAACAAAATTGCAGGACAGACGCAAAGGACTCTGACTGTTCATATCACATCAGTGCATTGCTTCACCTCCTTGACTTGGGAGTGTTTCAATAGTATTTAGTTATCTTCCATGTCCTCGTGTGCACCTGAGATTTCTTTCTGGTTCGAAAGTTCGGTCGTACGACGTGCTCGTTGGGCGTGACGTAACCTTCGCGACACTGCGGAGTACCAGCATACAGGATTGTCCCTAACGTTTGATTTTCCTGCCTCGTTTTCTCCTCCAGGTAACGGCTGCTTTCCTAACGGTTCTCCTTTACTTCTCGATCGAGGAAGTCTGTATTCACATTACAAAAGAAGAATAGCACCAGTAACTGCATAGTACAAGCGGATACCTACAGAGCCACTAACTCAATACAGTAAGATAGGGTAGAAGTGATACCGTTGAGGGCACTCGGGTAGTACCGTTGCGGTGCGGTAAATTGGCACAGTTTTGTCGTTGCGCAAAAAAAAAAACCCCAAAAAAACCCAACCCCCACACGAACAACAACAAAAAACAATAAAAATCTCCGAGCCTTTCCCCTCCCCCCCTCAAAAAAAAAACCCAAAACAACACAAGAGTTTGTCACAAGTGTCAAGGTGCAGTGTGCCGGCAGCTCTCCTCCGTGCGCATCGTCTACAGTGGTCAAAGAGCGGCAGCGACGGCGGCAGCGCTCGGACAGCCCCGGCGCCTTTGGGGTCCTCCTGACGGCGTAGAAACCAATTCCCAGGGATAACTGTCAAAATGCGGGGTGCTTGATGCTTAATTTAATTATTTTAATTGTATCAGCTCTTAGGCCTGCTCCCAATTTAATGAATCGTACGGGATTATTTGTGCAAAATCTTCACCAAAAAAAAAAAAAATATATATATATATATATATATATATAAAAATTTGCTTTCTACAGTGTACTGCACCTCATGAATAAGACGTCTACGGAATGAAGTTCATCTCTTCAAGTACTTTGTACAAAGATAACACAGACACAGTCTCAAAAGGGTCTGAGATTTGCAAGTATCCTTATAACCTCAGCACTTCTGCAATAAAGAAATTGCTCTTCACGATTCAGTCTGCCCAAAGCGATTACAATTTCAGTTCATGAAAATCATCAGCAACATCAAAGTTCTAGCATTTGCATGATAAATCAGGTGAATTAAAGTAGATTAGTAGACACAAAGCAAACTATTTCACAGAGGCTGCAGTGCAAGTTCATTTAAGCTAGACAGAAAAATCATGCTACACAAACGAATTTAATGCTTTGATAATTTTTCCCTTGCAAACCCCATGAAAGCAGCTGCGGATCACCGTAAGTCACTTCCATAAATTACTCTGAAGTATCTCTTCTTAGAGGAATCTTAAAGCTGGTTAATTTTTGCCCGAAGAGCTGGCTGAGCAGGTTGTTCTGGGACTCGGCGGTGCGGAAGCTGGCCGTCCCGGCGGGCCTGGTGCCACGTGCGGGCCGCGGGCCGTGCAATGAGCCGCGTGGGCTCTGCACCGCACCTTTGGCCAGCACCTGCTGGAGGCTCTTCCCCAAAATGGCCTTCCTCCGCCGCACGTCCCCGTTGGTGTGCCGTACCTCCCCCTTCTTCTGGCTGCAAGCATCCGGCACCGTCTTCTTCAGCTGGGAGCCCGCTTTGGGCCTGGGCAGCAGCTTGTTGCAGTGGGTCTCCCTCCGCCCAGGGGACAAGGCTGGGCCGTCGCCGTTGCCCCAGTCATTGCGTTTGAGCTCAGCGGAGCCCTCGCTCCTGGACAGACCCGGCGTCCGCATTTTCTTCTTTTTGCCGTCCCCCTCCATGTTCTCCTGGGAGCCGGCGCTGCCCCGGTGGCTGAGAGATTTGTGTTCTTTCCGCCTCTTGGGGTGAAGCTTGGCTGCGTTGTTGGCTGCCTCTCCCCGTGCTTGGTGGCCTGTGGACCTGCTGGGGTTGCCACCGTGGTCCTTGGGATTCGTGCTGCTGTCCTTAGGGCTGGCCTCAGGTGAGGGTTTGTCCTTCACCACGCCGCCTTGCTGGCCCTCCTCAGGAGCAGCCTCCTCACCCGCGGTCTTCTTCTGCGGGGCCGAATCTTTGGCAGCTCTGTTCAGTGCGGGTGACGCCGTCTTGTCCTTCAGGGGCAAGGGCTGATGAGCAGACCCTGGAGAAGTGGCTTTGGATGCTCCTTCCCAAGAGGAGGCCTCACTGGGGTTGCCCCACAGCGTCCTATGGGTCTCCTTAGCTGGCAGAGCCTCTGCCCCTGGGGAAGGAATTTCTGAGACCTTCTTGGCAAGCTGGAGAAATGGGATTCCGTCCATGGCATCCGTGACTGCATCAGGATTATCCGAAAGTCCTGCTACGTATCCGTCTTTGTTGCCTATGCTTGTTCGTTTGGGAGTATCAGCATAGCCACATTTCTCGGTGAGGTGTGGAGGAGACAGCTTTTGGTCTGTAGCTTGGTTGCAAGCTAACCCGGCAAGGTCAATGCCAAACTCAGGTGAGTCCAAGAAAGGAAGCGGTTTCCCATCAAACGCTCCTTTCTCCAGCTCCTCAATGGACAGGGCAGCGATATGACCGAGCTCTGGGCCACTTGTCGCAGCCTGTGGCAAAGATGGGGAGAGGCAGGGGGGTGGAGGCAGGGTGTCAAACTGAGATTTCTCCATCTCTGCCAGCAGGTCAGAGAAGTCACCCACCAGCTCTTCTGTTTTCACCGAGGTCTGGGGCAGAGGCACCGTCGGGTCCCTGGAGGCTGTAGAGAAGGAGGCAGGAAGAGGCTGCAAGTTGGGGCCAGCTGGAGACTCCACCAGCTGTAGGTCACCGGTGTGGTTGAGATGAGTGGGTGAGCTGCCATTGTGAGCAACCTTCCTCCTCTTGCTTGGTGGCACAGCCTCCCGAAGAGAGCTATCCTCCCTGCCCTGCTCTCTGCGCTCTCTGGAGGCACTGCTGGGCCTCATGACCCCTCTGAATTTAAAAGTCTTGCTGCTTCCCACTAGGTGCTTCTCCATGTGCCGGTCATACTGCTCCTTCTTAGAGAAGGTGTAGTTGCACATGCTGCATATGAAGGACTTCTTGATAACATGCATGACGTCGGCACAGAGCTCGCAGGCATACAGCGTGGTGTGCTTGATTTCCTGCTCCTCCACAATCCCGTGCTCCTGGCTGAGGTGGTTTCGAAGCTCTTTGGTCTCCTGGTAGAACATGGGGCACTTGTGGCACAAGTAAATCTTCTGCAAACTGTGCACCACCAAGTGACGCTGGAGTTTAAAGGGTTTGGGAAACTGCTTGCCACAGTGATGGCAGTCCCTGGAAGGATCCTTGCAGTCTGGGTGCATGGGGACAGATTTTGGAGTGCCTTCACTTTTTGATGTACGCTCTGGAGAAGGGCTGGCAGATGCTTTGGAGGAGCTGGGTGCAGCTGGCTTTACTTTCATGCTGCTTTCTAAGGGCTCTTTTATCGCCTTGGCCTCCTGCTCAAGGGGTAGCTCCCTGGGGCTCCTGCTCTCTCTGCTCACTGCATGCTTGCAGCTGGAGTCAGCATGCCGGGATGACCTGCTGGGTTTCCGACACATGATGGTGTTGAGGAAATGGGTGACAGCATCATTGTCCTCACTGAAGCAAGACGGTAGGCCCATCACAGACTTCTGCGCTTGCCCTTTGCGAGCAAATTGCGTGGCATGCTCCCGAAGATGCTCATTGTACATCCAGACATCGGAAATCTCCTTCAGGCACATCCCACAAGCCCACAGCCCTGCCTTGTTCTTGGCATGCTTCTCCTTCAGGTGGTCCCTCAGCTGTTCCCGGGAGCTGAACTTGCGCTGGACGCACATGTAGCAGGTGGGTGGTGGGGATGGGTTGTGGGTTAGTTTGTGGAAGTCCAGCTCTCCTAGTGTCAGGAACCACTGGAAGCAGACCTTGCACTTGTACTGCTTGTCTTTGGTCTTGATGGTGATGTCGCCGCGGTTTTTGCTCAGCTTCCCATCTTCTAGCTTACTCCTGCTATGCTTGCTGTGCTGGCCTGGCTTTGGCTTGAAACTCACAGTGCTGCTGTCCCCAGAAGGATCTTCACAAGGGCCGAAGAAACACACATCTCTCATTTTAAACTTTGCATTCAGCCTCTCAATGTCAATTGTGTGGAATTCAGGAGAGCCTGACTCTTCGGTCACCCCGCCATTGTACGGCTCCTCCACTAGGTTGGGTGGTTTGGAGCTCATTTCTCCAAGTGAGTGCTCGCTCTCAAGGCCCATTGGGGCCTCAAACATCTCAGCAGAGAGGCTTTCATCCTCCTTCTCTAGACTGCCCCAGATGTTCATGCTGCGGACGCTGTCTATTTGGCTGTTTTCGCACAAGAAGTTTAGCATGTTGTCCTCCAAGTCAATGACCTCCTTCTCTTGGTCGATCTTCTCACCGTCTGACCTCAACACAACACCTTCAGATCCACTAGGAACATCTTCTCCACTCTTTGCCTTGTTGCCGTGACACATGTTGAGCGTTAAGGCATCGTCAATGGAGATGGTCTCATATTCACAAGGGTCCTCCCTGGTGACGCAGAAGGAGCTGGTGTTGCTGAGGTTAGATGCTACTTGGATGGTGAAGAGGTCGATGGCACCTGCTGGCTGGAGACTTGCCTCGCTGGCGGGCTTGGGTTTCTTGCTGCGCTTCCCATAGACCCGTGTGCATTTCCTCCGGATGAACTGGTCATCCCTGGGGAACAGCTGGGAGAACGTGGAGTCTTCATCCAGTGAGTGCTCCCGGCTCGGTGGAAGCTCTGCCTTTGCCCAGTGCTTTGGCTCTGCAGATGTGGGGCTGGCTGCTGGCATGGGCTGCAGGGCATTGCGCCTGGGGGACGTCTGAGAGCCTTCCAGATCATATGTCTCAAGCAGTGGGACCCCATGGGAAGGAGATGGAGGACTCTGCAGAGCACTGCTCCAGTTCCTGTTGCCGTTGCCTCCCAAACCGTCTCGTGTCTCGGTGTCCATCTTTTCCCTGCTGTTGGCACTGTGATGCTGCTCTTTGCCTACCTTGCCCAATCCCTCCCCAACTTGCTTTGCCAACCCACTAACCCACATTTTGCAAGCCTGCGTGCTACTTTCTACTTGATCTGGATCTTCCATCTCCTCAGGACAGGCAGCTGTGCCTGTTGTTGGCTCCCTGCTGGCCATCTCCTTTGAAGACACTGTCCCATCACCTGGGTCCTCTGCGAGCTCAGCTGCACACGGAGATTGTTTTGTGTTCTGAGGGTGCTGGGATGAGTTGGGCCTGTTTTGTTCCTCTGTAGAGATGCAACCGCCAGGCTCTTGCAAGCCCTCCATGACACTGGGCAGGCTGGAGCTGAGGAGAGCAGGGGGAGGACATGAATTCTCCTCCAGCTCACACAGATCATCAGGCTTGTGTCTGCTGGCAAATGCCTTTGCTTTCCTTCGTCTTATTTTCCTGTTCAGCTTCTTCTCTGAATTGCCGTTTATCCCTTCGAGATCTTTGCTTTGGCTCCTTCTGCCCTTTTCCCCCTTCCTGCCCTGCCTGCCTGGGTCCAGCTTCTCAGCTGACACCTCCCCTGCTGCCCTTGCCTCCACGCACTGCCCCTTTGCCCCCATCTCCCGCTGCAGAAAGCGTGTGTGGTGCAGCTCCTGCGACATCTCCAATGATCTCACACTCAGGTCGCTCAGCACTCTGCTGACCACCTCCTGCATCTGTGCTCCAGGCTCTTTCTCCAGTCCGCTGCATATTTTCTTGGGGACGTGCTCAACCACTTCAATTGGTGTCTGGGAGTTGCAGGTTTTCTCTTTGCCCATCTTCAGGCTCTTCCTGGGGACTTTCTGGGCTGCTGCTTTTGACGTCCGGTCTGCAGAGATCAGGGCAGACCTAGGAGTTTTGTTGGCCTGCAGCACGCTGCTGTTCCTCACGTGGTGCTTGACAGCTTTGTGCCTGGTCAGGCCAGGCTTGGAGCGGAAAGAGGCTGAGCAGATGTCACAGATGACCTGGAGCACACCGGGGTTCTTTTCTTTATGGGGTTCAAGCTGGGAAGGTTTTGGAGTACTGGGACATGTGTTGTTCTCTCCTTGGTCTGCGTTATTCAGTGAGCAACTCGCAGCTTCCCTGCCATGCTCAGCCCTGTGGCTTTTGGGATTCTCACCTTTTAAACTCTTTTCCCCGTTCTCTGTGATTTTGGAGAGATCACCAGTTTCCACCTCTACTGCGTCTGAGCGGTGGTCACTGAGTTCGGTGGGACCAAGATCTCCAGTCCTTTTAAAACCTCTACAGACAGCACTTGGCACCTGCAGAGCAACAAAGCAACCAGACAGAGCCTCTGCGTCATTTTGGTGCTTACTGCCATCGTTGGAGCTGTTCTCAAACTTTTTCTCTTCATTAAGGTTTACCTCTCTGTCTGTGATCAGCAGCAGATCCGTCGTGGGCCGGGTTGGGTAGTTTGTGTTTTTTGGAGGTATAGAGTTAATGACCACATCTGGGATAGCACACACTTGGTTTTGTTTAGAAGAAGAGCCTGGCAGCACGTCACCAGCGCTCTCAGGTCCTTCTTTCCCAACACCTTGAGGTGGTGAGCAAGGAGCAGAGCGCGGCTCACAGGGACCCTCCATCCCCCAAGAGTTCTTCTCTTCTAAGAGCTGGCTGCCAATGCTGGGTGACCCTTCTCCATCAGTCCCACTGCTTTGCAAGTACTCAGGGTGGGAAGAATTCATCAGCAAGGGCTGGCTGGCCAGAGCTTCATCTGCGTAATGACAGCTGAGGGGCTTTTTCTTGCTGTTCCCATCTCTGGGGAGCTTTGCATTTACTGTGAAGGTTTTTGGGTCCTGTGGCAAGGTGGAATGTACCTGGAGCTCACCAGAGGGACCGAGCGTGTCAGTAGGGCTGCTGGGAGCACTGCCTGCTCCCATGTGCTTGCTCTGTACAGATCCTGACACCTGCACATCAGCTCCTTCGCACCACACTCCACATTCAGTCTTGTTTGTCCCCAGCATCTCTGCAGTCGTGCTGCCCTGCGTTTCTTTCTCTGGCGCATTATGGCTTAAATGGGATTGCTCATGTTTTGTAAATGCCAAGGTCGCTTTGTTTTTATCTAGTTCCTGGTCTTCCATGAGCTGATCAGCTTTCTTCCCTTGCCCTGGCAGCAGGGTCACCGCTGTGCTTTTGAGTGGTGAGAGGTCATTGTGCTCTGGGGAAGCTCCATCTGCACGGATATTAATGTCATTCAGCTCCGTGTGCTCATTTGCTAAGTGCTGCAGATCTGCTACGTTATTTTGCAGCTCGGGGTCAGCGAATGTGGATAGTTTTGCACTGTAAGAGCCCGCTGCACTGAATGACTCCAGCTGCTTGCACGCACTGGGGAATAGTGCAGCATCTTTAGCAGGGGCAGCAATGCTCTCTGCATTGCCCACCACGGGGCCATCCTCTTCCCCCGGGGCAGGCTGATATGTCTGATTTTCCCCATCGTTGCTCTCCTCTTTCTGCTCTGGCTGGCCTTTGCTGGAGGCAGTGAGGTGGCCGGGAGCCAGCAGCACAGGGAAGCATGGCAGCAGCATCTCCTCCTCATTGCTCTTCACTGTCCGTGCCACAAAGAGCTGGAGCTGCTGCAGAGGGTTGGTGTCCTGGGGGGTCTTTGGAGAGCTCTGCTTGGGCAGACTCAGCATGTCGAGCAGTCGTGCCGTGTGCTTGCTGCCTCTATCTCCATGCCCAGGGGCCAGGAAGGCTGCAGGGCTCTTCCTCTCCTCTGCTTCTTCCAGCAATGCAGACGCACTGCTGTCCCCATTGAAATCCACAGCACTCTTCACCATTTTGGGTGCCTCAGACTTGCCAAAGGACCTTTCTTCTGCATCTGGGACATCTTTGATGTGAGGCGAGAAGACAAGATCCGCAGCTGTGCATGGATCTGCCTGAAGGCCTTGTTCAGGGTTATGGCTTGGAAGACTGGCATCGAACTTCTCCAGCTCTGCAGTGAGCTCCCCTGTTTTCCCGGGTGTGGGGAAGCTCTCAGCATCACGTGTGTGAGCCAGGGGTGGCAGGCTGTCCTCTTCAGCCTTGGTTACTTCCTGTGTCTCGGGGAACGAGGTGCTGGTGGCAGCAGGAGGGCTTTTTGCAATGGGGTCTGCAGGGTAGACGGGCACCTCATTTGTGTCAGCTGTGCATGACTCGGGTGGACTTTTGGAGGAAGACTCATTTTCCTTCTTTCTGGGGTCACTTCCCTGAGTGGCCTCAGGTCCCTGCAGCTGCTCCCCGCTCTTCATGGGACAAAATCCATCTGCAGGGGCTGGCGCACACATCCCAGCATCCAGCGAGACGAACCTCGCGGGTCTGTGCCAGGGCTCCCTGCCTCCCTCGTAGCCTCCATGCGTGACTGCTGGCTTCTCGCCCCCCAGCCTTTCCCCAGAGGCCAGGAGGTTTGAGCTGCCCACATCATCTGCCACAAAGAGCCCCCTCTGGTGGCCCATCCCTGGCTCTTCAGGTAGGGATGGGAAAGGCTCAGCCGGTCCCCGCAGGGCTGCAGCAGCATGATGCTCACCTTTCTGCGGGGCGGTTGGCACCTCACCGCTCAGCTTGCTGGTTTGCAGCTGACTCTCCAGCTCTGTCACTAAGCGCTTGATCTCCAGCTCATCATCTGATATGTGGTTCATGAAAGCCACATTGTAATCTGTTATCCTGTCCGGCAGAGGCAGCTGGCTGGCGGGGATGGGTCCCTCCTCAGGGAATTTCTTGGCGAGTGGCTTGTCCACTGACAAGCTGTGGAAGGGAGCCATGTCTTCGGGCAGCATTGGAGCCACCTCCTCCATGAGGGACCAGTCCTTCTCTGGCATGAATGCTGAGAACGGCTGCTCAAAGGGCAGTGGCTTGCTGGGGTCACCTCCAGGGCAGGCAAACGCTGTCACATAGCTGTCCTTGCTCGCAGGCACCGTCTCGTACAGCGGTGAATCGAATTCGGCCACTGGCAGCTCTCCAAAAATGGAAGAGGAATCGAAGCTGAGAGGGGAGGAGGCCTTAGTCTGCTGAGTCTCTGCGGTGTAGGGGGAGACGCTGGCGTGCTTCTGCTCGAAGGAACCAGCACTGATGTCCTCCTGGCATAAATACACACCCTCCATGTGCGAGGGTCCCAAGGGCGGTGGCTTTGAGAAGAGATTGGCATCGTAGTGAGCAGGAAGGCCTTTGGGATCAAAAAACGTGTTGTCACTGCTGATGTATGGATCAGGCGCTTTGGCCAGCATCATTCCCACAGCATTGTCACTGACTGGGGCTGCCTGCATGGCATAGCCCTTCCCACTGTCACTGAGCCCGGGTGCCTCCCCAGCTGAGTAGGTGGCACTGGGGCTGGATCCATCCCCACCATGGGCTGGAGACATCAGCTCCTCTGCGTGGCATTTGAGTGCATCACGTGTGTATGGGGCAAAGTGTTGCCTCTGGATGGCCACCTCTGACCCGGGTGAGCCCTGAGCCTCAAAGGCAGGCTCTCTTGCCTCACCTGTGGGGTTTGCTGCTCCTTCAGGCTCTTCTGCCTCCTCCTTATGGGGCAGTCTGATGGGGCTTCTTCCCAAGGTGGCTGTGCTTGGCATCTGCCTCTCCTGGGTCTGTGGTAGCGGCTCCTCCTCTTCATCTCCTGCAGTGGCAGCATCTGCTTTGGTACCTAGGTGTGTTCTGGAGGCTGCCACCAAAGGCTTGGCTGAGCCTACCCGCCTGCTCCCTCGGGAAAAGTCCTCCTTACTTTTCTGGCTCGTCTTTGGGCTCCTGTCCTCGGGATGGCTGAGTACAGCTGTCGGTGTCAGTGCCAGGCTGTCTGAGCACCTTGTCCCCTTCACGCCTGCCTTCTTGCTTTCTGGCTCACTGGGACCAGCCTTGGTGCAAGCACTGGTGCTGGGACTGCTGCCCATGGACGACTGGCTGCTGCGCCTGCAGGCTCTGCCAGAACTGTCCCCTTTCTTGGCGGTCTCTGGACTGGAGAGCCTGCTGTGCTCTGGTGCCTCCCTTTTCCGGTGGTTTCTTCTCTGGCTGTAGCTCCAGGCTGGATCTTTCTCTTTTGCTCTCTCGCCTCTCCCGGGGCATTTCTTGCTGAAGCCATATTTGGCTCTCCCCATAAATGCTGTTCCCCGCTTTCTCCTCCCGCGGAGCTTGCTGCAAGCTGCTCCTTCCTCCTCCGAGTCGGAGATGTACTCATATTCCTGGAACCGGCCCTCCTGGGTGCCCGGTGCTGGTCTCCCAGCGAGTGTGGGCAGCTTGCTGCTCTTTGTGTGCAGCTGGTGGAGCTTGTTCTTCTGCTGCACGATCTTGTGGATGAGCTCCTTGCTCCACGTCCCGCTGCGGGCCTTCCTCTTCTTTACCTCCTTCATGGAGAACCGAGGTGGCTTGGGGCTCTTGGAGGAAGCACCCTGAGGCTCCTGGTTGAGCTTCTTGGGCTGCTTTTGGCTGGAGGCTGGCCTGGAGGATGCTGGTGGAATGCTGTTCTTCCTGCCCGCCCTCGGTCTGGCTGTCTTCTCCTCCACCACTGGTTCTGTCTGCTCGCTCTCGCGGGCTGCCAGCCTTCGTGCCGGCCTCCTCTTGTGAGTGTGCTGCCTTCCCGCTCGCCTCTTTGCCCGCTCTTTGCCCCATTGGCTGTCTGCAGAGTAGTAACCATCCTTGGGTTGGCCCACCCCTTTCTCCTCTGTGGCCGCATGCTTCATTTTGCTCTCTGAGGCCAGACCTTCCTTTGCTCTATGGGATGACACGCTGCCGGCAGCCTTCACTGCTGTTAGATCCTCGTCGACGAAGACGTCTATGAAGCTGCTGTCAATCTCAGGGTTGTCTGACTGGTAGCCCAGGCCATTGAGAGCTTCAGTAATCAGGCTGTCCAGCTTGGCGTCGTCGATATCCAGGTCGGAGGCGGTGAGTGGCAGTGAGCTGGCATTGAAGAGACCACCCTTCAGAGCATCCTCCTTGCCTTCGCTCTTGCTTTCCCCATCCAACAGAAACTCCTCGCCCTTGTTCAGCGCCAACAATTGGGTCTGGGGGTCTGGAGACAAAGGCATGCTGGTGGGTGGCTTGGGGGGCTCAGGGCCTCGCCGTCCCTCTTTGGCCTCGGGGTGGGACGTGCAGAACTGGCGGTGCTCCAGGAAGGAGGCCAAGTTGCTGTAGTTCTGGTCGCACTGCTTGCAGGTCAGTAGCACATCCAGTTGGTCCAGGCTGGCGCTGCTGAGTGAGCCGGTCAGCAAGTGATGGGATGTGTAGGGTGGTGGTGGAGGGGTGCCCCCATCCAACTCCTCCAAGCAGCCTTTGGCCACCTCCACACCTGGTTTGTGAAAGGGGCTCTCTGGGGGGCACTTCAGGGGGTTGTCATCCTTTAGGGTGTCAGGAGGGTAGTGGAAGGGCTTGGCGGGGTCCTGGGGGTGATAATGGAGAGAGGCTGAGCTCAGCACCTCGGAAGGGTGGAAGCTTTTGCTGCCCTCCTTTGTATGGCACGGGTGGTGGAAGAAGGGTGAAGGGGCAAGCGCTGTAGGCATCTGGCCATCGTCAAAGCCGGCATTGAGCGGGCTGCTGGACATGGGGGAGAGCGAGGAGCAGGTGCTGCCACAGGTGGGATTGGGGACGGGAGAAGGCAGCGGGGATTCACATGGGGAGGTGGCCACCAAGGCTGATGGTGGCAGGACCAGTGCTGAGCCTGATGAGCTCCTGGGGGCAGGAGGAGCAGGAGGCGGCCCTGCCTGGTTCATGCCATAGAAGAGGGCTTTGCTTCTCAAGTCGCAGCTGGGAGACCCCGGATCCTTGCCACTGTCGAAAGAAAAAGCACCCACAGAGGCAAGGTCCCCATGCTGTGCCCCAAGACTGTCTCCTGATACGAGCTTTTTGCTGTGATACCCCGAGGGGCTGCTGAGGGGGGGACCTTTGTGGGCTTTGCCACTGCCTGGCCACTCTGGGGTGCCGAGAGGGAAAGGGAGCTTCTGGCCAGGGATTGGTCTTGGCAGCTCCATCCTGTTGGGAGTGGGAACTGCGGGAGCGAGGTGTATCTGCTGCCAGGGCATCCTGGCATTTTTCTGCCTCTGCTGCCTCTGCTCAGGGCCAGGCTGGCACTCAAAGGAGAACTGGCTTCCAACAGGGTTTGAATAAGGTGCTGAGTTCTGGTCCATGGGGGAAAACACCTTCGCAGCCCCTCCCCAGGCTTGCACGAGCCGGGGGTGGGTGGGCGCCGGGGGAGGAATGCCGGTCTCAAAAGGCACTGATCCCGCGCTACCCGCAGGGGGGCTGCAATAGGCTTTGCTCTGAAAGTGCACTTGGGAGAGATTGGGTGGCATGTTCCTTCGAAGGGGGCTGCTCTGCAGCAGCAGCCGTGGGCTGGGCACACTGTCCTTGGCTGAGGCTTGCCCCTTACCGACTGGCTTTGGCACGTTAGGCGAGTGTAAACTAGACGGAAAAACAGCTTGGTTTTCTTGGAAAGTGCTTGGGTTTTGGTCGATAGCACCAGAGGATGAGAGAGCACCACTGGGGTCGGTGGGATGCTCGCTCCTGCCCTTATAGCACGGCAGTGGGCTGCGGTGTGGGGTGGGCAGTGGGGCCAGCAGCGGGGGCACACCGTACAGCCGTCCTGAGGGGCACGCACCCTCGAAGGGGCCAACGCTTGGTGTCTCCTCCTGCCAGTCGCGGACAGACGATGAATGGAAGCTGAATGCTCCGTGAGCCGCTTGCCCAGTGGCAATGGCCACATCCAGGTATTCAGCATCGCCACGGTACGGCTCCTTCCCCGCCTCGTGCAGCAGCTGGAAGGGGAACTGGTAGGGCAAAGTGCCCAGAGAGTGGCCGCCTGCTTTGCCACCCTCAGAGAAAGAGCTGGGCTTGACCCCATAGCTAGCACCTGCGAAGCTCTTCTCCGGAGAGGGCCACGCATTGGCCCCGTTCGCCTGAAACTCAAAGTAATGTAGCTGCCCATTGGTGCCGGGGCTCTTGAGGGGCACGCCGGGGGGGGGGCTGCCCTTTGGGGCCGTGGGGCGGTGAGGTATAGTTGGCAGAGGTACGGCCGGCAGCCGCCTCGGGGAAGCAGCGGCCGAAGCTCAGCTCTTCCTCCTCGGGGACGCTGGGTGTGTGGAAGCGGTAACTGCCTGCTGCAGGAGCTCGGCCAGGGTCGGGAGCTTTCGGGGGGGTCACCTTCTGCTGGGGGTAGGCGATGCCTATGGTGGGGCTGGGGCGAGTGCTGGCGATGCTGAGGCGGTAGAGCTGGTGCTGGCCCCGTTCGCCCTTCCCTGCTCGCCGGCTGCGCTCGCGGGTTCGGCCTTTGCCTGGGGGGGACTGGGGGCCGCCCTTGATTCCGCCCCAACCGCTCTCACCCGCAAACTTGGGGTTGTTGTGGAGGGATTTGAAGTCGATCTTCCCCGCTTGCTGCGGCCGGATCACGGCTTCCCGCTGGCTGTGGGGCTCCTTGTCCTTGGTGGAGGCAAATGAGGACGTCCCCTCGGTGCCACCGAGCCCTCTGCCATCCTTCTCGCCGCAGCCTTTGAAGCCAAAGTCCTTGTCCTGCTCTTTGGGGCCAGCCTCGCTCTTCTCACTGATGTTGTACGCATGCTGGGTCTCTCCAGTCATGGTACCCAGGGAGGGGGCTACGCAGCCCCACACGCCCGTCCTGCTGCTGCCTCCTGTCCGCCCGTCATGGCACGGTGCTGCGGGGCCGGGCGCAGGGATGGGCACGGTGCACTGTGGACTGCCAGGCACCAGCAGGGTGCTGCTGCATCCTTCAACCTGGACCTGCAGGATGGAGGAGAAACAAAGTGGAGTGAGAAATGGGTGCAAGACAGTACCCCTTCCCTTTGCACTTTGAGCAGTGAAACCCAGCAAACACCCCCGGGATGAAACTTTTTGTGCTTCAAAGGATGCCCGGAGCAGTTCACCTTCACAAGAGCTGCTGAGCCAGGCACTTTTTCCTCCCTTGGAAGCTATTTCTGTTCACTTCTTAGCAACATAGGCAGAAAAAGATGACAGAAGAGCTCCACCTACGGATTACCAGGGAGGGCTGACAGCAGGGCTGGGAGAGACATCCCAAAAAGGGCTCTGGATTTTGGGGTATGGCCGCACTTAGAGCCAGGCAGGGCATGCAGCAAAAGGCATCTGCAGCCCTTAGTCCCCTTTTTGCATCACTCCCCCAGGCAACACTGCACACTGTGCCAAATGCTGCTCTGCATTCTGAGGAGAAGAGGCATTCCAAAAACCGGTCTGTCGAATTAGTTCCCTAGTTAGAGTACCCGTTTGGTGTCTGCACGCCCCATCACAGCCCCGAGCAGGGGAGGGGGCACTGGGGCTGCAAATAAGGGTCAGGTGCAGCTCATTAGAGTTGTGCTGATTGCAGATCCCATGCATGGGAAGCGAGACACCTCTGCATCCCCCTGCAGCCCCTTTCTGGGACGACGCAGGAAGGGAAAAGCAAAACAGGAGGACGTTTTTTCACTCCCCAAAGTGAAACAAGCCCCGACCCGATGGGGCCGACCCCTGTGGCGGTGGCTCTGCCACTGGCCAAAGCCAACACAGCACAGCGGCACGCGGGGCTCCAGCGGGCAGACAATGCCCCCTTATGCTGTGCCGTGCTGCAATGGCACGGCTTGTTTACTGCTGTTTAACTTTGCAAAGGCTCCTGGCCAAGATAAAATAACCAAGGCCAGCGTGAGCTCCGTTATCACAGTCGCGCTCTTTCAGCCACATAAAGGGGCTATTTTTTGGGAGGAAAGGCTCAGTTGTGCGTCCTGAAAGCTGCGGCGCTGGCATGGCGAGGGCTGGGGCTGCTGTTGTGTTAGTGCTGAGCGCCAGGAGAAACAAACACAGTGCTGGCAGCGGGAGCTGGAGGTGGCAAAGTGGAGCTGGTGGCATGCAGGAGCGTGCTGAAGAGCTGCGGGAGCTGGCACAGCAATGCATGGCAGTGCTGGCAGAGCCTGGGCATGGATGGGTTGAGCTCAGCCCATAGGTGGTGCTTGGGAATAAAGGATTTGCTCCCCAAGACCCTGGCTGAATGGGACAAAGCATTCCTGCAGAAGAATTCAGGGAGCCCAACTCCGACGGTGGTGCCCCGTTGCGCCCTCTGGTTGCACAGGTGCCTGGGGAGCAGAGTGGGGCAGGGATCTGGGGCTGCTCTGTCCCAGGCAGGTACTGCTGCCAGCCATGGGATATGCATAAGGAGGGCTGGTTGCTTTAACTTCAAGCAATAATCCTTTACTGCAGGGTTTATGGATCGAGCATAGACATGGGAAACACAGAATAAAATGCAAATAAGTTCCATTGCCTCTTATTATGGAAGTGACTCTAAGCCTGCTCCTTTGCCTGGCTCTGCTGTGGCAATGTGACTAGCTTGGTCTGCACAGCATGAAAGTGCCACACAGGGTACGTGGCACATGGCAGAGAGCCTGGTCCCCAGGTATGCAAGCAGTGCTCCATCATGGGAGCATCCATCCTACCACCCCTGGAGCTCTGTCCCTGCACGCATCCATCCCAGTCCTGGCAGCTTCTCCTCTCCTAGAGGGAAAGCTGTGAATCCCAGCAGTGGGATGCAGCATGGGGATAGAGGTGGCCACCACGTCCCCACTGCAGCAAGGCAGCTTCTGGGAAATGTTAAAAAAGCCAAAATAGAAAAAAAAAAAAAAAAAAAAAAGAAAAGAAAAGAAAAAGCAAAAACCAAGAAAGAAAAAAACCCCAAACTGACCAAAAAAACGCTGCAGCTGCTGAAACAAAGCAGACAAAGAGGGCCAAAACCCCCCTGCAGAACCCCACCGTAGCTCCTGCCCCATGCAGGGTCAGGGATGGGGAGGAGGATCTCCAGCCCTGTGGGGGAGTGGAGGACGCAGCTCTCGGGGCCTCGCAGCCCCGGGTTCGGCGTCTCCCTCGCCTGACCTTGGGTGAGACATTTAATCGTGGTGACTCAGCTCTCCATCTGTAAATCAGCCCCGATAAGGCTTCCCCTCGCCTATCTGCCTCGTGTATCAGCTCCTCAGATTAGCGAGGCAGGGACTGTTCTTACGAGCTGTGCGTGCGGTGCCCCGGTGTCACGAAGCCCTGATAGGGCTGGGTGGTGTGTGGGGTTCGTGCTTGGGGTGAGGGTCTTCTGGGGGCGAGAGTCCCGTTTGGATGTCAGCATGCAGTGCTGTTATCCTGCTGGGTACCGTGGCCCTTGGAGGCACTGTGGTTTCTCCAAATGCAGCTTTGAGCAGACAGGGACGGGTGTGGGAACGGATGGAAAAAAATAAACACAGATCCCAGCTGGGCTGTACCTTTAGGGAGGCACACAAAGAGCCCCCTGAAGGCAGCGGGGCTGTGCTGACCCTTAAAAAGCCCCTCATATACCTTCCCTCCCCCCAAACCCTCTGCTGGTTTCTGCCACCAAAGTCTGAAGATGCTTTCTGTCTGCCCTGCATGGATGGAGAGAGGCATTTAAAGGATTTCCATCCCATCCGGGCGGGTCAAGCAGCTGCTTCTGTTGGTGAGGTTTTGGCCGAGGCTGTGAAAAATCCCTCTCTCTCGTGAACTGGCCCCTTCTCAAAGCAGGGACTGTTTCAGCTTTCTGTCTCTTGTGGCCAGGAAAGCAGCTGGGGAGGTTGGAGTGATGGGGGGGCTGAGCCTCGGCATCCCCGCACTGAGGAGGTTTGGGGGGGGGGGGGGTTGTGGCATGCCCTGAGCCCGCTGGGATGAGGAGCAAAGCCTGGCTCACAAAAATAGCATCGGAGCGCGCCGTCAGCTGGCCGGTACCTTGGCACCCCTCCGCCACGCCGCTACTGCCGGGACTCACTTCCACCTCCCATGAAATATGAATTTCTTGGCTGCAAGGGAAAGAGAGAACTATGTCAGGAATCTGTGTTTGGCTTGGCTGCGGCACAGTGGCTCCCAGCGCCTGGGCTGGGCTCTGGCATGTGGCTGAGAGAAGGAGGGGTTCCCAAAACGCACAGCCATGCCAGGATGGGTGCCCCCAGGGAAGGGAAACTGAGGCAGGGATGGAGATGAGAGCTGTATCACATGTTCTGAATCCCGCTCCATTCCCTGCATCTCATCCCCATCCCTGGCATCCCATCCCTATCCCCTGCATCCCACCCATCCCCTGCATTCCATTCATCTCTTGCATCCCATCCATCTCCTGCATTTCATCCCCATCCCCTGCATCTCATCCCCATTCCCAGCCCCTATGTTTCATCCCCACCCCTTGTATCCCAGCTCTATTTGCCTCTTCGCAGCCCGTCCCCCTGCATCCCAGCCTGCTGGGGTCCTTTCCTGCATTCCCACTGGGGAATGGAGGGAAAAGAGCACTTCTGAGAAGCTCAGGATATTTTCAGGGCACATTATTATCTCCCTGCCAGCTCCTGGTTCAGCCCAGAGCTCAGGAGCTCTGCAGTGCTGAGCAATGCTTGCTGCTCCCCTGGAGCACGTGTGCTGCTTGGTCAGATCCCAAAACAGCTCATCCATCTGATGCTAACCCATAAAATAAAGAGAAAAGCAAAATGGGGGCCAGCTCCTGTCCATGTGTGGCACACCAAGAGGAACACGATGGGTCCTTCAGCCCCAGGGATGGTGGCTGAGGATGGGGACAAGGCCTGGGGATTAAAGGAGAAGGTTTAGTGATGGACACAGACTTGCTCCGAGGAAGGCCGGGGCATCCCTTGGGGAGGAGCCATAGGATGGAAGCCCTGTTGGTGTACACACACACAGGTGGTTTGGACTGGCTCTGTCCGGGTGAGGAGAACTGCGAGAGACCGCTTCCAGCAGATGTTGCTGGCCAGAGGACGAGTTGGAAGGCTATTCAGAAAGTTTGCTTCTTGCTCACAATGGTCCAAAACTGATTTTCTGGATCCGAACGGCTTTGGGTTTCCAAGCTGGTGAGCGTCCAGCTTTCAGTCTGGATCCAGACTTTGCAGAGAGTCCAAATCCTTCCTCAGCTTCTAACGCGAGCTGGTTCCAAACAAGCAGAAGGCACATCCTGAGCTGCTCTCTGGGTACCCCTCAGGGTGCTGCGTGCCAGTGTCTGGGCACAGCGCCCACACTCCTCCCAAATATCCACGCTGCCCTATCTGGAGGTGCTGGCAAGGCTGGGAAATGCCCCATGGGGCTTTTTTGGGAGCATCCAGGGTGGTGGAAAGGGGAGAAGCCACGGGAAGCAGCTGGAGGTCACCCCTGCCTGCTGTCAGTGTAAGAAGAGCCGGGTGGATCGAGGACAGCAAAACAAATCCCATAGATCCCAATGTCTGGTGTGCACCTCTGCAGGTGCTCACGCTGACTCCATCCCAAGGCTCTTTCCCAGAGGCGATGGGATGGTGATGGTAAACACACAGCTTATGGGCAAGCAGAGCCCTCCAGGTACTCCATTTCCTATAAAAATCCCATAGATGAGGCACCTGAGCACCTTGTCCTGAGCCTCCGGGACCGCGTGGGTTTAATCTCCTCTGGGGATCGGCAGCGGAGCCAGAGCTGACAGCAGCATCTTTGTGGGGCTGTCAGGAAGAATGACTTATTTTGACGTTTATTTAAGAAATATTAATCTTTCATTTTCCTCCTAAATGCTCCTGTTTGCTGAGGAACTATCTGTTACCTAAGTGCTCCGATAAATCTTCCAAGGTAAAATTACATGTTAGATGCTGCCAGAAGGGTACATTTAAGAATGCTTCCCAAATTATCAACTGCATTAATCTTAATTACTTTGGTAAAAGTAGAGTCTGGCATTAGGGAGAGCTAAATTGAACGGGTGTTTGTTTGTCTTTATCATATCACATATTTGAGATCATTTAACGGGACGCAGATAAAAGGCGCAGGGCAGCGTGGGGCAGAGTGACAAGGAGCAGGAAGGGACCAAGGAACCCAGGACAAAGAAATAGTTAATAGAAATTAATGCTGTTTGCAGTGAGAAAGGAAGATGAGGACAGAAGCAAGTCAGTGCCCTGCTGAATGCATGCTGCAGGGAAGCACCGCTGCTTAAATCCCTCTTATTCGGATGAATGGGATCAGGCACTCGCTCAGAGGTGAGCGCATTGTGAAGTATTTCGAGGCACAGAGATGAAATAAAGCACAAGGATTAAGTGCTCTCGTTAACCGGGGCCTTGGAGAGGTATTGGGTATCTCTGCATCTCCCCAGGTCAGCGTGACCTGAGTTTGTTCACCATCACACAGAGAGCTCGGATAAGTCAAAAGGAGATGGGGGTGATGTGTCCTTCTCCTTCTCCTTCTCCTTCTCCTTCTCCTTCTCCTTCTCCTTCTCCCTCTCTTCTCCTTCCCCCTTATTTTTAACTTTCCAAACTTCACACCCCTGTGCAAACGATGATGAGTGCACAGATGCGTGAGGGGGGAGGTGATGGAAGCGGGTGAGAGATGCACCTGCGGAGATGCTGATGGGTACGAAGTGTGGCTTTGCAGCCCCTGGATGCCCCCAGACTCTGCTTCCCTGACATAGGGCCCTGCTCTGGCTGTTGTGAGTCAAAAAGAAGAAAGAAAAAAAAAAAAGAAGAAAAAAAAAGAAAAGGAAAAAAGGCAATGACACCATTCCCAGCTCAATATTATGTTTCCTTCCTCCCAGCAGAGCCTGGGTCTGCTCCAAGCTGCCTTCCCCTCCACTCCTGGTCAAACAGGGACAGGAAACCTGAGAGCACATGAGAACATCGCTGTTATTTTCACCCAAGCCTCAGTTATCTCGTTGTCCTTTTGGCATCCCTTCCACCCCCTTTGCTCTGCAGCATGTCTGCGCTGGGTGTCACCATGTCACCCTGCATCCCCTGCATGAGCAACAGCCATGCCCTGGCTCCTCTGCGAGGTCCCCTTCTGTGCCCAAATGGCTCCGCTTCTCACCCAGGCACCCTGAGCAAGGTGCTTGGCTCACCCCATGGCTGTGAGCAGGTCCATCCATGGGGATGCTGATGGCCTGGGCAGGATGTTGGGTGATGTTGGGTGACAGTGGGTGACACTGAGTGGCAGTGACCACATCAACCAAGCCCCCTCCAGCAGATCGAGACCGCTGTGTCCAACCTGACCTCGTTCCTTTGGGATCTGATAGGAGGACACTGCCAGATTTGGGGGCTTTTAAGCTGCCAACTTTTCCTATCGTTATTAGCAACGTCTTAAATAAGCTCTCTCTCCTCTGAAATTTGCTTCTGAAAGACAAGATTAATGAGCATTTCCTTTGGGGATTGATTGCGCTTTTAATTATGCTCTCCCAGAAATTTGGTTCCGAATATTATCAGCCCCCTTTTTTTTTTTTTTCTTTTTTCTTTTTCTTTTTTTTTTCAATTAAAAGTGATTAAAATTTGCTTTCTATAAAAGAAAAGCCGTTTTTTTTTTAATTTAATTTTTTTTTTTTAAACTATCCCCTTCCTGATTAAGTCTAATAGCCGAGGGAGGGAGATAACGGTGGCTGCAGCGGGACGCGGCCGCCCCTTGGCCGCAATGATGGGTGCGGGACGCGCAAACGCGCTGCAGTGCGCGGCCGGACCCGCAGAGGGAGGCAGAGGGAAGCGGAGGGATGCGCGGAAAGCAAAGGTGTCCGGAGCCTCTGGGTGCTTCTGGTTCATTCCGGTGCCATTTCAGCGCAATTTCGGCGCAATTCGGTGCTATCTTAGTGACATTTTGGTGCCATTTCAGTGCCATTTTGGAGCATTTTGGCGCAATTTCGGTGAAATTTTGGTGCCATTTTGGTGCAATTTCAGTGTATTTCAGTGCCATTTCAGTGCAATTTTGGTACCATTTTTGCTGCCATTTCAGTGCAATTTTGGTCTATTCCAATCTCATTTCAGTGCATTTCAGTGCAATTTTGATGCCACTTTGGTACAGTTCCAGTGTGTCATTTCAGTGCTGTTTTGATGCAAGTTCAGCGCTATTTCAGTGCAATTCAATTCTGTTTCGATGCATTTCAGTTCCATTTCAGTTCCACTTCAGTTCCATTTCGGTGCCATTTCGGTGCCATTTCAGTGCCATTTCAGTGCCATTTCCATGCACCACCCCCTCTAAGAGATGCTCCATGGGACACCAATGCTGTTGGCTGTGAAGATGGCAGTTCTATAGCAGCACCCATTCCCCACAGAGACGAGTTTGGCCCCCCAAAATGACGTTTTGCTGCAGACAGAAGTGGCCAAGAGCTGCAGCAGGCGCAGGGCTCACATGCTGCACACAGCAGACATTCCTCGTGTGCCTCCCAAATGCAAAACATTCTGAAAATGCTCTGAACACAAATGCTTGCTTGGCGGGGGACGGATCCGGTTACACCCAGGACACAGGGGGAGTGGTGCTGGAAAACACCCTGCAGCTGAAACAGAGCCCCAGACATGGTCCGTGGTGAGGCTGCCTTTAACCCCACACTGTCCCCCTGCAGAAGTCCTGCTGGTTTTCTTTGTGGCTGGTAGAAAGCAAAACAGGATGCTGAGCTAAATGCAAGGGCTGGGGACAGATCCAGGTGTGCACCTCACCATACCCGTGCTCACAGACCTGCATGTGGGCACCAAGACAAAACCCTTCTCCATCCCTATCCCTATCCATCCCCATGGCGATTCCATCCCTGCTGATGGAGAAAACCCATTCTGGGTTCCTCTGAGCTGTTGCTCAAAGAGCAGCTTCCCACCCCCTCCAGCACGTTGCATGGAATTGTGGCAGGATTTCCTTCCCTCTTGCATCTGGGGCTCTGCAGCAAACAGCAAAAGAAGCACCAAAGGATGGAGCCTGGACCAAGAACAGAGGGAGATGTGCTGACATTGAGTTCTGCAGCTTGGCACAGAGATGACAGTGCCAATGGCACGAGCTGCCAGCTCTCTGCTGGGCTCACAGTGCACAGTGGCATGATGTGACCTTTGCTGTGCTGAGCCTCCAGCATGCCTTGAAGCATTGGTGCCATGTAAGCACTGCATTTTGGGGCAGCACCCCTAAAGTCCCCAGTGAGTTGCGGCAGCTGCCGAGGCTGAGAGCTGCCTTCTGTTCTCCCAAGGAGCAAAAAAGGTGTGGAGCCCAGAAAATCCACGTGGAGCTGTAAAAAAGGCTGAAGAACAGAGGCACATTCATGGTACGCCTCAATTGGCTGCCTGGTGTGGGTGATGGGAGCAGCTGCATGCAGAATGTGCTGGGATGTGATGGCTTATCCTGCCCCAAGCTTTGGAGGCTGGCATCAGAGCCCTGTAGGATGCTTGCAGGGATGGGGCAGATGTGCTCTGCAAAGGAGCTTCATGGGGTTCCTCTCCCTTTTTGCAGGCGTTGAGACCAAGGGATGGATGCTCACAGCTCGTGGCTGCGGACCTGATGCTATCCCTGCATCAGCAGTGAAATGAAACTGGGGAAAGTTTGAGCATCCTGCACCAAAACTGCCCAAAGATGGGGTCAAACTCACTTGTGGCTGCACAGAACAAACCCTGCATGTGCACATACACAAAAAATGAGCACGGGCTATTGAACAGGGCTGAAGAAAGGCATCTGCATTTTGCTGGAGGTGAAGAAGCAGCCGGGTGCAGCAGCACTGCGCATCCTTCCTCCACATGTGCTCACAAGATGCAAAACGAAGATGGGGGATTTCCTGACAGCTTTGGGGCATCGTTATGAGGGTGAGCAGGAGGATGCACAAAAGACGCCGACACAGGAAGGGTGATCCAAGGAGAGGATGCTGCTGCCCTTCCTGTAGGGAAAGCACAGCTGCAGCCATTCCCAGGGCTGGATTGCATGATAAGGTGATGCTGTGAGCAAAGGGTGACTGAAAAGCACAGAAATTAGTCCAAAATGAGGCTGGAACCTAAGCACGGTGGCTCACATGGACTCTGCTAACACACACAGTGTCTGCAGAGGGGCTGGGATGCGGGTGGGGATGGCTCTGAGCATCAGAGGGCAGAACTGGGGGAATCTGGGAGAAATGGGGCGTTCTGTGGTATCAGGGACGGTGCTCCAGGCTTCCCAACTCTTTCCTCATCTGAACCGCAGAAGGATTACAGAAAAAGAACACCAAGACCCAACCCTCTGGGAGGCTGCCCGAAGGAAAAAATGTGTATTTTTATACCCTGGCTGGAAAACGGAATTCCTCCGAGCAGCGACAATTTTTCATCATTAAAAAATATGCAACTAAAAAAATGAAACTTCTCACTTCTGACCGATGGACAAAGCCCTTCTCTGGGCCTTTCCTCCTCCCCCAAGAGCAGGGGCTGTACCCAGGGGGTGCTCATCCCCACGTCCCCTCCATCCCACACAATACCCAACGCGATACCGCTGGAAACCATTCATTTCCCTGCGCTGCGGTGCTAACGGGGGATTACCAAACCCAGCATAGTTTTATGCTGAATTCACACCCCAGCTGCGTTTTTTCCTTCACCTGGAGGCTCAATCCACCCTCAGCAATGGGGAATCAATGAAAGCCAGCACGGGGAGCACATCCCTGCATGCACCCACAGTCCGCTCGGCTCCTTTTGCTCCATTTTTCCAACAGAACGTTGCGACTCTGAATTTTTGCACTGCTGTTTAGTTCGTTATGGCTATTGGGTTTAGGGAGAGGGGTGTTGGAGCAGGGGGAGGTCGCTTTACCCCGGTGCTTCCTGCCTTTGTGAACTCACACAAACCTGCTTGTGTGCTGGGAAAGGCTCAGCACCCCGGCTGAGTTCCCACAGCCTGCGTTCAGTGCCCTCCTGACATGGGGAGCAGTATTTGCCACAGGATTCATCAACTCCCCCCAAAAAACTACAAGTCCAAAGAAGGAAAAGGAATTAAATATCCGCCTGTGTGTCCATCTGTGTGCCTGTGTGTCCATCCATACGTCCATCTGCGTGACTGTGTGTCCACCTGTGCGCCCATGTGTCCATCCAGGTATCCATCTGTGCGCCCAAGCATCATCTGTGCATCTCTGTCTGTCAGTCTGTGCGTCCATCTGTGCGTCCATCTGTGCATCTATGCCTCTGTCTATCATCTGTGTGTTCGTCTGCATGTCTGCCTACGCATCTGTGCCTGCCTGTGCATCTCTGTGTCCATTTGTGCATCTGTGTCAGTCTGTGCATCCATCTGTGCATCTCTGTGCGCCCATCTGTCTGTCCATCTGCACACCCAGCTGTGCATCTGTCTGCGCATCCGTCTCTGTATCCATATGTCCACCTGTGCATCAGCCTGCACATCTGTGTGTCTGCCTGTGCATCCATCTGTCTGTGCATCCATGTTTCCACCTGTGCATCCCACTCTGTGCACATCTATGCGTCGATCTGTATGTCTGCCTGTGACCTGCTGCCCATTGCCCCTGGGTGTCGCACTGCCAGGCAGTGCCATCTGCCACCCCTGCACCCCAAAAGGGCTTTTCCATGGGCCCAGGTGTCCCCACGGTGGGAGCTCCAGAAGGATGTACATGCAAGGATGCTGTGGCTGGCTCATGGAAACGACACAGAGGTGCAACCAAAGAGAAAACTGCCTGTCAGTTCTGTTTGCGCCTTAAGTAGAAGCGGACGTGGGACACCCCTTTGCAGTGCTGCCCACCCCTGGGCAGGCTGAGAACTGGGTGCACAGCCTTGTCAGAACATCCTGGCGTGCACAGAGGCGCTGCAGCGTGGGACAATGCACACACCCACACCACCACAAACCACCCGTGTGAGCAACCCCACAATAACAAGGTGGGGATCAGCAGGATGGAAACGGGCTCATGGGGTGGTGATTCTCCAAACTGAGCCAAGGAGAGGAGGCAGAGGCACAGTGAGAAGACAACTCCCTCGTCCTCATGTCCTGACACCCAGCCTCCTCCTGCTGGACGCCCTTTAATTGTCCTCCCCGCGGGTTTCTAAACTGGGACTTGCAGCATCCGACTGGAGCAGACTTGTGCTTTGTGGTTGGTTGGTTGTTTTTTTAAATCTGTTTCTCACAAACCTGTTACATAGGCAGCAAAATGCTCTGCCTACCCCTGAAACACCCAGAGCCGCAGTGCAAGGGACACAGAGGGCTCTGCCTGTGCTTCCTCACCACGACCAAAGCAAGGAGAGCTGGGGCTGCTTGGCCCTTTTATCTGCTGCCAGCTCCCAGCCCAGCCTTTAGGTGATTGGATCCAAAAATCCCTGGAAGGCAGGGCTTGGCATGGCCAGAGATGCTACCTCTGCCCTGCTGCTGTAATTATGCCACCAAACTTAGAAAGCAGAGGAAGAGCTGCGTGTAGCACTGCAATGAGAAGGATGTTTAATTGCAGCATGCTGTGCTGTTTTCCTCCGCTTGGCTCAGGCTGCCAAAGTGCAGCCAAACCCAACTGCAAAGCCAGGTGCTGATGGAAGATGCTTCCTTTGAGCAATTAATGCCTCTCCCCAGGACTCTCCTTCTCCTACCTGAGAAGAAATGATTTCTCTCCATCATCCTTGAGATTAAAATGCATGGGAACCAACAGCAGCAGAGGAGAGCAGCTGATCCCTATCATGATGCCCCCATGAACACTGCACATCAATCTGCTGCTTTCCAAGGAAAGGTGTGGATCAGAGCTGCTCCTCTCAGCTTTGCTGTATCTCCTCACTACATCCATATGTTCTCTGCATGGAGCCCAACCTGACAGCATGCACAGCCAGCACGGCTTCGGGGCTGCAAGCACCATCCTTGAAGCACCATTCCTTATTCTCATTCTGCATGCCCCTCTTTTAGCGTGGCACAATTTCCCCTTGTCCTGTTCCAACCCACCCTGGAGACGATTTTGCCCCCTGCTGATGTTATTGATGAAAGCATTAAAGAGCAACGATCCCAGTGCTGTCCCCCATCTCCAACCAGGCACTGAGCCACTGACCGCCACTCTCTGGGTACCATCTTACAACTCATCCACAGAACAGTTCCACCCATCAAATCCATATCCTTCCAATTTGGAGAGGATGTTACAGGGGACTGTGTCAAAGGCTCCGCTGAAGTCCAGCTAGGTGACATTAGCAGCTCTTCCCTTGTCTGCTGACACAGTTATGCCATCACAGGAGACGAACAAGGTGATCAAGCATCTTCTCCCATTTGGGTCTTCTCTGGAAGGGTTTGTGTGCAAACTTAAAGTCCATTCAAACATCATTGGGAGTGCAGGTGTGCAGGGCCAGCTGGGTCCTGCAATGCACTGAGGGATTTGCTGCAGCTGGGCATGAGATGGCCCAGCAAATCCCAGTGTGCTGCTGGGAGCAAAGGGCTGAGCCATGGAGAAATGGCAAGGGTCCTTCCTTTGGTGACCTGCTCCCTGCCAAGCAGAGCCACGGGCGAAAGGAAACATCAATATATCCATCTCAGCAGACTTCTAGGAGATCCCTCCCAGCACCCTGCTGGTGGATGTTTCCCAAAGGCTGCACACAGCCTCCAATTTGCCCATCCTGTGCAGTGTGTCACCATGCAATGACAGCCACCAGCATGTCCCCCTCTGCAAAAACAACAGAGCAAGAAAGAGCACTTTTGTTTCTTCCTCCACTATTGACACAGCTGGGAGGGCTGGGGCCAGGGTAGGGCTCCTCCTCCTCTGAAATGCTCCATGCATTCACTCTGTAGCTCCAGCAGTGCTGGAAGAGGCACAGCTCCTTTGACAGCAAACATCAGCTCTGTGCAAGAGCATCCCTGGTTCTATGCTGGGGCCACCAACAGGGTTGCAATGGCAGTGACACATTCACCATACTCCCCATGGGTCACCACTGATCCCTCAACCCCAGGAAGAGCACCACCACCTCCCAGCAGTGTGATTCACATTGCCACCTTTGGTGGGCTTGCTCCCCTTTGCCTCCGGAGAGGAGAGACAAATGCAAAGCATTCCTTTACTTTCCTGCCTCAATGGAATGACAGGTGAAGCAATAAAATGCTTTTTTTTTTTTTTTCTTTTTTTCTTCTCTTTTTCATTTTATAGAGCTGTAAACTTAATTTCCTTTTAAACCATTTGCTTTCACTTAGAGCTCAACAGAGATTCCGCGCCACTGGTAAAGCTGCAGGTTCCCTGTGCTGAAATCAGCATATAGAAGCAGAAGATGGCTGTTTTTTGGGTAAGCTTAAGAGTTTGTGGAAGGGAAGACGAAGCAGAGGAAAGAGGGGAAGTTTCTTAGAGCACTAAGGGCCTATTTTCCATCTGAAGGCATTTAGGGTCTGTGGTCCATCTGAGAGGATTGGGATGGAGGGACTGTGCTGCACCTGATGCACACACTCAAGGAGCTGCACTCCTCAAGCCCAGAAATGTGCTCTGCCACACATTTTGCACCTCCTGCCCACAGGCAGTGGCTGTGTCACTGTCACCCACCTGGCACCCACAGATGGCTCTATCCTACATGGGTTCCCTGCACGCTCCAGCTGCGTGCAGCTCTGTTTGGCAGCTCCTGGGCAACGGAGAGGCCATTCCTGATGCCCTGGGGTGAATCCTTTCCTTGTGGCAGCTGTGCTCGTCCTGTGGTGCTCAGCAGGCAGCCCACATGCTGGCTCTGTGGGAGAAGGCAGTACTCAGGGTCAGGAGGAATGCTTACATGGGGGATGCTGAAGGTGGGCTCTATTCACCACCACAGCGACAACATCCTACCACCTTCAGGCTGTCACGGTACAAAGACCCTATGAGTTATTTGAGAGAAGCTCCACTACAGAAGCTGCTGCAGAAAGCAACTGTAGGGTTTTTGGTGGAGTCACCTGCCTGCATCCTCCTCCATAGCTCTCCCCACTGCACTCCTGCAGCTGTGCTCAGGTTGTGTGGGGACATGCAACACTGGCTGCCCTGAGCTGGCAGGGGCAGTCATCCTGAAAGCACTATCACACTCTGAGCACAGCTTAACACATGGCAAGACTCATGCTTGACACAGCTCCCTGTGCAGCTCATTAGCACTGCGTCCTTTGCTGTGTCAGGGCTCCTTAATGAACCAATCTCTGCCACCCAGGTCCACCCCAAGCCTCCCCAGGTGCATTGATCCCTCCAGGATCCAGAAACAGGATAAAACCACTCCTATTTCTTGCCTGTTTTCTGCTCCCAGCCTGATCTGTTGCATGAACATGGGCATTTCGGGGGTGAATTCAGGCAGCACCAGAGATGCTGTAATGGGTTGATAAAAGCAGGGTAACAAAGTCTTTGGCTACAGCAAATGAGAATGAACCCAAATACAGCAGCCACAGAGGCAGAAATGAAAGAACAGCAGCTCAGACCTCAGATAGGCAGGGATCTCCAACAAGAGACACCCTTGCTTCCACTGCCAACCCTTAAATGAGGGCTGGAAAGGGGTGGATCCTGGCTCCAGCCCTTCTTGTCACTCAGGTACATTGCACGCACCTGAGCTTCCCACCATGTGCTCCATCTCAGTTTCAGGCTGTGACTTAGCATTGCCACTACAGATGCAAAGCACAATGTTTTCTGATGACCCAGACAAGCAAAACCCTGTATGCAGGACTCAGGATGTGACCCGATTCTACCACCCTGGCTTGCAGCAGATGCTGAAAGGCACAGCCACCACCAGCAGCAGTGCACTAACATGCTGGGCTCCTCGAAAGCAGAAAACCTCCTGGAGCACAGTGCATGCCATTAAGGAGATCTGTACCATGTGAGCTCCCAGCCCTCAGACCCAGTGGATCTGTACAAAAGATGTCCCTGGTGCTGGAGGCTCCCAACCCCCAGAAGTTTAAAGCACAACGTGAAGCTCACTTCAAAGAGCAGCAGCTTCCTCCTTGATAACATCAGGAGTCTGGATCAAAGGCTGCATCCTAGGAAGTTCAGCACAGGAGGGGAAAATAAAATTGCTTCCTCTAGAGCATTCTTCACTGCTGAAAATAAGCTGGTGTAGGAAAGTTGGAGCATCATCTATAGTTTGCTGTCCTAAGGGCTTTATGGGGCATCTTGCTAGTGGAGGGCAGGGACAGCAGCGGGTTTCTGGATGCTCCTTGTCTGCAGCAATCCATCTGATCCACAAAGCAGGCTCTGATCACAACGCATTGAAACAAACCTCATTCACCCACCAGCAAAATGGCACCAATTTTTGGCACTGGGAGAGCACGCAAAACGCCAGAGCCTCATCCTGCATAGGTGAGCTTTGCAAGAGCCCCGTGCACTGCAGAGCACCCAGTGCCAGGTGCTGCCCAGCACTCTGGGGACAAATCATCAGATGTGCCACATGCACGTGCCATTTGTGAGCTTCTCCTGCAAGCCCATCCCTGTCTCCATCCCGTGCAGAGGTCCCACTCCCGCAGGCAGATGATGGCTCTTCCCCTCCTCCTCCTCCTGCCCCTACACACAGGGACAGCAGCTCCATTCTCTGCTGTGGCCTCAGTGATGATTAGTGCCTTTCAGGAGCAGGCTGGGTTTTTTTCCTGCTCGCCGGCCCCAGATGAATAGCTCTGGGCAGAAGTGAGCAGACAGCATCCCCTGTATTCCACGCTTCATATGAAAACCAGATGCCACGACTACGATTACAAATCAAAGCTGACAGGGGGACGAGAGGTTTACTCAGGAATTGAGAGAGGGCACGAAACCTTTCCAACGGGGCTACCGTTCAGCCCTGACACACAGACCCACGATTGTGCCCTAGGAGCTGTGACACTGAGCCTGAAAAACGCCCATGGGCAGCCCCTCCTGCAGCGTTCTGCCTTTCCCTTGGCCTCTAAACTGATGACAACCTGGATCAGGAGGCATTACCTGGGCAGCATCTGATTCTCAGTGCCAGCCCCAGCCCTGCACCCATCCCCTGGACCTCAGTGAACTCAGCGTTGTGGAAACCAACGTTCCCATTCCGTTTGTCTGGATTTCTCCCTCCTGCAAGATGAGATTTCACAGAGCATCCGCTGCCATCCCAGCCAGGGAGCATTTCAGCTCAGTGGCACAGGCAGAAAGCTGGCAGTGGAGATGGCAGGGGCTGGGATGAGAAGGATGCAGTGCATTCAGATCATCATTGCTCCCCACCATGGGTCAGCCACCAGCTCCTAGGAACATCACACTGAGGGATTCTGGCCTCACCCTGAGAGCTGCTGTTGGACAGAGCAGAGATTCTACACCAGAATCCACAAAACTCACAGTAGCTTCCGTAATCTCTTCCAACACCAATTATCCCCACTCCTGAAGCTTTCCCACTTGAATTCTCCAGCCTGCAGCTTTGGCTCTGCCACCAGGTGCTTCCCTCCCTAAAAGCAAACCTCAGCTCTTCAACTCACTGCTGGATCCTCCTGTTTTTTTGCACTAAAACTGAACTAACCCTTGTCCCTAGGGTTCCTGCAGCATCACCCCAACAACCCCGGCTTCATTGCTTCAACCTCCACAACATCTCCAGGCTCCTGCAGCATGACTAAATGATTAAAATATAATTAGAGGTCTGGGGTTGGCAGCAGGGAAGGGGTTCAGGCTCAATTTAATAATGCACCAGCAGCAACAAGCTCTGCAAACCTGCCCTGGGCGGCTGCCTCTTGCTCTCCTATGCCTTGCTGTGCACTGAACTGATGGAAACCACCTGCATGCCCTCTGCCTGGTGCTGTGCATGCCCTGCCTCAGTGCTGCACTGTCACCTGGCTGCACTATCACAAAGTTTCATTGCTACCAACTTGCACTGTCACTGTGATGCACTGTCACTGCACTGCATTGTCACTGTTGCACTG
This sequence comes from Lagopus leucura, assembly GCF_019238085.1. NCBI lineage: Eukaryota > Metazoa > Chordata > Aves > Galliformes > Phasianidae > Lagopus > Lagopus leucura. The sequence goes on from NW_024962299.1 coordinate 1,624,218, forward strand.
TTCCCATGTTGCACTGTCACTGTGTTGCACTGGGACCTCGCTGCATTGTCCCTGTGCTGCACTGTCACCGTGTTGCACCGTCACTACATTGCACTAAGCTGCATTGTCTCCATGCTGCACTGTCACCACCCCACACTGTCACCGTGCTGCTCTTTCATTACTCTGTACTGTCACCACATTGCACTTTCACCAGCCCAGCAGCATCAGGTTCCTCCTGCTGCAGCTCATCCCCATCCCAGAGGCCACACACTCGGAAGGACCTGCTACGGAATAACAGCTCAGCCTGACAGGGAAGGCAGCAGCACTGGAGCTGGGGATGCACTGCAGAGGAAGCTCAGGTTGGAGCTGTGGGAACGTTTCAGTCAGTAGCATCCAAACTTTCCATTTCAGAAGCAATCCTTCACCTCTACACCGAGCGTATTTTATATTGCCAAGCAGCTGCCAGCCCCAGTGCCAGCACAGCTGATCCTGCACCATTCCCCTGCGCCGCAGCAGCACCAGGCATCACACAGTGGCTGTGCCACGCTTTGGGGCCAGGCTGCCCAGCCGGGAGCGCGTGGGAACCCTGCCGAGCCCGACACCCTGTCACCAGCTCCAGCGCGCGCCTCTGAGCTCCAGCCAAGGAAAACACCATTGTGTCAGGAGCAGACGTGGGGCCGGTGCCAGCGAGGGCCGAACAGCGGCTCTTTGTGTCCCCCGGCAGTGCTCCAGTGTGGGGTTAGGTCAGTCCGAGCGCAGCTTTTCACTCTGAGCCTTTGTTAATCTATAGGGGAAATGAGCGGCGTTACGCGGCGGGGCTGGGTGGCACGGAGAGGGGGTGAGGAGGAAAGCAAGCCTGCCATACGAGGGGCTGGCAGCAGATCAGTGGGGTTGGAGAGATGCTATGGCCACCAGGAGCGCATCCCATCCCCTGCATCCCCTTATGCCCTGCATCCCTCCTATATCCCATCCCTCCCTGCATCCTGCACCCGGAATCCCAAGCTGCATCCCCTGCATCCCATCCCCTACATCTTCCCTACATCCTACGCGCTGCATCCCATCCCCTGCATCTCTCCCTGCACTCCACCCCCTGCATCCCACCCCTGTATCCCATCCTCTGACACCCGGAGACATGGAGGCTGTGCTGAACAAGGATGGGGGGCAGTTTCTGACGGGCTCCACAGGCTGCACAACACCCACGAACTCTTGTGGGTTCACTTTATGCATGGGCTGAAATGATTTAATTTTGGTTCAGCTGCTGAAACCTCCTCCAGTAGCTTCTTAAGCTCTCCAAGCCTGGGCTGCCTCCTGGGTATTTCCTGGGGATTTGAAAAGGTCTTTTAGAGAGAGAAGAGTGAGATGCAGCCTTGGCATCCTCGTGGCTCTCTGTCTGCAGGTTGGATACAGGGATCTGCAAAGCCTTTACTCTGCGGGATGAGGCTCTCTGATGTGCCCAGGTCCTGCACCCCGGCCATTTGCCCTCTGGCCATCGCCCCAAATCCAGGCACGTGGAACCCAGAAGTGCCATAAGCACGTGGACATCCATCCCCCCATCCGTAACAGCCACAGCTCCGTGCTCCAGGAGCTTCACGGGCCCTTGGTTTATTTTCAGCAGACAAAATGTCAACATTTTTAGGCACAGAGGGACGGCCGGAGAGCCTGACCTGTCAACATCCAGGATGGAAAATACGCTCGTCAAGTGCTTGGGATGAGGTTCTAATTACTCCCCACATACCAGCCTGCATAAATACAGCACAGAAGTCCAAGAAAAGCACACTCTGAGTCCGACAAGCTTTTCCCGGAGCTGAGCTCAGCCTCCTTTCCTCGGGAACCACAGACTTCTGCTGCAGACAGCAGCTTGCTTCCTCCAGGGCAGCTTCAAGCCGTCCTCAAAGGTGAAGCTGTTTCACCCAGCACCTTGATACCAATGGGAGCAGTGATGCTGCAGGATGCGAGCTGTGCAGATGTGTCTGAATGATGCCAATGTGGGTTTGGGGGATGCTGGCCACCCCAACCCCAAAGGATGCTGTGGGCAGACCGGGATGCTGCTGGCGGTGCGCTGGGCCCGCTGTCACTCCAGTGGTTCTGCACTGCTCCCTGTTGGTGTCATCCCAAAACAGTGGATCTGCTTTGACTTGGTGACCACTTCATCATCTCCCCATCGCTCTGCAATGCAGATTTGCTTAAAAAAAAAACCAACCCAAAAAGCAGTGCGTGCAGGGCCGTTTGAAGCCCCACGTGGGGGACCTGCCCTCTGCAATCCATTTACCACTTGGCACCGCTCAGAGGGCTATTTTTAAAAGGTATGCAACTGTCCCAGAAACCCAACTTTGAAGTATGGTTCAAGGCTTTGTTGTTGGGAGAAGAAAGGGCTTTTAACGTTCGTAATTAAATGCAAACATGAGCGAGTTATGGGGCTGGAGCTGGCCGAGGCAGGTCAGCTCTGCTCCACCAGTGCTGGATGCTGTCCACAGCAAACTCCAGAGCCCGCTGCCCTTCTCTCATCACTGCAAAACGCTGCCTTTTGCTGTCAGCTGGGAACATTTCCATCCTAGATGCCGCTCAGAATCAGGAGTGAGGAATCTGTTCCCATCAGTGCTGGTGTATGAAAGCCAATCCTAAAGTTGGCTGGGGTCAGGGCAGCCCCTGGAGCTGGTGCTGATGGCCCCCGCTCCTGGCCTTCCTCCTCTCCTCTTCCTTCCAGTGCTGGGCTGATGGGGAGGCTGCTCCCCACTTGGCCAAGAGGGAAAAGCAATGCATTGTGTGATGCTGGGAGAAATGGGGATTCCCTCATTCTTCCTTTGGAGGGTGAAAATTTGGAGGTGTTACCTCATGCTGGAGCAAGAGGGTGTTAATTCAACACAGGAGCCTGATGGGAAGAGGCATTAAATACTCCCTGGCACTGGTGATGGGGAGGGGGTAGGTGCTCGCTTGTAATTAAGCAGCAGCAGATCCAACCCAAACTGAGACAAGGCTCTGCTTTGAAGGGGACACTGATGCTTGCCTGCGGCTGCATTTTTCACATGCCTTCCTAAGAAAGATGGCTATCAGTGCATGGTTTGAGCCCTGTGGTTTGCAGGCTGCTGCGCATCGTGCCCGGCAAAGTCCCATCGTGCCAGGTGTGGGACCTGGGACAAATCCAAAGCTGTGGGTCGGGAAGGAGCCCAGCCTGGCAGCTGCATGGAAAGCAGGTGGGCAGGCAGTGGGGCTGGCTGAGAGGCTGGAGCTTTGCACTGAGGCCAAAACGCAGAAGAAAATACCTGCCAGCACCCGGCACAAGCCTGCTGCTCCCAGCCCAGGAGCACTGGGGACAGGTGCCATGAAACCTGCCCATAAATTCAATGGCTCCCCATTAACTGCAGCCCTAAAGCTCTGGGTGGGATATTCCCTTCTGAACCAGGGCTGGGATAAACCTTGATGCTTTTCTTAGATGTCAGCACGCCACCCTCTCCAAGTTGGTGGTTCTGCCCTCTGCTCCAAAGTCGGGGAGGCAGCTCGGGGCCCTTCCAGTCCCCCCTGTGTGATGCTGAGGAGCAATACACTCTCCCTGCCAACATCTCCTGGCTTCCTGGGATGCTGCAGTAGGACCAAGTGTGCAGCATCACCTCCACTGGCCACCACATTGAGGCTTTATAATAAGCACAGCATCAGCAGTGATCACTGGATTGGCTCCAACCGGTCAGCAGTGGGAATTTGTAGGGTGCAGATGAACCCCAAACAAGCTCACGGGGTTTCCTCATCATCCTTTGTCTCAGAAGTCACTTTGCTTGCAATAACACAAAGGCAACACAGAGATTTGGGGAGTTACATCTGCGTTCAGCCACAGAAACTCAACCATGGCAAATCCACAGGGCTCTGTGCCCAAAGCGAGCAGGAAGAGACGATAACAAGAAGCCCCATTTCCAAGCCCAAGCAGACAGCACTTATGAAGGAGATAATTTTTTGACTGCAGACAGGCGGATGGTTGATCCTTTTTAATAGAAGTTGCATGGGATGGTATCACAGATTCCTTGCGGAGCCAAGAACTGCTCCCTGCGAGTTGTTCCTTGGAAGCTCATCCCTGACTCTTCTTCCACACACGTCAACGAGGCCTGACCCCATTTGGGGTGATGCTGTGAGTCCACGTCCATATCTGGGGTCGGAAAGTCAGGACTGCGTTGCAGGCAGAGATGTGCGCAGCCCCGCAGCCATGCAGCAGATCCACACAGTGCTGCTTCCTGGCCACATTAAGGCCCCTTTATGCTCCTTGAGCCATGTAAAGAGGCCTCTAAGTGAGTGTAAATTAAATTTAAGTTAGTTCTGCTTCCTTTTGAAGGCCCCTTTACGGTTCCAGCGAGGGGTGAAAGCGCTGCGCTGTGCCGACGCGATGGGGATGGAGTCCCAGGGAGGGTACAGCAGGAATCCCACGGCCGTGCTCCTCCTTCCCAAGGGTGGAGCAGATCAGGATGTGGTTTTGAACATCCCAGGAACATTTTTCCCAAGCAGGTGAAGGCATCCTGCCAACCAGTGACACAGGTGACTGCATTGTTCCGGAGCGCACTTCTCCTGCAGCGGTGTGATTACAGGGTGTCCTGCAGAGCTCTCCATCTCCAAAGGTGCTGCTGGGTGGTGCTGTGCAACCAATTCTTGCATTTGCCCCAAAATATGACCGTGTCCTCACGGTGTCAAGAGCAACTCCTGCTGTCAGTGCATGCCCGATGGTTCCAGACAGCCGTGGGGTAGAGGATGCTCCGCCCTGCAGCACTGATCCCCCGCTGGGGCTTTACGCACCCTCAGCTGCTCCTCCTGGGCACGAAGACCCCACTGCCCCCCTTCAAGAGCTGAGTACATTCCCCATGGCCCTGCGAGTCTCTCCCTGAGGATGATGATGAACTCTCAGCCCATCGCTGTTTGCTCACAGGGTCGCAGCACCTCCTTCCCAGGGGGGTCCCCGTAGGGTGGGAATCCCCTCCCCAAAGCAAACACCTCTGCTCCAGGCACACGTTTCCAAAGCCACTCACTCAGCCCCGAAGGAGTTAATGGAGCAGAGAGCAACTCGGATTCCTCCACCTAACCCTCCCAAGTCCCCGTATAACCAGACTTGGCACTTTGAGAAAGCTCCACAAATCCAGAGGCTAAAACGCGCTGCCTTCCCTTCGTCAAGAGAAGGCAAGTCCCAGCTAATTGAGGAAACAGAGCCTTCCCCAGCCCCCTTCCAGCCTGCTTATTTATTTAGGGTCTTTTTTCTTTCTCTCTTTCTCTCTTTTTTTTTTTTTGTTCTTCCCCCAGCAAACATTAGGAAAAGAAAGTGCAAATTAATTTGGTGGGGCACGGCTGCGTTTTATGATGCTCCCCAGCTGGCGAGCAAGGTTAACCCCATCACTGCATCCCAGGCACAGCATCCCCAGTGCCCACAGCCACTGCCGGGGGGGGGGGGGGGGGGGTCCCCTCTGTGCCCATCCCTTCCTCATGCAGGGAGGAGGTAATGGGATTAGCAAAGTGAAGCAAAATGCCAGCAGCTGATCTATATTTTTGAACCTCCTTTTTTCTCTCTTCTCCCCCCTCCCCATCTCGCTGCTGCTGTAGGTTTCCCGCAGCTTACAGTAGTTGTGTGTGTGTGTGCACAGTTGTTTTTCTTTCTTTCTTTCTTTCTTTTTTAAACTCCCTCTGACTACTGCTCACAATTCAAAGGAAATCTGGGAAACCGAATTCTCAGCTCTCCAAAGCAGCGAATGGAAAGTCACTTAAAGGGACGCCTGCCTTAAAGCGGCCGCGGAGATTTTCCTTTCGCCTTGAAGAATAAAAGGGGTGAACCCCCCCCCTTCCCCCTCCCACTTCTTGCCCTGAGCACCCCAATCTCTGTTGTCCCCTGGGGACAGCCGAGGTGTCCCCAGCCTGGAGGTGTTGGTTGGGAACAGTGTCCCTCACAGCCAGCCACCCCTGGGGGCACACACAGAGGTCCCCGTGGGGACCTGTCCCCCCAGTCCCATCTCTGTGGGGATTCAGCTCTGTGTGTCCCCCCCCGGGAGGGGGGGGGGGGGGGGGGGGCGGGGGGAGGTGACCCCAGCACCAGGAGAAGGGTTAAAAAGGGAAAACAATGAAAAGAAAAAAAAAGAAGAAAAAAAAAGAAAAAGGAGGAGAAGGAGGAAAGGAAGGACTGACATCAAAGGCAACTTCTCTGCTCGGCAGATGAGCAGATCCATCCTCACTTCATATTTTTTGCAGATGAACTCGGGGCGGAGGGGGCGGGTTAACCCTTTATCTCCCGGTGCAGCAGTGACAGGGACACACCGAGTTCAGTGTCCCAGGAGTGCATCCCCTTCCCCAACCACAAACTGGGGATGATTTTTAGTTTGGGAGGGTTGGGGGAGGAGAAGAGGATGGACGGGGAGCGGCAAAGCTTTTTCTTTTGAAAGGTTGGGGGTGGCACATGCAGCCCGGATACTTTGCAACCCAACAGCATCGCGTTTTAAAGCTGACAATCCTCAGTGAGTCATTTAACGAGCAAAAAAAGGGGAGAAAAGTTGGTGTTAAAGAGACACTGCAGAGAGAAGCCAACCCTCAGGAAAGCATCGGAGCCGGGTATTAAAACCCCAACAGTGACATGTGGCAAACAGCAGCACGCTCTGCTTCCCACCCCGTCCTTCCACCGAACAAAAATAATATTGACATGGCAAGCCCTAAATGACAAAGGGGTGTTTACTCACCTCATTATAGGGCGGCCGGAGGGGAGGGCTGCATTCTCCTATGAGCTGGAAATTAAAAAGTCGGGGGATGAAGCGCTGCCGTCTCACCCCGTGCAGCTCCTCCGTAATCTGGGTATAAAAAGAGAAGTCTTCATTACTGACCGCAGGCACGGAGCTGCTCACGCCCCCTCCGTGTGCACAGCCAGTAGCACACAGAAGTTGGGAGATGGAGAAAGAGAGGAGAGCAGATTGATCTGCAGCTCTGGTGGGGAGAGGGAGAGAATGGAGGATGGGGGGGAATAAGTGCGCGTACGGGGGGAGGAAAAAACGGGGGGGAACGGGAAAAAGGGGGAAAGGAGTGAAGGAAATAGTGGGGGAAAAAGGGAAAGATGTGGGGAGAAGGGGAAAAAAAGGGGGAAAGGAAAGAGAGGAAAAAGAGGGGAAAAAGAGGGAAAGAAGAGGAAAAGGATAAAAGGAAAAAGTGGGGGGAAAGGGGAAAGAAGGGGGAAAAGGAAAAAGGGGGAAGGAAGGAAGGAAAGAAATGGGGGGAAAGGAAAAAGGGGGAAGGAAAGAAGGAAAGAAATGGGGGAAAAGGGGGAAAAGGAAAAAAAAGGAAAAAGGGGGAAAAAAGTGGGGAAAAAGGGAAAAAAAGGAGGAAAGTAAGTGGAAAAAAGAGGGGAAAAGGGGATAAAGGAAAAAAGGGGGAAAAGGGGAAAAAGGGGGGAAAAAGGGAGAAAAGGGGAGGGAAAGGGAAAAAAGAAAAAAGGGGAAGTGGGGGAGGAAAGGGAAAAAAAGAGAAGAGTAAAAGGGGAAAAGAGTAAAAAAAAAACAGTAAAGAAAGAAAACAAAGCAAAAAAGGGAAAAAGGGAAAAAAGGGGAGGAAAAGGGGAAAAAAAAGAGAAAAAGGAAAAACAGAAAGAAAAGGGGAAAAGGGGGGGAAAATGAAAAAGAGTAAAGCAGGAAAAAAAGAAAGAAAAAAGGAAAAAGAGGGAAAATGAGGGAAAGAGGAAAAAAAAAAGGAGAAGGAAAAATGACAGAAAAGGGGAAAAGGGGGGAAGTGGGAAAAAGGGGGAGAGAAAGGATAAAGAATGAAAAAGAGAATGAAAGGGGAAAGGGGGGAAAGGGGAAAAAGAAAAAAAAGGAGAAAAAGGGAAAAAAATGGAAAGGGAAAAAAAAGAAAAGGGAAGAGAAAAAGGTTTTAAAAGAGAAAGGGGAAAAAAAAGAAAAAAGGAAAAGAAGAAAAAAGGGAGGAAAAAGGGAAGAAAAGAGGAAAAAATGTGGAAAGCAAAGAGAAAAAGGGGAGAGAACAGAAAATAAAGTGCTTCTGCTCTGAATATGGCAGGGCAGGAAAAGTGGCTGTGGAGTTTCTGAGGGGTGACAGAGGTGGGGATGTGCCCTAAGGAGAAGGAAACGCACCCAGGGAGCCTCAGGCAAAGCCTTGGTGAGAAGGGGCTGCTATCAGCTCATGGGTTGTGTTTCCAGGCCTTTGCTGGCACAGCAGCTCTGGGGAGAGATGGGGAGAGCTGGGGTGACAGCCCTGCAGGTACCTCCCAGTTACACCCCAGTGCACCCACAGCCACCCCAAGGCCGACGCAGCAGGGTCGGGGCTGATGGCAGCAGGGTCAGGCCCTGTCCTATGGCTCACAAGGGAAATTCGACTCCAAATATACCAAAAAAGTAACTCCTGCAATTTGTAGGGATCAAAAGCTGAGGGGGTTTGCTCTGCTAAGAGCATCTGCTCGTGGAGATGCCCGGCAGGGTGACCCAGCCATTCCCATCGGCGCCGTCGCATCGCGCCCATCCTTTCTGCAGCATGGAGAAGAGGCTGCAGTCTCAGCCTGGAAAGCAGGCAGGATTGCAATAACCCCCCCAGGCCCACATCCATGCAGCCCTGTGGGAGCACACAGCCCTTTGCAGCACCAAATGCCCTGCACAGGTTTGCAGGGAGCAGCAGCGGTGCTCCACCAGCTCGGGGTGTTGTTTGCAATTCATGCCATTCTCTTTCTCCTTTTTGTATTTTTCTTGGCTTTTGCTTTCCAAAGGTGTTTTCTAGGGGGGAAAGCACCCCCAACATCAGCTCTGCTGCAGGTACTGCCCATGCATCCATGGGATGCCCTGTTCCAAGAGTGAGGGTGCTGCTGCGCCAGCCCTTCCAGGGTCTATTTGGGGAACACCACCACAAAGCATTACACAAACGTGGTCCCATGCAGAAAGAGGGAGGAAAGAAGGAAGAATGTTGGGAAATGAGGTTATTCCTGAGGAACTTCCCCCAGCTCTATGGACTGAACGCATTCTTGCAGCACGTCTCCACGCAAGGGCTTTTTTAGGAGCCTCGTTTGCAGGCAAAACAATGCCTTTCAAAATACATGCTGTATTCATAGATTTGTTTTGAATCCACTAACATGAAACCACTTATATATTTGTTGCATGGCAAACGTCTCATTATGCAGCATAGAAGGAATAGCTTGCTTCGTGTCCCCCCGTCTCCAAGCTCTGTGCTGTTGGCCTTGGCCAAGATACTTCTCGTGTGACATAAATCAAAGCCAGGTGCATCTTGCTACGTGGAATACTTTGCTAATAAACATTGCTTAAAACAGATACATGCCTGTGCCCAAGTACAGCCCAGCCCATCCTTTGGAGGAGCTGGAATTTGTTTTTTGTCCAGGAATAGAGGTTTTCCCCCAGCAGTGCTAACGACCCCATCTTGTCTGATGCAAAAGACAGAGGGAGGTTCGGTTTGCACGAGGGGTGGGGTGAGAACAGAGCTCAGCTCTGACCACAGAACCTGTCATGGGTGTCTGATCCCAGTGTGAACCCACAGCCCAGATGTGCACAGCACTGCTGCCTGGGATGGCCCCAGGAAAGAGCTGAGGATCTGAGCTCATGGCTCGCAGCAATGCAGCAGCACAGCTTATCTTTGCCATTAGCTTTGAGTTTATTTCAGGCTTCCTGAACCCACAACCCAAACAGCAGGGAGAGCAGTCCCTGCACCAAAGACACCAGGAATGGCAGCTCCAGATCCTCTACTGCTCTGAATGATGGCCATGCAGCCAGGTAGCAGCAAAGCACGCAGTCTGCTCCACGGGCACAGCAGCTTGAAGAGCCAAGAATGCTATTTATTTAGTCTGTCCTACAGAGTTTGGAAGGGAGGATGGGGAGCACCTGTGGAATCCTGGGCACCATATGTGACACCATCATTGCTGACAAAGGGACAGTGCCTCTCCACCCCCCTCCCTGGCCCCTTCCCAACTGGATGTTCATCATCAGCATACCCACACACAGCTTCCTATTTCCAAGGTGAGAGGAGCACTGCCTCCACCTGGACAGGGGACTGGCACTTCCAAGGCAGCAAGGCAATGGATGGGCAGCGTGAAGTCAAAGCTTTGCTCTGCATTGCTGGTGAAATCCCATCCCTATTTCAGTTGGAAAAGTTGTCGCGTGCCAATTTGCTTCTCCAGCTCCTCCATAAATCCATCAGAGGGGGCAGAGGGGCAGCGGCTGCTCCGTGTCCCAGTGCTTCCTCCCAGAAGCCCTCAGTGACCCCTCTGGGCCAAAGCATTGGCTTCTCAGAATGTCATTTTCTCACTCTAACCTCAGGCTCTGCAGAACAGAGTGGCTCAGGGGGAAGCTGAGCACATCAGGGTGTCCATGTGCCCTCAAATGCCCCAGCATGGGGACCCCGCGTTGGGCACCATCCTGGAAGCAATGCCCCGAACCCATCGCAGCCCAGGGCTCAAATGGGGACCTGCAGGTTGCGAGAGGGGAAACTGAGGTACGAGGCACACGGAGCAGCACTATGAGTTGCTTTCATAGCCCAATCTGAGGGGAAAAAATTAAAAATGAAGGATGCTTTTGGCATTCTTGCCCTCGTGGCAAGCGTGGCTGTTTGCACAGCCCCGATGCCAGTAGGGCTGTAGCATCCCTTCCCGGCCCTTTGCAGACATTCAAGCTGGGAATCCTGCTAATGAAAGGAAAACAGAGAGGAGCTGCGGAGCGGAGGCCCAGGGTGTGGTAACTCTAGAAGGCAGCGAGGAGGCATGAATGAAACCTTTCACTGTGGTCCAGAGGAGCCCGTGGCACACGGGATTGAGGAATGCGAGGCAGGGCGAGCGCGCGGTGCGGGGCGGGAGCCACGTTCGTTAATTAATTAGCAGGATGGGATGGAGCTGCAGCACGGAGCGGGCAGCAGGATGTGTCCCAGCAGCTGGGGAAGGGGAGAAGGAGGCTCGCTTCCCAAAGGCTGAAAAGCTGTCCTTATTTTTTCCTGTAATTATGTCTCCAAGGGATCGCTAACATTTACATTTTTGTGCGAGCTGTACAGTTTATTCACGGCCCCGCGCAGCAAAGGGCTCCGTTCATAAATGGCCTTATTGATGCTCACCCTCCTATACATTGTGCTCAGTCCGTGCTGTGAATGGGTGCAGTGTGTGGGGGAATGCCCCTCCTGGTGCTGCTGGGGGAAAATCCCCGAAAAGCAGAAGGGAAGGGGGGGCACAGAGATTCCTTCACGCTTTCTGCCGGATTATTTCACCCCCTTTTCCCACTTCAGAAATAAATCCGTCAGGAAAAAGAGGAGGAAATGATCCCTTAATGTTGCAGACAGCCCCCAGCCCTGCTCCCCTCCGCTCCATCGCCTTCTCCAGCATCTCACCAGGAGACACTGCTACGGGGCAGTGTTCGCCCTCCCACACTCTCAGCTGGAGCAGTATTCTTTATCTGGAACTTCTCAGGAAGCCTCTCCTGAGTCTGAGGTTGGGAATGGCCAACAGTTGCCCTCAGATGGCTGACATTTGCCCTCAGATGGCTGCCAATTGCCCTTGGAGGTCACGCAGCACGTGTGAGATGAGTTTGGGCAGCCTCAGGCACGCATCCATCTCTGCACACCACCTCGTGCGCTGTGCTGTCCCCATCCCATCCCTACCAACCCATTTCTTAGAGCCAAGATCTGTCTCTGAACTCTCATTCCTCCATGCAGGAAGCAATCCAAGTGCAAAGCCCCACACCAGAGCAAGGAGCCCTCACTGCCCCACGTCCCTCTGTGTGGATAAGAGCATCGCCTGCAGCCAGCAGCATCCCATCCCTGCTGCCTCGCACGCTCTGAACACAAATAGTGCCCCTCTGTGCCTCCGCCACGGACACATAGATGGCATTATACTGAGCTGGCCCCAGCTCTCGGGCATAATATTTTTTTAGCAGAGGACTAAATATTTTTAACATATGCAAACATGCATGGCTGAGGCACCTCCAGAGCCGGGATGCTGAGGGCAGAACAATGTCACCTTTCTGTTGCAGCGCTGCCTGTCCCCGAGATGACGACCATGCAGCCACAGAAGGATGGGGGCAAAGAGAAACGTGGGAGATTTTGGGGGTGAATTTTGCAGAAAGAGGATCTGGATTCCTTTGAGGTGAAGGAGTGGGGATGCACAGAGCAGAGGTCTGTCTGCTGGGCACGGGTGCCCGTGCAAACATACCTGCTTGCGCTCCAGCCTTGGCCGGGAGGAAGCGTTCCTGGCTTTGAACAAACAGAAAGGTGCCGGGTCAACTAAGTGGAGCAGAAAGTTCTGCCGTAGGTAAATAGGTCAATGTCGGCTCTCAATGGAGAGGCATGGCTGGGGACATTCCAGCCATCCCAGACACGTACTGCTGCCCTCCCATCCACCTCTGTGATGGGGAAACTGAGGCACAAGTGCTGTGTGTGTTTGGCTGCGAGGATGCTGCATTGGTACCCAAGCAGAGTGAAAACCCAATTCAAATCTTTAAGCTGTGCAATGAGATGCATCAAGAGCTGCGTGCAACCCTGTTTTGTCGCTGGGATGCCCAGCTCTGCGCATCCTCTTCCTTGCTAAGAGGCCCATTTGCACTGCCCCAAAGTGCTGCATTAACAGCAGTGGGAGCAGAATGCTGCCCATTGAAATGCCCCCCGCACCTGAGATGGCGTGGATGTGAACCTGGAGCGCAGAGGTCCCCTCTGTTTCTGATCACAAACCATCCCAGCACACGGAAGCACGTCGCAAAGAAGCCACATGAGGCTGTCCCATCCAAAAGCAAGAGCCAGATTAAATAGGAACGCATGCACAGATTCCTCTTGCTCCTTCCAAGCCCCCAGACATATTTTCAGCCCCAGATGGTGACGATCACTCCACCTCTCTGGGCTGATGGGGACAAAGAAGGGACCCCAAGTTTGGACCAACTGATGCTTGTGAGACAGCACAGCCCCCACCAAGGGGACTGCTTTGGCTGCTGGTGACAGCAGCTTCCTGCAGCTGGGAGCTCAGCAGCCGACGTGAGGATTTTGCTACTTGGCTGTGCTGGCACGGCTGCGACGTGCGGACTGGGCTCACGACTTGTAGGAACGTCTGCTTTCAAGCTTCCTTTTCAAGTCTAATAAAAACAACCCAAGCTCGCCTTGCCTCTCCTCCTGCTGAGCCACAAAACTGCATCCATGTGCCCAGAGGGAGAAAGCGAGCAAAACCTGGCGATGCGCAGGAGCAAAATGTCACCAGGCTCCAGCAGTGGGCAGAGGGGATGGCTGCTGGTTGGCACCAGGCTGGCACGGCTCCTGCCTCACCTGCTGCCAGGTTCACCACGTGCTTTGTTTGGTTTGGAAAGGTGCGCCATGCCTGCAAGAAGCGCGATGTTCCCTCGCAGCTGCGATGCGGGAGGCGGTGCTGGCAGTGCCTGCACGCTCCCATCCACGGTGCCTGGCTGCCTACCTTTCCCTGCTCAAACACACACTCAATCCAGAGCTCGGCACTTTGTGGAGGTGAAACTCAAAGGCTCGATTTTCCAGCTGTTGAGGTGCTGAAAGATCGGGATTACACCAAAAGAAAAAGAGGCATCGCAGCGCCGGCTGCACCTTGCTAAAGCTTTGCTGCACCTACGGAGGAGAAGAGAGCATCCTGCCCTGTGCCATCGCATCAGCCCTTGTGTGTGCTGTTGTGCAGGGTTGCAGCATCCCTAGGCAGAGGAGGATGTGCCCTTGGGTGGAAGGGACATGGAGGTGTCACACAGGTGGCTGCTGGCCCTGGCAGGACGAGGATTCATGCTTCTGTGGCTCTAGCATCACTTTGTGGCCATGGGGTTCCTGGCTCAGACCTCTGCTTCGAGGTGTCCCCAGGAAACAAGAGATAAAAGGGATCAATGGGATCATGGCTCTTGCCACCACCACAGATGTGTTACCACATCACCTCTTCCCACTTCTTGCTCTTTCATGGGCCGGACTCACTGCTGAAATGAGACAGAGAGCTTTCCATTCATTTACAACCAACAAATTCCTGTTGGATTTTGCAGTCTGAAATGAAACCTGTGGATGTCACCTGCAAAGGCAAGGAGAGCTGCTGAGCCCGCTCCTGCCTCCCAGCTGGACCTTAATCTGCCTTCATTTATGTGCATTATGAATTCAGCAGAAATAACGGAGGAGGGAGCACCACCTCCTGCTGCTCACCTTCAAATCAGACATAAACTCAGCTCATAGAATCACGGTGACGTGCCCCATTCCTGCAGCACTGTCCCATGGGTTTGCTGCTGCTGGTGATGCAGTGAGGACCTGGGCATGGCAGAGTGGCATTGGGCAGAGTCCCATCCCATTGCATCCTGCTACATCAGGAGGTGCAGGCTTCCCCCCTGCACCCACTGCCCCATAGATCCACGTGGGTCCCTTCCAATTCAAGACATTCCATGAGATTCTCTCATGCGTTCTTGTGAACGCAGCAGCTCTGCCTAGGTTTTGCTCCAAGGAAAAGAAGCTTTTCATGGAGCTTTGAGCAATGTGTGCATTCCTAAGAGAAGCCCTGGGGGAGGCTGCAGGCTGGGCGCTCCCCGCCAGGTACGCGGGAGATGAAAGGACACCTCACAATCGCTGCTCGATGCCGGATGAGTGTTTTTCCTCCAAATTATGGGAGAGGAAATTCAATATTTTTTTAGGACTTGCCTTTGCATAATAAGGAACGGCGCGGGGAGAACAATTCGGTATTCACGCGCAGTGCAAACAAGCGCCTTCTGAAAGCCTCTCACCTCCGAGCCCAGCCCTGCAGTGGCTCAGCAGCAACCTGTCCTTGTCCATTAGGGCTGGGACCCACTGCCAGAGCCCTCATAAGGAGAACACACCCAAGTGCCACCACTTGAATGAAGACCAACGCTGCTGCAGCCATACGAAGCCGCCCAGGCAGCTGGAGGTGGGGAGAGCAGCCCTGTGCCCGCGTCTCATCACACCAAATCCAATTCTGGGGCATCTCTCCCCAAAATACGTCTCATATCTGAGGTGTCCGTGCCCTTGCACGAGCCCAACCTCCATCCCTAACAAAGCAACAGGGGGAAAGCATGCAGCACGGTCACCCATCAGGACTTTGAGGGGCAAAATGCACTCAGCAAATGCAGGAAGGGACCTGAGTCCATGCCTCTTCCTTCTCCAAACCCTGGCTCTGCTCATCTCCATCCTCTGCTGCTTATTCCTCCCTGCTCCCCGCAGGCCTTGCTGAGCAGCTGCCCTTTGCTAGTAAACAGCACTCTGCCCCGGGGCCAGCTTTCCCAGCACTAAAAGCCCACTTATTTCTGTTTGTCCTGACAAAACAGTAGCAGATTTGTGCTATAAATCCCCATTAATGGAACAATCTATGTTGGCCTGTTCCCATTAGCACTTTCCAAGAGGGAAAACCCTTGTGTGCGTGCACAGGCGTGTGAGTGTGTGCACACTTCTCCCCCTTGCGAACAACAGCCAGGGCTCTAAGCTCAAGATCTCCCCCGGTAGATGCCAAAATTCATAAGCAGAATCTAAATATTTTAAATCCCAACAAATTCAAACAGAGAAATGTCTTGTTGCATCACTTTCTAGAAGGCTTCTTTCAAACAAAAGCTGATGCTTCATCCATGCACATGCTTTTTGGTGGAAATGGGGGGAGCATTTGTCCAAAGCCTTGTGAAGACGTGAATTAGTCTTCAGCATGGAGGTGAAGGAGGATTAACCCAGCATGTGTGGGACCTCATCCACTGCCAGATTTTCTAACTGTCCACTGGAAAGCAGTGTCCAGCCTGGCTGGTCCCTGATTTAGGAGGTGTGTGAAACCCTTCAGAGGGGTTTTGACTGAGGGAGAGGATCTCAGCGTTTTCCAGCAGCAGAGCTCCCAGCATCCTGGTGGGATGCAGCAGCCACATCCATTGCATGGGTACCACAGCTCTGATGGGCTCATTGCTTTCGCCTCATCCATGCCACGCTCCGGTTTCAGCCTCCTGATGAGGATGGGGGAAAAAAAGCACTTTGGTGGTGAAGAGCTCCAGCAAATAGGGCAGGGAGCAAGCAGGAAGTCTAAAGGCACGGACAGGAGAGGTGTACTTGCACCGCAGCATCTGCTTTGGCAAAAAAAAAGAGCGCTGCTTCCTTCCTCCATCCTCTCCTCTCCTCCTCCCTCCTTCAGCTGCGCAGCCGGATGGATCTCATCCCGATGGGGCTCACCCTGCTGGGATTTATCCCGACTGATGGAACGCATCCTGACGGATCTCATCCCGACAGGATTATCTTGATAGGGCTCACCCTGCTGGGACTGTCCTGACGGGGTTCATCCTGCCGGCGTTTCTCCCGCTGTATGTTCTCAAATGGCAAACAGGTGGCGATGTTGTACTCCAGGATTTCAGCTTCCAGCCCCAAAATCCGGACTGCATCCAGAGAGCCGCCCTCCGAAGCGGCCGGGCCGCATTCCCCCCGGTGTGCAGTGGGACTGAGCTGGGAGAGAGGCAGAGAAGAGGCGTGCACTGGGCAAGGGCTTTGCAGACAGCCTGTGTGCACCAAAAGCGCCAGTGTGCTGGAGAAGATTGTGGGACTAACAAGTTTTCTTGCTCCCAAAGCCACTTGTAGGTGCAGTCTGCCCTGCATGGCCATGCAGCACTGATGATGGTGTTCTGGGAGCAATCAGCACGATGACATCTTGCTGCACCCATTCCTGGAGGGAAGTCTGTGCAGGATGCTGTCCCCAAGGGATGCAGCGTGAGGATCAGGGACATGGTATGGGACCAGGGTCACAGGGCGGAGGTGGCAGTGCTGGAGCAGACGCTGCTGCAGAAGCCCATGGTCACAGTCTGTCCCATACAGTGTGTGTGATGTCACCCAGCACCTCCACCAAAGTGTGCCCAGGCTCTGATTTGCCATGCAACCATGTGCTTTTTTTTTTTGCAGAGAAACAAATCTGGAGCCTGTCTCTGAAGCACATTCCTGCCCCTGAGCTGGAGCAACCTCCTGCCTTCTGGAGGAGGAGGTGGAAGATCATGGAGAAGCTTCTTGCCCTCGCTGTGCCCACAGGCAGGAGATTCGCACAGTGTGGGATGCGTTGAGTTGCACAGCAGTGCCAAGTTCCCATGGACTGGTGGCATTTCTTCAGCAAAGCCCCTTTGGTCACAGCTCATGTGACACCAGCCATGCCAGGTGATGGAGAGCAGCAGCAGAAGGGCTCCCAGTGGTACCAGGCTGAAGGGCTCCATCCTGCAGCCCAGCACCATCTGTGCAGGAAAAGGTGAGCGCTCCACGGAGGGGACAGACCAAAGTTCTGAGTGAATCTCATCTGGAGAGGCTGAGGCTGTGGTGGGAGGGTTGGGAAACACAGGGCAGCATCCTCAGGCACGGCCCAGCAGGATGAATAGTGATGGTAAAGCGCAGGCTAAGAAAGCAACGCACCGCACTCATCCCAAAGACCCACCTTGCACAGCAGACAGCAGTCATCTAAGGTCACATCCAAACCTCTGCAGAGCTCCCACCCACCAACCCCAAACCCTATCCTCATCATACCATAGCAACCAGAACCACCACAAAGCCAAATGTGTAGCCTACACAGAATGGCAGACGAGCCTGATTCCACTCCCCCAGTGCTTGTAGATGGAAAGCTGCAGCTGACCACCCTGAAATCCCCCTCTGCTGCTCAAATCCTGAGTTTCTGCATAAAAACCCATCTCTGACCACTGCTGGGCAAATGCCCTCCTCATCCCTATCTCACTGATGAATGATTTCCCTCTGTCAGCTGGTGAGGGGTCAGGGTTTGGTGAGCTGTCTTGCAATGGGACGGCACGAGCTGTGCCAAAATGCACATAGGAACAGCACACGGCGTTTGAACCACCCTACAACTGAGCCTTATTTAAAAAAAAAAGCAAAACAAGACCCCTCCAGAACAGAAACATGTAAATCCCAGCTCCTTGCTGGTGTTATCTAGCAGCCAGAGAAACGCATGCTATCTGAAACCACCATAAATATTAGGGGCTGTCTGATCTCCAAGGGCCAGCGGATTTGATGTGTGGATGCTGTCATCTAGGAACGAGCAGGGAGCAGCAGACGTGCACTACTGACTCACACTGCAGAGATGCTGGGAATCAGCTGCAGTTCCCCTGTTTTCATAATCTCACATATTTTATTTGCTTAAGGTTGTTGGTAACTGTTGCTTAGTAGTGGGCCACTGGCCCTTTAACACCTTTCTCCTCCAAGGATGGGCAGCCAAAGAGGACGGCGGGCGATTCCAGGGTGTTTCATTCCATGGGATCTACAGCAGCTCTGCTAGAGGACTTTTGGGTCCCTGGGTGCTTCGATCCCGAGCGCAGTGCACCGAAACCACAGCAAAATCAGAGCAGCAGAACAACTCCGGGCACATCTGCTGGCCATGGAGAGCACCAGAGACCCCTAAGCCCATATCCTGGGTGGGCTGAGCTCCATCCCAGCCCTGGGGAGAACCCCCAGCCCCGAGCTCTGCTGGCATCCCATCTCCTCGCAGCAAACCGCTGCTCTTCTGCAGTGCCCATTGCAAATCATTGCTTTAAACATGTGTGCTTTGGGGTGTACTCAGCAAATGTCACCCTGAGAGTGGGGGGCAGATCAGCGGACTCGTACAGAAGCGCGTTCCTGCTCCCAGGAAACATCTCCAAGGGGTCACCAATTTGCCCACATCTGCCCACAGCCAGCATCCTGCCATGGGACGCCCGCACCCACCTCCTGCAGACAGGACAAGGGAGAGAAGAAAGGAAGGAGTCCTCTAAGATCCCTCATTTTTCTCTCATTTTCCTCTCCTTTAATTACAGACAAGCTCACAACCCCTCGCTCCCTGCGACGTGTCTGGGTGCAGCAGCGATGCACGAGGATTCTCCATGCTGTGGGGATGGAGCTGCACATCCTATGTGCTCCCCTAGGAAAAATCCCACCTGGATGCCAGTTGCATGGCAGCATGCAGAGCATGGCAGGGGCACACGGGGAGATCATGGGAGATCGTGGGATGTGCAAACAGAGAGCCGTCGCTTTTCGGATGACCCTCCTTACGATTTTAGAGCGGTAGAGAAGGAAGCGCGCTGCTTCTGATGTAAGATTAAAAAGGAATCGCGTCGCCAATCCCGCCGGGAGTCCCTAGGCCCAAAAGATCCCGCGTTGACATTACAGCATGGAGATAATGCTAACCTCCATATGGATAAAATCGAGGGGTTTTATTTAAGGAAGCTACTTGAAACGAGCGCATTGCGGGAATCCACATCAGCCCAGAAGCCGGGTGTCCTCAGCAGCCAAGCACATTCTCAGTGTCACAAGCTTGGATGTCGCTGCGATAGGAAAATTAAAACTATTTTGGGGCAGAAAGCACCAAATCTGGGGACCGACCTGGAGAGTGGCTGAGGATCCGTGCGCGTGCGGGGCTGAGCCATCGGCACTGCAAAGCAATAAGGTCCTCATCAGTACTGCCCGCGCGCATCGCAGGAGCTGCTCATCTTGAATGGGTTAATCCCATCTGGTCGGGATAAAACCTCTTCTGCGTGTTTCTCTTTCGTTTACCACCGACAAAAACGCCTGTTTTCACCGTGTGCCTTTCTGTAAATTAAACAGCGTCGTCGCGTCATCGGCTCCAGCGTGGATTTGTCTGGGGAAGAGTTACTGCCTTCAGCCCTGCGGCAGCTGCCTGACTCAAACTCTGTCCTAAGTTTCTAAAGGATTCCACGAAAGCCGTTTGTACAGAAGAGGTAGAGCCTGCGCGCCCATAGTGCGAAACGAGAAGGATGAGAACAGTTCTGCACCAAGCCCAACAGATATTCTTAGACACTCTTAAAATCGCCCACAGGTTTTCAAAGAGGGGGTGGGGATCCCCCAAGCAACAGAGTGGTTTCCGTATTCCGTTTGGTGTCCCCAGGGCAGGAGCTGCCCCAGGTGCATGCATAGGGCCAGGGCATTCCTTGTGCCGAGGACACCTCGAGCGCCAGGCACCGGGGGAAGCTCTGTGGGTGCAGTCAGAATGAATGCAGAACGCGGCCCCTTCCAACCACCACTGCCACCGAAAAAGCCCAAACGGTCCCCTCACCCCACCCCCAGCATTTCCCCAATCCAACCGCAACACGGCAAAACCAAATGGATTTTCCAACAGCGTTCCCTCACCTTTCCCCGCGAGTCGGAAGCTGCCCTGTGCTCCTTCCCAGTCTCTTTCTGCGCTATCTCCAGTCCTCCCGCGGCTCCGGCGGGGCTGGAAATGCCATCAGGCTCCGGCGATATCCAGGGGAGCCCCTCACCGTCAGCCCCCGTCCACCTGCCCGCGCGTTCCTGCAGCCCGGCGGTCCGGCGCGGCGTGGAGCAGGCATGAATCCGTCCCTGGTGTCTGCTGATGACTTCACTTCATTAGCATGCTCCTGATAGTTCTCTCTGACTGTCTTTTACTGACTTTAAGGCTCTGCTAATCAAAATACTCTAGCGCTTAACTATTTCCTGACTCCGGGCTTTTGCAAGACGAAGCCCCGCGGGGTAACAAATCCCAAATGGGAACAGAGATTGGGATTCGTGTCCCAGCCTGGACCCGGGAGCGGTGTTTGGAGCTCTGCAGAGCAGTGTGCTCCGTCTGGCTGCACCCAGGGCACAGTGCTGCTGTGCTGCGCGGGACCTTTAGTGCAGGCGGATGCAGAGAGGAAGGAGCCTTTCCACCTTCAGGGTGAGATTTCCCCCCGTGGAGACGGAGTGGTTTTGTTTAAAGGCGGCTCAGACAGAGGGAGCTGAGCAGGGTTTGGTGCATGAAGCTGTCACCCTGCGGTCACCCACGCTATGTCACCCGCGGGCATTGCCACCGCTGCCATTGCCTTCTTGCTGGCGTGAGTAGGGACAGAGAACTTTCTGCAAAAGCAATAGGGTTTCTGGGTGAGAGGAGGGGTGTGCAAGGTGCAGGCACAGAACACAGACCTGCCAGCAGTGCGCCTGATACATGGGACAGCATCAAGGACAGCACCCAGCACTCTGGGTGCCAGCCCAAAGATTTCCCCCTACACTTCTCACTGCTTTGGAGTCCATGTCAGGTTTTCCTTGGACAAAGAGAAACGGGAGTGAGTTTTGCAACAGTAGGATAGGGGGGGGGGAAAAAAAAAGAGAGCAAAACTACATAAGCCCATGTGCAGCTCTCCCTGGGTGCATGTGGTTGTGCACCCATGGTTGCAAACAGCCGTGTTTCCCTCTGTACAGTGTGCAGCGGTGTCTGTGTGTGCCATGCCCACTTTTTGCATGCAGAGTCCGTGCACATGCGGATGCTGCAGCCATGCATGCATGCAACATGCGTGTGGGTGAGGGGCTTGCACGTGTGTGCATGCACATGGGGTGGGAACGCGGGGTTTAACCATTTCACTGTCAGCTCTGAGCGCTCCGCCGCCTGGAAATGAGGCAAAATCTCTGCGCCTGCGCTCTCACCCAATTAACACCCTCTCGCCCTAACGAGAAAACCAGCCCCAAATAGCTTTTAATAAAGGCTTGCTGTGCGCCGGGTGTCGGAGCGCGGAGCTGCTGTCGCAGGAGCAGCTGTGGGGTCCGTCGGGTTGGAGGCCTGATTCATACCCAGCAAAATGAGGTCAGGAGCGGATGAGTCTCCGAATGTTCATTTCTTCGCACAGGAGGTGACCCACATTTTTTGTGGCTGATTCACAGCTCAGCTGCAGACACGGCTATCTTTAGCCCCGGGGAGGGACGCGGAGAGGCCGTGCACCGCTGCCAGCCCCCGGCCCCTCCACAAGAGCCTTCTGGGGGCAATTATTTCTATAATTTTATATGTAGATATATATATCCGCCTCCTTCTGCTTCCTACAACTTCTGTTGGAAGGGAGCAAGCCCACGCGTAGCTTTCCTGCAGAGCTGGAAGGAGTAATGCTGCCCCAGCTGGGGGAGATGGCCACAAACCCTGTGCACTGCGCACCTCTGGGTGCCCACCCATTGCAGGCCCTTTTTGGGACCTGCTGGATTCTAGCCCAGCCACAGAGGGACAAGAATGGGGACTGGGGGTCCTAACACCCCATCGTGCTGTTGGGGCCACGGGGGCTGACAGGACCAGGGGTTGCCAACACCAGCCTTGCCATCATCAGCAGGATGGGGACTGGTGGCTGTGTGGTCATCGG
>NW_024962299.1:1646321-1865456 GCF_019238085.1 Lagopus leucura
GGGCTCTGTTTATGCTGATAAGAGCAAAGGATGCTAAACAAAACTGCTTTCTGCTCCAGCTGGGCCCAGCACGGCTCTCCAGCACTTTCCCGTGCAAAGGAAGGAGCTGCTGCAGTTGTGGCCACATCCAGCACCCAGAGCGCAGTTGCATGAACGATAACATTTTAGCAATGTTTATCCTTCTCCTTCAGGGAGGGATCTTTCTTTATCTGTTTTCAGAGCCCTAAAGCACATGTTTACTTTTTACAATGAGAAAAGTCTCCAGCGCTGGCGCAGGAGAGCCTGAAGCGCGGGTGTGAGGGTGATCCTGTGCTTAAAGGGCTAAAAATGACTTGGCTATATTTTTTATGCAAGACACAGCAAACAAACAGTCTCTGGCGCTGTCCCATGACAGCAGAGCATGCGGAGGGTTGCTCCCTACGAGCACCTCCCTCCCTGGGCAGAGCCTTGCAGGGAGGGTGGTCCCAAATGGCCCAATCCTGACCACTGTCAGTCACATCACAGAAACACAGAATGAATCACGGAATCATAGGAAGATTGGGTTGGAAGGGACCTCAAAGATCCTCCAGCTCCAACCCCCTGCCATGGTCTGGTTGCCTCCCACTGGATGCCCATGGCCTCATCCAACTTGGCCTTGGGCACCTCCAAGGATGAGGCATCCACAGCGCTCGGCACAATTATTGGTTTCTCCCACTGGTTTGGGTTGAAGACAAGTAGCTCCCAGCTAATATCAACAGGCGGTGATTTCAAAGCCCTAAACCCCAAGCACAGCCTCACACATAACCATGGGAGAAAGCATTACACCCATCCAGCTTGCACCTGTAGCACAGCCACATAAAATGCAAATCTTGCCTTGCTTGAGAGCTAATGTGAGTTGGCAAGGAGGGAGGGGGGGGGGGGGGGAGGATTTAAGTCTCTTCCTGCCTTATTTAATGCGTGGACACCAATCTGGGAGGCGGAGATGGTGGGTGCTCCCCATCCATCCCCTGGCCCCTTCCCTCCGCCTATACAGTAGAGCATGACTCATCTATTTCATAACAAACACGAGTTGGGTAAAAAAAAAAATAATATAAAAAATCCCCAACCCCAGCAGCACATGCTTTCTTAAATAATAAACATATAAAAATGTTAATTAAATCATGCTTTTTGACTGAGAATGATGGGAAAATACTTTTGCACAATGAAATCAACACAGCTTGCTTTCTTTAACGTCTCCTTGCAGCCAAATAGATGCAAAGACCAAGCAAGATGCGGGACACGCACTGTGCAAGCGCTGCAAACCAAACAGCCTCTTCCTTCTGCAGGAAAGCATCTTCTGCTCTAAGGGAGGATGCCAGATGACTTCATGTGCCACAAACATCGCTCCGAATGAGTCTGTAGTAAGCACAGATATGAGACCCAGATGTTGACCACAGCCCCACCAGCAATTAAAAGAAGAGATCCAAAGCTGAAGGCTCCTGGTGCCTCTCAGACACAACAGCAGTCCCAGCAAGACCAATGCCCTTGCTTTGAACAAACAGAATTTTACTATGGCAATAATGCCATGGCCAAAGCAAGCACAGCACCGGGAGCAGATCAAATCCTGTGCGGCCACTGGCCACTTGAAATGCCCCATAAGGGCATTCCTGGGGATCTCCTTCTTGCAGCATTATTCATGCTGCTTGGGAGAGTCTTGGTGTCTGGCTTCCCCAGTTGTCCCATGGATGGACTCCAGCTTGCATCAACAGGGATGAAAAAGAGAAAGGACGTGGGAGCTTCCTAGAAACCCAGCAGCCACTGTGCACATGGTTTCTGAAGCGAGGAGGAGGCATTTAGTGGCCTCTGTTGTGGGGAGATGCTCTGGGATGGTATTGAAGTGGCCTGAGCCAGACAAAAGCATTTCAACAATAATGTTCCCAGGCCAGAAATGAAATCTGAGCAAAACACTGGAAGTTACCCAGCAGAAATAATAAGGCATGTGCAGGAGCTTGCTGACTCCCAGCTGTTGAGAGAAACCCAGCTTTGCCACCATCCCCAGAGATTTTCCTTTACTCTCTTGCAGAAAATCCATCCTCCCAACCCCACCAAGCAACACCAACCTTCTGGAGCAGGAGGAGCCGGGCTCCACCACCTCCACCCCTTGGCCAATCCTTCCATGTGTTGGTGAGGGGCCAACACCAACACCAACACCCCATGGCCAATCCTCCCATACTACACCATGGAGTGCCCTGGCAAAATGGAGATCTTGTCTTCAAGAGCACAGCTATGATGGTCACAGACACCCAAAGCTAATCGAAGGACACCTCTGGCTGCAAATTCCTCCTGACCATGTGAGAGTTCAGCGTGGCCAAGAATGGGATGGGATTCAACACAAAGACAGCCAGCCCCAGTCACTTGCTGTGGTCAGGCTCTGCTAACACTCACCATCCTTTTTTTTTTTTTTTTTAATCAGCTTTTTAATGAATCCTATCATTAAAAACAAAGGAAATTACACTAACAGGACTGTGTTAAAATAGCTTTAAGGGCCTGACTCTAGCTGACACCTATAGTTAGAGCGCGTTTTGCCAGAGCGTGATTCATGTGCAGACTGTTGGCCAACGTGGGCCATTTCCATTATGCAGCCGCAGTAGTTCAGATCTCCTGCTCTGTTTGTGCAGAGCTTGGCACCAGCTGCTTGGCTCCTGTCCTGCTGGTGGTACAACTTCATCTAAAACCCTTCGACTATTGTCGCTCATCAAAGGAATGGAGTTAAAGCTGGGGAAATGGAGAGGGGAAAAAAAAATGGGGAAAAAAAGGCATTTTGTGCAGCTGGCCCAAAATGTAAAAGAGAAAACTTCCAGCAAAGTGGAGAAAATGTCTCTTTCAAGGACACGTGATCAGTTGCTCACCAACTGCAGAGAGAGAGGGGGTAATTTATCGGCTGATTAACCACAAAGGCAAAGGGAGTTGGGGGCTTTCTAGAAGCGGCATCTTTGTCCATTTTTAGGAGGCTTCAGGGCAATATAGTCCATCTATGCCCCAAACTCTGCTCCCCTCCCAGCACAGCCAGATTTTCAGGTCTTCTCCTTGTTCCAGCGCTCGCCTACATCCATAGGTCCCAAATGGATCCTCCCCATCCTGCCAGATTGGACGGAGCACGCGGCGGAAAGCCAGCCAGAAATAAAGCCATCTCTGGGATGTTTTTTTAAGGTTTGGTTTGCAGTTTTCTCTCCTTGACACACACTGACAATAGGGGAGAAGCCAGTGCCTGAAAACAGTGCAAGGACAGAATGTTTGGTTTTTAAAGAAACGCCGTTGATGTCTAAGATTGGAAAGGAGAATGAAGGCTGGTTGGGATCCTCATGCAACAAGGATCTGGGACCTGCATTCCTTAATTGTAGAACCACAGAATCACTCCGATTGGAGAAGACGTCCAGGATCCCCAAGCCCAACCCCAACCCATCCTACTGCACCCATAACCACGTCCATCAGGGCCACGTCTCCACGGTTCTGGGACACCTCCAGCCAGGGATGGTGACCCCAACACTCCCTGCCAAACCTGCAAAAACCACGCTGGCAGGGCAGGTGACTGCAACAAGCGTGCGAGCAGCCAGCAGCAATGGCTGCCTGCCAAACCGCTCCTTTGCATCCTGCTGCTGCCCAGCCTTCCAACAGCCTGCGGCCCCGCGTGCATCACCCAGCCTGGCTGTGGTTTCCAGTCCCACCTGCTCCAATTCCCCTGCCTTGAGGGTTTCGGTGCAAGCTGCAGCACGCAGGCATGGAGCAGCTCCAGCAACCCTCGTGTCGAGGAGGAATTTTAACATGGCTGATCGCTGGGAGGCAATTTGGATCGTAGCACACCTACACAATGCACAGCAATGAGGCAGCAGAGCATTAAGAACTACAGAAAACAGAAGGGAATTAACTACTTTTTTTTTTTCTTCCCAATTTTTTCTTTTTTGCTTTTGGAAATGGCATGCTCTGCCAAGCGTTCTTGGAGACCAGCATTCTTGTACCGCATCCAGCCTTGCCAGCCTCCAGCATGCAGAAGTCATGAGTCAGGGTTTGAACGACAAAGTGATATTGACTCAAAAAAATAATTAGACCGAGAAAAAAAAAAAAATTAAAGAAAAAAATATTCAACACAGTTGCATCGCTTGATTTTCACTCCCAGCCTCCATCCCTTTGGCACTCTCTGACATCACCTCTGCACTTTGCAATTACATCATTTTGATTCGAAATGAACTCGTGCATGCCCAAGCCCTGACCTGGGATATATCCCATCCCAGGGCTCCATCCTGCTGCCCTCCTTCCATGAATAATGGAAACAGGAGGCAGAGGAACTTTCCTACGCCTCATCCAGCTTTGCCTGCTGGCACATTATCGTAATATTATATTAACGTGCAAATTGTGATCGTTGGCAACAAAAAAATACCAAAGAGAATGGAACATATGCACGAGTGGGAACTCAATTTTGGGGACCAAGAATTAGTCAGTACTAAGATTCTTATTGTTTTGCTTTCAAGGACACGGTAATTCCCAGACCTGAGGGCCTTCAACAAAGCACCCTGAGCCTCAGGAGGGAGGATTTCCACCCCTGAGCTCTTCGTTTAAAGTGTTTATGGATTTGACCTTCTGACTTCTGGGTTTCTCCACGAAAAAGATCTGAAAAAGGCAAAAGTTACAGAACCTCTCACTTTTATACAGCTGGACAGTTTTCTGTCCAATGAGAATCCCAAAGTTCTACAGGTCAGTGCCACTTTATAACCTACTGACTGCACAGATACACGTGAATATACTGCCAATGTTATTCAAGAGACAAAAAAGCGCCCCAATATGTGCAACAAAGCGATGCTCAGAGTGCCAGCTTCAGCCCTGCGAGCCACAGCCTAAATCAGCCCCAGGAAAATGAAAGCAAGGTAATTAAGAGCAGATTTGGCCCTTTTTGTATACGACAGCATTCTGGAAACTAATTAAAGCCCTGTCCAACGCAACGCTGTTATGCATCCAGAATGCCACGAATGCGCTGGCGAGTGTGAGGACGGGAAAGTCAGCAACCCAACAGCCCCAACACCCTGCAAGAAACCTCTGGAGCAGGCACTGGATTTATGAGGTGTCAGGGAGAGGAGAGATCACAGAGGATCATCCCCTTCCTATGCAGGAACTGAACTACAGCCAACGGGAAACTGAGCGGGAGCTGTGGGAAACCTGGTTTTCTGCTCATGGGGCTGGTGGGAATAAATGCATGATGATGCTGGGTTGGAACACGGTTTCATGCCATTAGAATCGCAGTATCATTAAGGCTGGAAAAGACCTCCAAGAACCTCAAGAGGATCCCTAAATTTCTTCTCCCAAAGAGCGGTTGGGCACCAGCACAGGCTGCCCAGGGAGTGATGGGGTCACTGTCCCTGGAGGTGTCCCAGAACCACGGAGATGTGGCCCTGAGGGACGTAGTTATGGGAATGGTGAGATGTGTTGGGGTTGGGCTTGGTGATCTTGGAGGTCTTTCCCAACCTGAATGACTCTGATTCTATGATTCTAAGGGTTTCACACAGAATCACACAGAATTGTAGGGGTTGGAAGGGACCTCCAGAGATCATCGAGTCCAACCCCCCTGCCAAAGCAGGTTCCCTACAGTAGGTCACACAGGTAGGCATCCAGGCAGGTTTCTTGGAGCTGGAGCCACTCACACTCTGCTTGTCCATCCCCAGAAAGTGCTCTCTGCTTTTTCTCTCCACTAAATAAATCCAGCCTCAACTGGGCTGAACTTGCTTGACTGTGGGTGCTGTCTCTAATTCATGACATCTTGAGATAGGCCCAAATCACAGCACAGAGAACCTCGTCCGTAGCCACATCCCCACCGCTCTCAAACAAAATCCTCGCTTCAACTCCTATCTCCAGACAGCAACAGAAAAAATAATAAAATTGCAGGAAATTAAAAATGCATAGTATTTGTCAGCACCTCTATGCTACAGCTTTGACATTTTGTTTTTCTGCCCAGCAAAACCAGACAAAAGGCATTTTCTCCGCCTGTTCATTCTTGGTCAACTTCTTGAATTTCAGACTTTCTTGGGAGGAACCTCAGTAACAAATGACCTTTCTTGAAATGCTCATAAACCTCATCTAACTTTTTCTTTTCCCCTCTTGCCTTCATGCTCTGGTACTCATTGGAGTGTAGCGTTATCCTCCCTTTTTCTTTTCCTCCCTCTTTCTGTTGCTGGATCTGCCCGAGCAATCCTCGTGGAGCAGGATGAGTTTTCCATCGTTACTGGTAGCAAATTCTTTATGTTTCATTTGTGGCTTTGAAGCAGCAGCTCAAGCTCCAGAAAGGGCGCAGATGGGCCAAGGAAATATGAAACATTGTCATATTTCTCATGTTGGAAGAATTTTTAAAAGGTTGCATAGTGGAAAAAAACGAAATATGAAAACCTTGTGGAAGTGAGGAGGTTCCTCGAATCCTCTTGCCAGCCCCCTGCTACCGCAAAAAAAAAAGGGCAAAAGCGGGGGAAAATGTCAGCAATTCCCCTAAAAGCACATCTCACCCAACAGAAGGAAAAGCATTTTAAGCTCTGCAAAGCAGAAAGCCATCCAAAGCGGTAAGAAAGTTTTTTCTCGACATTTTTCCCATAGTTGTCCTATTCTAATAATCATTTTCACTCTCTTCTTCTGGCACAGCAGCCCAGAGCCAATGTGTTTATGTCACTATAGCTGCCTATGTACTCTTAAAAACTATTTTAATGAAAACGAAGCAGTAATGGAAACATTTCTATTTCCCATTTGTTTTTCTAAAGCCCTCTTACTACGAAAACCCAAACCCTGGGCTCTGGCTGTGCTAACAGATGTCTCTCTTCAGTGTTGTTGGCCACCATTCCAAGGGGCTCAGCTCTTCGTAACCCCTCCTTTGATGTCCCCAGAAGGCCGTGGGGACACGTGGGCAATGCCAGGACACTGGGTGATGCAAAATGGGGGCAGCCCTTGGGGACATGGAGGTGTTGGAGAGCCGTGGAGATGTGGCACCGAGGGACGCGGTGATGGGCATGGTGGGGTGGCTTGGGGTTGGGCCTGGGGATCGTCGAGGTCTTTTCCAACCTGAATGATTCTGTGATTCTATGATATGAGTGACGTGGTGAGATAGGAGGTGTCCTTTGCTCTGTCCATCTGGGGATGGAACGCATTCCTGTTCTGCAGCAGCTCCAGGTTCCTGCAACACTGAGCGCAGAGGCGTTACATCTGGGCACAGCATTTCTTCAGGAAAGGAATACTTCATTTCTGCCCATCTCTCTGCCTGCCCCTGTCTGCAGCAGTGATTTGGGCATAGGCTCCCCCAGCAGCTCTAATAGGATCCAGCAGCTGGCTGCCTCCTGCTTATCGGAGGAGAGGGATGCTGCCACGCCATGCACGAGCCAGGAACGCTCCCTTTCTCTCTCTTTTTTCAGCTGTTCTTTCACTTGAAGAATGAGGTGGTTTATGAGGATTTTCTTCACGGGGGAAAAAAAATGCTTCAAAATATCAGGCCGTGAAGGCAGAGAATAAGCTGATTTTTCAACACTTCAAAATTATGTCATAAAGGCCCAGAAAGAGGCTTTGGCTGATACATAAACACAGAATCCAATACAAGTTACAGAGTGATTAACTGAAAGCAGCGTTTCCAGAGGAATAATATCTACACAAACAGCCACATGCTCTGTTTGCTAAATGAAGAACAGCTCTTCAGGCGCTGCCAAGTGTCCTTTTTTCTTTCTTTTTTTTAATATAATAATTAAAGAAAAAGATTCGAGAGCGATCATCCCTCCCATACTAAGTGCAGAAACAATGCCCAACCTGTGGGAGTTTTGCATTTTTAGGGTGGATCATTGCCCCCCTTTTCCTCTGCATTGGATGTCTGTGCCTGCAGGAGCTGGGTGGGCAGCAGGAGGATGTGTGGATGTGGGATGACAGCTGTGGTCCGACCGTAACTGCTGCTGGGAGGAAGGGGAAACTCCTCTTTATAAGCTCATTAATCCTAAGTGTGGTCTCACTGGGAGAGTGCCAGGATGGGATATTTGCTACCTGCTCCCCCAGCCACAGCCAAGGCTGTGACAGCATCTCCTGCTGCACTGCAGGTAGAGCTGGCCAAGCACAAGGTAAGCCTCCCCAAGGGGATGCCTCTCCCTCTAAAAGTGATGCTTCCACCCCCAAAGTGATGCTTGCCTCCCTCAAATCGATGCTTTCTTCCCAAATTTAAGCTCCCCACTCCCAACATCACGCTTCCCCTTCTCGAAGTGATTGCTTCCCCATTTGAATGTGATGCTACCGCATCCCTAGCTGATGCACCTCTCTCTCAGATTGATGCTCTCTCTAATGAGATTCTCTCCCCTCCCAAAGTGATGCTCCCCTCTCGGAAAACTGAGGTTCTGAGCACCCTGGTGGAGCTGTGTCCCTGTTCATTGCAGGGCAGTGGGACCAGATGATGGCCTTTAAATGTCTCTTCTAACTCAGATCATTCTGTGGTTCTACGATTCTGAAGTGATGCTCCCCCCTGCATCCCTTCAGCCCACCCAAGGATGCCCACGTTGCTCATCATGGGCCACGAGCAGAGTGCTGCTGGTGGTGACAGCGACGCTGAATCACAGCAATTGGGCTCCAAAGGGGGAGAAAAATTAGAAAAAAGAAATTCATAATCCTCCTAAGTGGAGGAGCAGCCCCAGGATTGTGCAATTGCATTAAACTCAGAGCAAAAGCTGGGTCCCAGAGGCAAGTTTCCTATGGAAAGATGCACAGCGCAGCCCCCCCGGAGGCAGGGTGCCATAAGCAGAGCCCATGGAATGGCTTTAGCAGGGCACTGTGCTCTGTACAGCATGTGCCTTTGGCTCTCAGTTACCATGGCAAAGAGTGAATCTTTGAAGTAAATAGTCTGTGGGTGACGTCCCAGGTCGGGTTATAGGCTTGCATCATCTGATCGGTGTTTTATTCCCATTCTCCCTGCTCTTTTTTTCCTCCGAGCACAGACAAGCACAAAACCCTCATGGCATGGAGTGTGTCAATGGCTGCACCAGCTGAGACTTCAGTTAAAAAGTTTTCCTGGCACGAAAGCAATGCAGAAATGGGAAAGCAAGACAGGCACAGCAGATTAGAGGATAGAAAATGTGCTTTTAGCTTCAGCAGCTTCAGAATTCATAACGTAAAGCCTCACTTGGGAGAATACTTAAGCACGTAGCTGGCATTAAGCAGATGCTTTAGGTTCACCCTCATCCCTAAAAATGTAAAGGCACCACTGGGTCATTGCATGGACACAGGAGAATGCAGAAGGGCTGGACATGCAGGGGCAGGGGCTGCCCAAAGCCAAATATCAGCACCTTGAGGTCATATTCTGCCCATAATGAGGGCAGCAAAGCTACCATGAGAGTTACCCAAGCAAAAACAAATCCAAGGAAACGCATTCGGTTTGCATCCTGCAAGTCGGTTTGCACAGTTCTTGCTCTCTGCTTGCTTCCGTCCCTGGATGCAAAGCAGGAGACATGGGAGTAAGGAAGGGTTTGTGCACGAGGTGGAGGAATTGCAGAGTGGAAACCAGCCTTGCAAGTGTTCACAGAGGCAGTGGGGACTGCAGGAGGGAAAAGGCAGAAGCTTCCCTCAAATGATGCTGGGAGGCACAAAGGCTCTGGGGGAAAGGCACTGGCTGCCAGCAGTGCAGAGGTGTGGAAATACAAAGCAATTAAGACAAATGGCATCCGTGAAACAAGAGGCTTCTGGACAGGGAGATGCTGTGTAGAACAAATAAATAAAAGCAGAGCCTGATTGCAAGGACAGATGTTTGCAGGAGCTGCTTCTGCAGAGAGATCTGGAGCAGGCAGTGAGCATATATGGGGATGGCATGGGGATACTGGCGGCCACGTGGGGACATCAGTGTCATTGCTCCCTGCTGTCCCTTTGCAGACCTGTGCCCAGCACGGATCCCAGAGCCAGGAGAGGGGGAATATCCCTTATGGGAGATGCAAATAGCAGCTGCTGCTCTGGTTCCATTGACCACCACCTTCAATCAGAGCACAACAGGCAATTAATTCCTTCCTCTTTCCCTCCTGGCACAGATTTCTCCCCTCTTACATTAGCCACATGGGAACTGGTCATTAGTGCACGCATAAGGAAATCTTGCTTAGGCCAGAAGTTACCAGGTGCTCCCTGGTTTGCTACCCAGTTTTCTCCTGGAGCTCTGGGGGTGGGGGAAGCCCTTGGTCCCCTGGAAGCTGCCCTTGCAGGAGACAGCAGCTGGTCCCAGTTCCCATCACCACCTCAGAACACAGATGAGTGCACTATGGCAAAAGGATTGGAGGTAAAGAAGTGGTCCCAAACCCTGATTAGGCAGAGAGGAGGGAGGGGTTTAGCATAAGAAGCACTGTTGAGATTAGAGCAGGTACTGTCGTTGGATTAGTCTGAAAATGGACAGATCTGCTCAAGCAGCAACATCTTTAAAGGAAAGATCTGCATAGGATAACAGCATGTAAAAACATAATGCACACAAGCGGATTCCTAACAGCTCCTTCAATTCAGTCGAGGGAATCTGGGGATTACTGGCCATTTTGGCAGAGAAATAATCCCTAGGATAATGGCAGGAAGGCTTTGATGGTAAAAGCCAAGGCAATGGGCTGGATAAAGAGGCCCGTGCAAGACAGACATGTCGATAAGCCGGGGTAGATATTATCTTTTCAGCACCAGCCACGAGAAATCACTGCCTGGGCTCTTCACTTTCTAACAAACTTAATCGCTTCATGATGAACCGATGGCATTTCCAGTCCCATGTGCTTTTGATATTACTTAATAAACTTAATTAGAAAGCAGCCATCCCACTGGAAAAACAGCACTTCGGAGGGTTCCCTTTCCCTGGTTAGGAGCAGCCATGTTACATCACTGGATTTCTTTGCTGTTCCATATGTCCAAAAAGACACCCAGAGTGCACATCCCTACCTACACAACAGAGGCATTAAAGCCACATCCACCCCACGCACGACAGGGGGGAAAAAAAGGGAAAAACTCCTGAAAAAAAGCTGCTGGGATCTGCGACAGCCCTTCGTGCCAGGATCTCTCTGGATTGCTCCCCAAGGCTGCATCCCCAAGGGCTGTATTCACACCATCCTTCGCACCACCATCTTCGGCTCCTTCCTCTTCCCTGCAGCGCTCTGGAAGCTCTAAGACGTGGTTTATTTTTTCTAATTTATGGCCCATTATCCGATGGGATGCACTCATTAGTCACAACCGTGGTTTGCAGATTACAGCCTACGATAACGGGCGCTGGCGCGCTCAGCCACGCATTACGGGTTTGTTCTCTTTCGGAGTTATTTGTTTCCACAGACAAAAAGCTGGACGGGCTCGAGCAGCTCCTCCCTGACTTGGAGGTGTTTCAGAGCCAATCTCCATGTCGAGGCTTTTTTACAACGTGTGAGAGCAGCACCCACACCCGCGGGGTTTGACAGCTCCCACCTCCGCCAGGTCCACCAGAAGAGTTCCGCGCTGCAAATAGAAGGAAACCACTGAGGGGATTGGTTTTCAACCCTCAACTGCTTTTTAAGACCGAAGGTTTTCTTCTGCCTTTGCTTTCGGACAACAGATTTCCAAACTTTTCACCATACTCCATGAAAAACGAGACGAGCTTATGAGAAACGCAACGACTGCAGGAGCCTATGGGCCGCCTCTCAATCCTCTTCGGTCACTGAGGATATTTTAAGTCTACATTTCATGACTGAAAACTTCATCTTGAAAGCAGATCTTATCTGTTTTTTCCATTGCCTGCTTCCACCGCCGATCCTCAGCTCCTCCAGAAGCTCAGCAGCCAGAAATGCAGGCAGCATGTAGGCAAACCGGCTTTACAATTGGAATTCCAGCACTGAAATAATGGAGCGACAGACCTGGTGGGATGCATGGGGTTGGATGTGGGGCTGAGCAAGAGTCGTCTGGAAAAGGATGGGAAGGTTATGAAATAGAGGGTCTCTCGGTGGTCGTTTTTGGAAACCAGATACAAGAGTGAGAAGGGCTGGAGGAGAGCTCAGGTGCATCCAAACAGGATGGAGGAGGATTCGGGACCGCTTAGAGGGTTTGGACTTACTTACAAAGACCTTCAGAGAGCCATTAAGAAAAAGAGGCAGGAAAAGATATTTGGACATTTACTATTTTGTCTAGGTCTGTGAGGCAGCTGGGTTAGCTGAGATGAAACGCCTGGGTTTTTCTGGAACCTCAGCAGAGTCTGCATCTCTGCTGCTTTATCTGTCACGTCTCCTTCCAGAGCTGAATTGCAAAATCCCCACAATTTTCATTGCTTGCATGGAACGAGCTTCAGCTGCTGAGGACTGCAGGGCCAGCCCTGGGCACGTGTGGGTTGGTGGTGCTGAGATGGTCAGGTTGTGCCCACGGGATGTGCCCAGGAGTTGAAGGAATGGTGCCATAACTAAAGCAGAATAAGAGCAGCACGAAATGCTGAGCTCAGTGCAGTGGGACTCATCTGACGGGGGAGCTGCACCACGCTTCTGCGACATCCATTACATGACATAACCTTTAAAGCAATGCATACCAAGGACATTACTAGCAGTAATCCTTCTGCTCAAGCAGGACTGCAAATGAGCAGTGAAGATGATTTACGTCCATCTGCAGCTCCCCATACAGCCCAGTGCATTCCTTCAGCAGCACGGGATGACACAAACTGCCACTGCACTCATCAGCACGGATCAGATTCGAAGGAGAAAAAGCATCAAGGCACTGCCCATAGAATCATAGATAACACAGGATCACAGAATCACAGAATTGTAGGGGTTGGAAGGGACCTCCAGAGATCGTCAAGTCCAACCATAGATATCATAGAATCATAGATACCACAGAATCATTAAGGCTGGAAAAGACCACTGAGATCACCCAGTCCAAACCCAACACATCACACCATGCCAATAACCACCTCCACAGTGCCACATCTCCATGGTTCTGTGTCATCCCCAGTGGTGACCCCACCACTCCCTGGGCATCCTGTGCCTGTGTGTCAACGCTCTGTATGTGAAGAAATTTTTCCTGATATCCAACCTGCCTGGGGATGCAAAATGCGAGCTGGCTCAAGAGGCCACCACTCAAACCCAAGCAACACTTTGGTCACAGCACACAGACTCTCCATGATCACTGTGGGGCATTACAGGCAAATGTCATAGTCCACCCCTATCCTTGGAGCTGAGTTTGCCGTGGAATGTGTTTGTAAACACAGCTCTGCCTTCCTGGAGCAACTCTTGGCCCTACTATGGCCACGAGTTCCTACCATAGCAGAGCTGAGAGGAAGACGGGGCTAAAGATAAATGCTACTAACACAATCTGGGGTCATTGTAACACCTGGCTACATGATAAGCAATGAAAGGCAGCCATTCACTCCAGTTTTTCTGGCCACAGCAGTAACTACAACATTGTTTTAATGTAACTTTGAGCATTTAACCGGGGAGTGCTGGCACGCTCGCACAAGGATACGACGGGGAGACAGGATGCACTAATATTTGCCAGTGAGGCAGAACGGAAGACGAGATAAAGAACAGGATTATGCACGGCGCACTACATATTCACACAATAAAGAGCATTATTTCATCGCTCTTGGGACCGTCGTGCAAACTAATTAAAATGGTATTTCGGCGTATTGAATTAATGACTCCGCTGAGGGCAAGAAAGATCTTATCAGCAGGCATTTTGAAACCACGTTTGCTTTCAAAAATGTACCCCATTGGTAATAATCTCAGCAGCGAAGTGGCAGAGTCAAGTAGGAGCACCCGCTTCGTCGAGGCTGCTCCACAGCCCTGCAGATGCCACCAGCTCCTGCTGCTCTGCTTCGCTTGCAATTTGCTCGCCTCGTAGTGCTCTCACCTTGCCTCCACCTTAGGGAAGGGACTGCTGGCTGGAAAGAAAGATGCAGAGTTGGGGGTGTTGTGCCCAGCTTGCTTCCCCTGAAGGCGACACTGTGCTGTTCATGCGTGTCTCCTGACTCAGGATCAGAGCTCTGCTTTGGGACCCCATGGACCTCCTCCATTTCCTATGTTGGAGATGCTTCACGTAATGACTGATATCACTTCCCACATCACCTGCTATCACCAGACCCCATGGCAGATAACCCTTCTCACAACCAAGCCCCAGCCCAGGACAGTGGGGTTTTGCCCCACATCTCTGCCGGTAAGGATGTACATCAGAGGTTTGGTGACACACTGGCACAGGTTGCCCAAGGAGGCTGTGGATGCCCCATCCCTGCAGGCATTCAAGGCCAGGCTGGATGTGGCTCTGGGCAGCCTGGGCTGCTGGTTGGCGACCTGCACACAGCAGGGGGTTGGAACGAGGTGATCACTGTGCTCCTTTTCAACCCAGGCCATTCCATGATATTATGATTCTATGACACATGACATATCTCATGCCAAAGAGCAGATTTGTGTGTCTGAAGAATAGAAATGCACTATAAAATACTTTGCCCTCCCTCTCCATCCCTCTGGGTCAGACGTCGCGTGGTGCAGCCCAACATGTGCTTCATCATCAGTGTGGTCCTCAGCTGAGACGTATTGCTGCCCCATAAAGTCTTTCCCATGGTCCTGAAGTGAGTCTCAGAGCAAGAATCAGTGCAAAAACCAACAAAGGTCTGGAGAGCGTGAACAGATGCCAAGAAGAGAGATGGGAAAAGCTTGCACTTCCAAGTGCCAGAGAAGACAACGAGACATAACAAACGCCTTCGTTTGGGAGAGGGCTTTCTTTAGGGAAGAAGGGAGAAGTCTGGAGAGGGAGTGGGGGGAAATGTAGTCCCTCTCACACCCCCTCTGACAGCCGAAGAATTAAATCAAAGCCAACAATTTTTCCTATCCAACCATAGCATTTTGGTGCCAGAGAACTCCCTGTCTGGATAGCCCTCCTGCAAAGGGAAGCTCCAGCTTTCCCTGTGCAACACAGAGCCCAGTGCCCTTCATTCTGCATGCATTTGGCTGTGCTGCCAGGTCCCTGTGCCCATGCAGATACGCTCCAGTACCCGCACACCACACGCAGGTAACTTCCCAAACTGTCTCAACCACGTGGATGCTGCAGGTGTGCATGGTGCACAACAATACAATTTGGGCATGGCAAGGGAGGTTCAGAGATGCCACACACATCTGATAAGGACTGGCTCATGAGAGCAGGTGAACTTTGATGTAAGAACCTCATACATAGAATTAGAGCTCCCACCACGAACATGCAGGTGCATTTTGGCATCATTTTAGTGCAGTCAAAGAATCAGAACTGTTCAGGTTGGAAAAGACCTCAACCATCACCAAGCCCAATCCCAACCCATCCCATCATGTCCATTGACCAAGCAGCTCAGTACCACATCTCCACAGCTCCAGAGCACCTCCAGGGATGGGGATCTCAACACCTCCCTGGGCAGACAGTGCTTCAGCTTCACCGCATCCATGCCCAGACACAATTTATTGCTCATCGACACCGCCTGCTACTAACCTGCCATGGTCCCACCTGGTCACGGTCACAGCATTGCCACCCAATGCCAAGGAGCAAGAAACAGAGATCCTGCAAAGCACTGATCACCGCTGCTGAGTTTTGAGGTCACTGCAGCAGCTCCTCGCAAGCACCTCCTTTTTCAGCCCCAAATTTACCAACAGCTGAGGCAGCCCACACTGCAGGGCTATTTAAAACCGAGGCCACGGCTGCAGTTGTGCTGACTTGCAAGATTCCCACACAAGGCTCCTTGTAGGCTGGAGAAACCTTAATTTAGATGGCCTGCTGATTGCTGTCTGCACAGGGAAGAAGAGAGCATCTTTCCCCTTCCCAACCATTAAAGCTGCAGTTGCTGCCCTCCAGTGCTTCCTATTGACTGGCTCTTGCTTTGGCATCTCCTCTTGCCAGCAGAAGCCTGAAGAGGACTGGGATGACACGCTGGGAGCTGTGCTGTCCTCCTCCTGGGATGCACAGAGCACACATAAAAGCATTTAATCTCCTGGTGTCCGCTCCCTGCCCATCCCAAATTAGGGCAGCACCGCTGTTTGTCCGACTGAACTTTGTGCTTCCCACATAGTGGTAGGAATTTCCTGCTTCCTGAGACAGCAGTAAATACTTAAATATGCTGAATGCTGAATGCTGACCTGGTGCTGGGCTTTTGTTCGCATTTGGGATCTGCAGATTCTGCTGGAGCCACCCCAGTGAGGGCTTGGCTGGGACCAAAGGAGAGCCTTCCCTCCACACAAACCCACAGCACAAGGTTGCGTGGGCAGAAAAAGAAATTAAAGATGTTACTGGTGCACCAGGGCTGGGAATAGCAAAGAGGTGCATGCAGCTAGAGCATCCCAGGGGAGAAAAGGCGAAGGCTTGGCAATGAGCTCCCAGCGTCTTCAGTTACCAGCGAATGTTGAGAGAATTCCCAGTCCAGCAGGACCTCGTGGAGCTTGAGAACAAACTCAGTCATTTAAATAGAAGTCTTTCTCCCTGGTGCTGCTCTACTTCTAATTCCTAATTGGACGAGGCAGGTTCTTTCCTATTTCCAATAGGGCTGTGCAGAATTATAAGATCTATTAGCTTTGCAAAAACTAAAAAAAAAAAAAAAATAGAAAGAAAGAAAGCAAAGCCTTCTCGAATGGTTTTCAAGTTCTTTTCAGACCACATGTGCTCTGAGGCAGGGTAATTTTGTTTAGTGTAATTCACTTGCTCTAATTTCCTGTAATTCTTGCAAGATAGATGACTATGTTTTTTGGTTATTTTCCACATCTATTCAGCACTAATTTCCCTTGCAGTGATGTTTAGGTGGAGAACGGCCCCAGAGACACCGGAGGGTTTGCAGGAGCAATGGAAATGCCCAATGGGTTGGATCAGCACCTCGCAACAAGCTGTTATCACCAGGTCCTAAGGCTCCCTGAATTATACTTCTAATTAGCCCAGATGACTTCATTTCGGTTAATTGCTCATAGCTAAAAAATGCTGTTGTGAGCTGTTGGTGAGTAGGTTGGCTGGGAGCATCTGTAAGTCAGTGGGATGGTTGGGATGTGTGTTTTGATGGGTAAAAATGGGTTTTATGGAGAAGGCAGAAGCTTAGCAGCTAGGAAAGCAAACGCACACCTGAATGCATGGGCAGAAAACTCAAATCCTTGCTTATGGCCCCCAGATCTGAGCACAGCACAGCTCTGCATGTTTCCACACCGCTTCTCTGCTCAGTGATGGCTCTGAGTCCAACTTGGACTCAATGACCCAAATGGGTCCCTTCCAACTGGGGATATTCTGTGATTCTGCGATGCTTACCCTGAACACAGCCCTGCTCTCAGGTCCAGCATCGGCCCTCTGTTTCTTCTGGTCCACCTCTGGCTCTAATAACACCAGCTTGGCTGCGTTGTGAATTGCTTTCACCTCCAGGTGGAGCGTTGCGGTTGCTGTTGCTCAGCCCCGCGCTCCCTCGCCGGCTGCAGCGGGGCCCCAACTGGACAAAACCCCCATGCATGAGCCCAGAGCACAACAACTCGCAGCCCTCTGAGTCACCGCTATGCTGAGACACGGGAATGGCAGCCAAGAGGTCGGCAGTCCCCATGGGGAAATGCATGTGTACAAAGACCCATCACCACCATCCCCGAAAAGAGGGGGGGAAATGGGGGTTTTGAGGCCGGCACGGTGCAATGGGGTGCAAAGAGCTTGAGCGCTAGGGGGTCAGCTTCCAGCTTGGCAGCAGAAAGCTTTGGGTTTTCTAGCGTGCTGTTCCAGGGTGGGTTTTCACACTCTGAGAACTGGAAAGCCGCTCGCAAGCCAGAAAGGAAAAATTGCAACAGAGGAGTTTGGAGGAGGGGAGACATGGATGGAAATCCACCCTCCTCGCTTACAGGAAGGCAACTGGGAGAGAGCGCGGCGTGGAAATGAACTTCCCAACATAAAGGGAATTTAATGCTAACCAAAACACCCCGACACAGATGAACTTAATCACAGCAAAGTGAGCGGAGGTCATTAAACAAACAGCAGCAGTCAAAGTGTTGAGATGGGGAATATATTTAGCGAGCGGCTCCGAGGGAGGGAAAAATGAATGTGGGGGATTGTGAGGCAAAAAGTGATGTGAAGTACTGAGACAAAGGGAAATATATACATGGATATATATGAGAAAAGTATTGTCCTTGCACCCTGGAAACCGTTTGTGAGCATTTCCCTGACAAGCTCTTGCAGCAGGCATGACAGGGCAGGATGCTCTGTGCTCAGCACATCCATTTTCCACCCTTTAGATACAGTTTCATTGATCTCAATGAGGCGCTTGCTCAATTGAGGCATTGGAGCCATTGGAGCTGCACTACTGAAATATCTTTGTCATTGAAAATTGGGCAACCAGAAAGGCAGGATTAAGATCTGTGTTGCCCAGAGGTGGTGGTGCTCCATCCCTGCAGACACCCAGGGTCAGGCTGGAAGGGCTCTGAGCACTGATGGAGCTGTGGGTGTCCCCAGTCATTGCAGGGAGTGGGGCCAGATGACCTTCAGAGGTCCGTTAACTCAAACCATCCTATGGTTCTCTGCTCAGCCCCAAGCTCTTCATTCATCAAACCTCTGCTGGGCCTTCCCACTCTCCCTGGGTCAGGGCAGACCCAGCCCTGGATGCATCACAAAATCCTTCAAAAGAAACCAATACAGACATTTATGCAACACAGGAATCAAACCCCCGTCTACAAATTCCTGCTCCCAAAACAATCAGCTCTGATTAATGGTGCTGCCAGAGGATCACTCATCAGGAGCCATGAACAACATCTCTTTCCACATTATTTCCAACTCCAATAAGCTGGAAAGTGAAACGCATTTCTATTTCACGAATTTCTTTGTACTCATTTACCATTGTACTCATTTACCATTCAAGATGATGGTTTGGTTGGTTGTTTTTTTTTTTCCTCCTGCAGGAGAGATGCTATAACCCAAACTGATCAATAAAAGGACAATGTAAGCAAGCTACCTGCACACTGGCAACCTCCCACGAGACCTGCAGAAGCTGCAGTATCCCTTGTCCCCAGCTCCTGCATAGCTGAGCTAAGCTGGTTGATGAAGCTGAATACCACAAACCATCATTTTCTTTTCCAAGCTGTGAGCTGTGAAGTCCTCAGCTCTAAGGGCTGAACCCCTCAGCCTCAGCACACTACAAACTGTCCAGTCAGCACACTACAGAATACATCGGAGAGTACAGGTCTGCCAAGGAAGTGCACATTTCATCCCTCCCTTTTATAAAAGATATTTCATTTGTGGGATTCCGAGTAGACTTTTAAATAAGCAGATACAATGGGGTACAATCTCCATTTGCAAGCAGCTGCAGATTCCCTGTTTCTAGGTCTTTTAAGTATGTGTATTTAGAGAATGCATATATGCACATACAGTTACACACATATATGAAACCTCATAGCACCTGATCAGCCATTTTCTCGTCCTTATCATAGGATGACACAATGACCCAGCGTGACCCTAAATCGTGGACTCATTACAGCAGAACCTTCCACATAAATGTGCTCCAAATGCCCCAAACCAACACAAGGGCATTTCCCAACCCGCAGGCAATGCTCAGCGCAGAACGTGTGTGCCCAGGAAGCCCAGATTGAACAGGATGGCCTTTGTCAATGTCATAAGTCCTGCCATAAAAGCACAGAAGGGTCATGTCCCAGTTCACCACCTCAGGAGCACTGAGAATGTTTCCTTACCGCTGCTGGATGAGGTCCCTGCTCTACGCTACGATGAGTTTGCAGTTAAGCCATGCTGCCTGCCCTTCCTCAGCTCCTCCTCAGGAACCAGAACCTTCAGAAAAGAAAGAAAAGAGATTTTTACGTTACCAAGCAAAGGCCTGCACTGTGTTCCTCTGATTGCCCCCTAGCACTTCATCCAGGGATGTTAGCAACAAAACAGGTAACTGCAGGAAAGTGCCTAAGAAATTAAAAAGAAAAAAACAAACAAACAAACTGAAAGGCAGAGAAAATATCCTTTGTGACAGTGGTGCTTGTACCCTGCAGGCATGGGGATGGAGAGCGCTCCCCATCAAACCACACAGCCCTGCAGCTGGAGGAGTGGTGGGTATGGGGTTAGGATCGTTGTAGTTGCCCAAGCTTCGCTTCTCACCCCAAACAGCTTCCAGCCATTCTGGTGCCCAGCCATATGTGGTTTTTCTAGGGGTGTGGAGTGGAGTGTGTGCCTGTAACCTAGCCTGCAGATGGGATGAACCTCCAGCTAACTGGCGGGGTCAGCATCCTTGAGCTGCATGGAGTGCAGCCTGCATCTCAGGGATCTGCACCTCCTGACAGCTCAGGGATGCTTCCAGCCTGCTGCGCTCACCTCCTGTCTCTGCAAATAGGTAAGAATATCCACTCATCCAAAAACAGACTCCAGCAGCCCCTCCAGGTAATTCCTTGCACTTGAGACAACCCTGGAGAGCCATCGCTCGCCTCTTAATCCCCCAGAAACATCCATGGGAATGGCAAGCAGGTTTTCCCCTGTCTGCCCTTTCCCTGCCTCCAGTCTCAGAGGGTTTTGTTCCAGGTCAGCGGGCCCATGAAGAATAATTGCACTGGAGGAATGGCACATGCCACTGCTGTGATGCAACGTGGTTGACGGGAGCACAGCCCTCATGGGGAGCAGCTGATGGAATGGGATGGCTTGGCCTGCCCAGGGCAGACCTCATTGCTCCTGAAAGGAGGTGGGGATCAGCCTCTGCTCCCATGTAAAAGCAATAGGATGAGAGGGGATGGCCTCACAGTGCACCAGGGAAGGATCAGGTTGGATATTTGGAACGATTTCCTCTCTCAAAGAGCAGCGATGCTCTGGCACAGGCTGGCACAGGGAGGTGGAGGAGTCACCGACCCTGGGGGTGGCCCAGAAACTCAGAGATGTGGCACTGAGGGACACGGTCAATGGGCATTATGGGGTGGCTTGGGGATCTCAGAGGTCTTGTCCAACCTGAATGATTCTACGATTCTATAACACGAAGCAAAGGGAAGGAGGAGAGGGAGAGAGAAAGCATGACTCCAGCAGTTTTCATGGTATTTGGCAGGGCTGGAAACAGTGATGGCAATAATTTGACCATAGTCTCTTGAAAACTGCTTGTCACAGATTTTCCAAATGCTGAAAAATACAGAGATATGTATTTGTAAGTAACCACCAGACTCGATCAGCTCATCTCGACCAAGTAGTCCACAATGACATTATTCCACAATGGCATAATCCTTAGAGAAAAACCACAGCATTCTTGGACCAAAAGCAGAAACTTGACACATGTAATACCTAATACTAAAGTGTACTTTATACCCTGCTTTCCTATGAGTCATTTTCCATCCCGCTGTCTGCTGAAAATGCTTGTTGTTTGTTTATGAAAGAATCCCTCAATGGTTTTATTGATGACAGGAGAAAGCAGAGCTGTGGCATCCTGAGGACCTGCTGCCCAACCTGGGTCACCTGGAATCCTCTGCTCGGGACAGGAGCTGCATGCAGAGCCAGAGACCGTGCAAGAATGGGCAGAATCTGCAATTTTTCAACCAAGTCAGGTTGCAAAACAAATAAAGAGAAATGCCTTTTAATTTATTGGGGTGTGGGGGGTGATGCTTGTTTGGTTTTCACTGTCAAAGCCAGATCTTTGCACAAACACAATCACCCCCAAGCCTACCAGGAAGAACCCACTCTGGGTAGCATTGCAGTCAATGCAAGGAAATGGGCAAAAGAAACAGTGAGCACCAGCTCCCAGAAGCAAAACCACTGCTCCAGCTCCAGAATGCAGTGCAAGGGCTTGGTTCTGCTCTTGCCTGGTTCAGCATTGGTCCCTTGGGCGCAGAGCAAAAGGAAGATACACCACCCATTTATGTAGTAAACGCTCAAATTGTGCTATTCAATCAATTTTCACAAGTTCACTGGCTAAGCTCGGAGCAGCGGGGGGTTATTTTCCAATTTATTCTTGGCCAAACCCACTGAAATGCTAGGAAGTGAGCAGCAGCATTTTGTAGGGGGTGCTGAGGGACGCTGGATGGAGCCAGGGCTCCCTCAAGCCTGCACCAAGCCAGGGGAATGCAGGACACGTGCCCAGCACCAACAGCTCCAATTTTCTCTAGGTGTTTGAGCAATGATTCCTGTTCATTGTGAGTTATGGCACTTGGGTCTGCTGGCCCAGTGTATTTTCACAGAATCATAGAGCTTGAGCTGGAAGAGACCCTAAAAGATCATCTAGCCCAAATCCTCTGCAGTGAACAGGGACACCTCCAGCTAGTTCTGTTGGCAACTCCCCAGGTCGCTCGATAGCTGCAAGACTGACCTTTCCTTCCCCTCCTGCTTACAGCACATCTTTTTTTTCCTGCTTTTCAGGGCTTTCTAACTGGAAAGCAGCAGGAAGACCTGGAGGCAGTGGTCTTTTGGACGCTCTCCAGCTCCCGTTGGCCCGCATAGTGATTGCTGAGCAACGTGACCCGCACGTGCTAACAACCCCCAGAGCAAGCAGCAATGCCCCACGGTCTGCAGGAGATCAGGTTGACGGATGGTGGCCACGAACACCAAGGGCCTTGGTGACAGATGTGCCACTGCCATGCAGGAGAGCGTTGTGCCTGGCAAACAGCAGGGCTCGCCGTTCTCATTAACACCAATAATCACAGCGACATTAGGAACACCCTCGCTTCAAAGAGAGGGTCTGCCTCCCCCAGCTTCAGCCAAATGCAAAGAACACACTTAAATATTTGCACTCATCTACACGTACCATAAACACAGAGCGCAGCCAAGCCAGCTCTCTGACCTATGAGCGGTGCTGACAGGAGATCCCTGGTGCAAATGTTACACGTTTGCCTTATGTTCATTCTTAAACAAAATGAGCAAAGGTCAAAGCTACGTTCCCGGACGAGGGCACATTTGCTCTCCAGATGGTAACAAAAATGAAGGGCTTTTCTGTGAGTAGAATGGACAAAGAGATGCTCTGCAGTCCTAACATCACTCTGACCTTGATGCTGTACAGTACACATATGGCTTTTCCCCTGGGTTTATGCATCAGAGATGTAGA
This sequence comes from Lagopus leucura, assembly GCF_019238085.1. NCBI lineage: Eukaryota > Metazoa > Chordata > Aves > Galliformes > Phasianidae > Lagopus > Lagopus leucura. The sequence continues at coordinate 1,669,249 of NW_024962299.1, forward strand.
TTGGGAGTAACAAAGCCCAGCACAGCTAAAATACGGTATTTATCCACATGGAACTTGGTCTTACATCACATCAAACCCCTGAAAGCTCACTCTGTAGCTGGAACACCTTCACCAAGGCCTGGTGCAATGTTCAGCCTTGGGATGGAAACCACGCCTGCAGCGTATGGGGGCTCATCTCCAGTGTTTGGAAACCTAAAATGACTCAAGGGTGGTCTCACAGAATAGGAAGAAAACAGACCAACGTCAATTCAAAGATGCTTCTCAAGTCTACTGGAGGAGCTTGTTGGCTTCTAGCAAGCACAAATCTGTTGTTTCCTTGTGGGTAAAAGGAGCTGAGATGGTTCGGAGCAGGCTATCCTCAGCAGCAATAGCTTCCCACCCTCAGCAGGATGCTGCAGCTGGGGATTTCTGTTGCAGTGGTGTTGCACAGGGATTGCAGAGCTGGCGCAATGGGAAGTTCTGCCATTTTTTTGCCACCTAGCACTGCACTGAAGCCATAGCTGGCACTACAGGGTGAGATGACGAGAGCAGAGCCGTCAGTCAGCTCAGTCACTGTGCTCCAGGTCCCACAACAGGACAGACACACATCACCGCTCCACCAGACCGCAGCTCAACGCCCCCACGGAAAGCACAGTGCGAAATCTCAAAGGAAAGGCAAAATAAAATGGGGCCATGGCCCCACGGCAAAGCGCCCGGGTCCTGTGCCCTGGAAGCAAAGCAGCAGACGGAGAATTGCAACCATTCCCAGTTGTTTCTGTTTTGTTTTCTTGGCCTAATTTCTTACAGGCCGTCAATAGCTGCATGTCCTCCGCGGAGCCAAGTTTAAATCTAGTCAAGTCTTGACTTATCCCAGAGCAAAGAAATGTCCTCGTCAGTTTTCTAGCCAGGAATGCATGTGTTTATATTGGCCTGAAAAGCACAATCAATAGTCCTGGAGCAAACATATTGCCACCTGCCACCTCCCCCTCCTCGATCCCACAGAAATCAAGCTCCTATGATCACTTCTTAACGAGCCTGAACCACCAGGTAAGGATGGATGGCTCCATGGGTGCAGAACCCGTGCTCTTCGAGCTGTAACTTTTCTACCTCAGTCCCAATGCTGAAGCTAATGAGATGTGAAAACTATTACCCAATCACAGAGGAAAGCTAATTCTCCCGGACAGTCTGCAACATGCAAACATAACAGTGATCTTTGCCATTTACAACACAATGGAAAATTGCTAATAAAAGTTCCTATTGTGTCGGGGATGTAATACTAACCGCATGGCATTCGTCCCTCCCTCCTCCCTCTCTACCCTTCTGCAGCCAGGCAGCTAAAAATGGCTTTAAACTTCCCAGCTCAAATGCTCTCGAGGGCAATGAGTGATGCTGAAGCACCGGGAGAAGTCGGAGATGGATGCTGCACTGTGCTGCTCTCCTCCATGCAATGCTGCACTGCCTGCAGTGCTGGGGATGGACATACCAATGTGCAGGAGGACTGCCCTCTAGCACCTAGTTAAAGCACCCTCTGCTCTCAGCACCATGCCACAGGTCCAGATGGCCTCCTGCATCCCTGACACCTCCAAAATGCCATGTCTGCACTTTCTTTTCCAATCCCCAAGCTGCTGCTTGTGCCCTGTGCCCTTTCCCTATCCTCGCAGCAAGGGCAAGCCATGTGCATGCATACATGCTGCACTGACACCTGCATGCACCTTGTCCCACTCCAGGAAAGGAAAGCTGGATGCAGGGATTAAAGCCTGAGCCAGCATTTGCAAGGCTGGATGCCCAGAGCAGGGTTCCTTCACCATCTCTCAGTGCACAGACAAACAACCCCACTGCTTTGCAGCCCTCTCCAGCACCTGCGCTCCAGCAGCCTCGTTTGCAGGGATGCCAAAGGAAGGGCTGCAATCCCTCTCCCTGTTCTGAGAGCTGTGAGCTTTCCCATGGGTCCCTCTGACTCTGACTCACTTCCTTCCTCCCCAGGTTTTTCGGCTCACACCGTGGGTTACAGAAGCAGCAGGATGGGCTCGGGTGGTTGAGCAGGAGCAGAAGCAGCTCCCATCTCTGCCCTGCTCCCTTGGCAGCCCCTCTTTTCCTGCATCCCGCAGCATCAGTGTCTCCATTCTGCCCCAGCCTCTCCCCAGCCCTTCTGCAGGAGGAAAGCGTGGGAAGAAGCACCTATGAGATGCAAAACCCAGCTCTGACTGGCTGCAGAAAAAGCAGCCCTTACAGGGCAAGAGGGGGCAATTAAGGGATTTCAGCTGGAATCAGTGGCTTCAGTGTCTCACTGAAGCAGCCAAATGGCTTTATTTCTGCGTATTTGTTAATAATCTCATTATTTACAGGACCCATGTGCTCTCTATTACCTTGCATTTTCCAATATTGAAGGGACATCTGAGGCTGGTTAGGCTGTTTGTAACGGGTCCATCTTCAGCTTTTGGTATTTCCTGGCTGGCACGTGACCAAATCAACACACTGCTCTTTCCATTTAAAAACAGTCCCCCCTAAGGAACTGCCTTAAGCACTTATCTTGCTCAGCAGTTCCTAATGCACAAGCTGCCCTGGGACTGCATAGGTCTTAGTGGGGAGAAAAAAAAAGAACAACAAACACCCATAACCAAACGTAAAACTGAAAAACAATAAAATGTAAAACTCCTTTGACCCGTGCAATGGTCCACCGGTGAGCTCACACGAAGGCAAATAGTTTGGGAATTGGGAATGCTTCGCACGAGGAGGTATTCCAGGGTTTAGTTCGATTTGGAAGGGGGGTATTTATATTTAGGAGGATCTGAGAGCTGCCTGCAGATGTCAGCTGTGTGTCTGCAAGCCCAGGACGCGCTGCCAGCACCTGAACCTCTGCTGTTCTTTCCCGTTTGCAGCTGCTGGAGGCTCAGGTGGAGGAAGCACATGAAGCAGCAGCATCCCTTCGTGGACGCTGAAGGGACTTGCTCCTGCTGATTCCAGGGGCAGCAGCCTGAACACTGAGTGCTTTGCAGCTCTCTGTGCTGTGCCTCATATGCATGAAGTGAAGCTTCGCTTTCCCTGCTGGCACTCCTACATTTCACTGCGCTGGTGATCAGCAAACCCTTGCATATGTTGCATCCTTTTTGCCCTGGGACTCTAAGCCTGCATTCCACGTGTGGCACTTCCATGCAGCAGAACATGGTCTCCCAAGAGCAGCTTAATCACAGAATCATTCATGTTGGAGAAGACCGCTGTGATCCCCACATCCAACTCATCTCACCATACCCACTAACTGGGGCTCTGGCACCATTTACAGATCGTCCCGAAGGAGATAAGAAAATAAAACCAAAAAACCACAACCCAAACCACAGCACCAAGGCAAGGTGTACCCAATGAGTTACACCAGCTGTAGGAATGCTGGCAGAGCCCAGCTCTGGAAACCGTGCTGTAAACCCATGACGACCTACACCCTGCCAAGCCTGCCTCTGTCCTTGCCAGGAGCCACCCTCCACACCGTGACCCTACATATAATCACAGAATCATAGAATGGCCTGGGTTGAAAAGGACTGCAGTGACCATTTAGTGTCAACCCCCTGCTGTGTGCAGGGTCGCCAACCAGCAGCCCAGGCTGCCCAGAGCCACATCCAGCCTGGTTTTGAATGCCTCCAGGGATGGGGCATCCACAGCCTCCTTGGGCAACCTGTGTCAGTGCCTCACCACCCTCTGGGTGAAAATGCAAGTGATGATGGCCAGCGAGGGTCCAACACAGCCCAAGCCTTCAGCTGATGGCAGGGCACCAGCACGAGCTGAGCTCGTGACCACCTTGCGCCTGCCACGTCCCGCTGGCACGGCTCAGCAGGCGGATTTGCTGCCATTTCTGCCTCCTCCAGGGTTCACGGGTGGCCCAGAATATGACAAAACCTTGAGTTGTTAGCAAAGAAAAGAGATTTGGGCTGGAGTTCCTGGGTAGAACTGCCAGATGTGTCACTTTTACTCAGAGCTGCGCAGGGCGGAATTGGCAGATGGTCGCCGCTGGGGAAAAAGCTGGAGAAGAAGGAAGGGAAGTGGAACCATTTCCCAGGTCACCTGCTTCCCTTATGCCAGCTCCATGCCCAAAGCACAGCCTGCAGATTTCCCTTGTCTTCAGTTCTCTTCCGCTCCTCCATTCTTTCTCCCACTCCCTTTGCACCCCTTGACTTGAGGTGCTTGTAGGCATTTCACACCTAATTATTTATTAGCCTTAATGAACACTGTCATGCATCCACCCCTCTCCTCATCTGTAGCTGGTTTTAATCGGGCAGCTCTGTCCTCAGTGACGAGAAGTTGTGCAATCTCCTGCACACATCTGCCACCAACCCAGCTCCATCCCTCCTGCTATTCGTTTTAATTGCAGAAATGAGTGCTGAGGACTTTCTCCAACGCCTGTTCAGGGAGAAGTGTCAGTCACTGCATGGGGAGAGAGAGACCTCTCCAAGATAAAGTTCCAGGCGGAGGCTTAATCAACACGATGGCCTCATTAACAGCACAAGCCAGATAACGCAATCCTTGCAGTGCTGGCATTCCTCCTTGCTGAGCAGGCACATAATAAATCAAGGAGAGATTTGATGGGAAAGAAAAGCCACGCTCTGTTCCCTTGTGCTCTGGTGGTACAGTTTTCTGTTCCAAAGGCCCCAAACTCCTGCAGGATGGAGCTGGAGCTCACCCATCCCTCCTGCAGACAGCCAAGCACTATCCTTGGCCAAACCCTCCATGGAGAGGTCTCTCCAGTAGGGATGTTCCAATCCATTTGCCCAAAGCAACATCAGCCCATGAAACCCTCACGACCTCAGACATCCACTTGGGAAAGTTTTGCTTGCCTTTGCGCTCCCATCACTTAGAGCCTGATAGTGGGCAAAGGGGATTTGGGCTCATTTCTTTGCTTTCTATGGGCTCTTTCCACCTGCACTCCTGCCTGGCAGTTCCTGAGCTTGAGGAAGCAAATACACTGCTGAGCCACTCAAAGCCCACCTCCAAACTGGAAGACCTACATGGAAACCCCCTGAAAGCAGCGAGAACGAAAGGATTCAGATCAGTCCTTGGTCCAGCTCTGCCTGGCACCACCTGTCCCACATGGGAAAAACATAGCAAACATTTCACAGTGTCTATTTTCCATTCGTCCTCTCTGGTAGCTGGTGCTGTGTGTTTGCCTTGCATGCATGCAGGTCTGCTTACAGAGCATGTTGGCCTTTATGGAAGGGTTAAACCAGCAATAAAAGATGTTCTGCTCTGTAAGATTTCAGGCATGTTCTGAAGAACTTTCCTCCTGGCAGCATCCCTTGAGGGATGAGGGATGGAGAACTGCCTTCTCCTCGGAAGGACCACCTGCAGGGTGCCAGGAGCATTTCTAGAGCTGTGCACTGGTGAGGTTCAGGGGATGGAGGGAAAGGCCCAAAGTGATCCACCAGCACAGCCAGCTTTCATTAATGCTGACTTCAGATTTGGCTTTCCTGCACTTCCCAGGTGCAGGCTGTCCATGAAAGGAGAGTTCTCACCCCAGTAAACGTCATGGTTAAACTTACAGCAAGGCTTTGGGCTTGAGGCTGTTTTGCTGCTGTATGGGTAGCGAATTCAGATTTACTTATGGATTTTGAAGGTGTCTGAAATCTGAACCCAGTGCTGCTTCAGAGCCCGGACCCATCTCTTCATTCATTTTGCTGCCCCTCTTCTCCTGCAGAAGAAGCAGTCTCTCTCCTGACGTCAGTGCTCTCAGTTTTCCACTTATCCCAGAAGAAGAGAATTTCTTCTTCCCATCAGAGTACCTTGCAGAGAGCATCCTGGCAGCCTGCAGGACAAAAACCCTCAGCTGTGCAGATTGCAGCGCTGCCTGGAAGCAGGCAGACCGCTCTCCTGGAACCACCACCGTCCGCGAGCTTCACCTCCATTTCCTCCAGGACTCTGGGACCTTCGTCATTCCAAAGCCCTTTTAAAATGTCATCACTTCAGGAGAGGATCGAGCCAGGGCTGGCCTGCTGGGTGACGGAGCGATCAGGCTTTGAACTTTGAGTCTGGGAAGCCGGGAGAAGCCAGAGCAGGAGCTGACATCACCCTCACTCGAGGCGAGCGGCACGGATTCTCCCCGAGCCTGCACATTGTAGCCACTGTCGGACGGTGACGGGAAGCCAGGATGATGAACGCATGAGTCACTGCAGCTCCGTGCTCTCCTGGGAGGAAGGAGCAAGAGTTTCCTCGCAAGAAGCAGCTTTTTTTTTTCTTTTCTTCCGCTGTAAATCTTCGAAGTGCAGTGATGAGTCTGAAAGGTCACTGGGGCTTGGCACCGCTTTGGCAACTGCGAGCCAGATGGCTTTGATAGGGAGGGGAAGGCTGTCTGCTGCTGAGCAGCTCTGCAGCTTCACCTGCAGCTCGTCTGCTTCTGCTCTGCTCACCTCCCGGCTGCTCCCAACAGCCAAGCAAAGGATTTTTGGGGTGGCAATCCTGGTCCTACCTAACAGAATGGGATTTTGCATTTGCATTCAGCGAGGGGAGGGTTTCAACAAAGGGCCCTGCTTGTATTTTGAGGAAATAGTGCACGCCTGCTTGTGTTCTCAATGGGCCCAGAGCTCCTGGATTTGCACACCAAGTTTGTTGCACACCATCTGCATGTTGCCTCCACTCAGAGCTTAGCATTGCCATTCAGACCAATGGGATATGAGTCAGAGTTCCTTCCACGTGTAAATTATTGTTATTAATGGAAGTCCCCTTTCTTGGATGTGGAAGAAGAGTCAGTGCTAATGGACATTCAGGTAACAAACTCTTCTTCCAGGAATGCAGAGATCTGCAGAGCTCCATGACTATGATTCTATGACGGTGCTCACGCTGCCCTGTAGCAAGGTGCCAAGAGGAGAGCACTCAAACCTGAGCTCTGAGCATCCTCGGGAGGTGGGAGACAAACCCAAAAAGCAAAGAGGCTTCAGAAGAAGGGAGAGCTGAAAAGAAGGATAGCAAAGACGACAAGCCAACTTCAGTCCATGAATACTAATTGAAGTCCATGGGAACAGCCCATACCAAGATTAAGACTGCAATAATGGCTTACCAAGGTCAGTCTAGCACAGTGTTTTGCCACTGCAAGGGGATGAAAGCAGATGCCTAGGGAAGAGTTTAAGGATACAATAAACATGCACTGATTTTTTTCCCCCCCCCTAGAATAATATTATCCCAGCCTCAAAGAAACTGCAGCTCTGGGACTTCCTGAGCTGAAGGAGGTATTGTCTTTGTAATAAAGAGAACTCCGGGGATTTCTCCTCCACAAACCTCTCCATTGTCCCCTGATTAATAGCAAGAGACAAAGAAACAGTTCAGACTGCGATGATGAGGTGTCAGCCTGAAATACAGGGGGAGAAATCTAAATGAATTCACCTGCACCTAAAGTCAGGTCGGAGAAAGCCCCATTTCTCCCTCCGACAACAATATCTAGGCTCATTAACAAAAGTCCTGCAGTAAAAGCTTTCCCTTAACCTAGTGGGAATCCTTGGAAGGATTATTTCAACGCTACAGGCTGAATGAGTTGGTCCATTAAGCAGCAAAGCTGACAAAATCCACACAGGATTTCTTCATTGACCATTATTATTACTTTACAAAACGTCTCCCTGGAGTTATCAAGCAGCTGCGAGCGAGCGTTTGCTTTTAGAGCAAATGACTGGGGGACCCATCAGCACCCAAACACATCTGCGTGGAGGTGTTAAAGGGCCGCTGGGGTGAACCTCAGAGCTGGAGAGCAGCATTAAAGGACTCGGTGAGGAGGGAATGGGGAGATACGTCACTCCTCATCACACATCTGGAAGTGGCTGCAGCTGTACAATCTGCACCTCAACAGAGGTGAGAGCGGTGAGGTGCTGGAACAGCTGCCCAGAGAGGCTGTGGATGCCCCGTCCATCCCTGGAGGTGTTCAAGGCCAGGTTGGATGGGGCCCTGGGCAGCCTGGGCTGCTGTGAAATGGGGAGGTTGGTGGCCCTGCATGCAGGGGGGTTGGAGCTTCGTGATCCTTGAGGTCCCTTCCTACCCAAGCCATTCAACACCGCTTTTATAAGGGCTTTGCCACTTGCTCTGCAGTGTTCCCAGTGGCACACGACCTGGGCAAACACAGAATCTCTCTGGTTATGCACAAAATAATGACCCTTCCGCACATCCCTCCATGAATGGCATCCGAGGAATGCCGATAGAACTTTCTGCTCCGCTGGAGAAATGGGGAGAGCATTCAACAGGACATGTTTGTGCAGAAGACTTGGCCTAGGGGATCCATCTTAGGCTAATTTCTGAATCAGGAATTTCTTAATTTTTGGCTTAAGTAATTCTCTTTGCCACTCTTGGTAGTCGTTTCAGAACATTCATCACTCCAAGAATTTCTCCATGCTACGTCTCCCTTCCCCTGGTTTGGCACTGCTGTGTGTTATCTCTGTTGTTCATCTTGGCTGAGTGCTAACAGAAATGTAAACTCCAGGCTGGTTGCAACATCTTCATGGCTTATGACAAATACAAGCCTCTAATTTGACGTAGGAAACAGATTCTATTGTGGCACAGCCTCCAACTCACTTCAGTGCCCAATGAATTTTTTCAGAGATCACGCTGAAATTGGGCAGAAAAACATATAGAAGCAAACAATACAGCCTAGCAGTCTTGGGGTGATGGTCCACATATCACCAGGCTCATACAAAGTAGGAGCAGGTGCTTGTCACGGCAGGGAAAGACACTGAAAATGAAGACAAACAGTGCAGGAAATGCAGACCCAGGGCTGGTGCTTCTGATTTCCCAGCTGCTATTGCCTTATAACACACCACGGTTGGGCAGTGTGGAAGAAGTCACCAGTTTCAGTTCTGCTTTAGCAGAGGGTATTTGGGAGACAGATTTCCCAGTTCACTTATACGCAGACACATCTTCATAGGGCGTCTATAGGCAGCACAATGAGACCATCAGGGGAAGGGCACCAAAACAGTGATGGGAAGGGGGTCAAATTCCTCATTTCTGTGGCAAATTCTGTCATCTCCATGCCTAGGTTTACGTGGCCCATAAGCCCAGAGCTTCCACATTGTGTCAGACAAGATAACTGGCATTTAAATCATTAGCAGTGCACTAAATTAGTGTCAGGTCTTCCTGCATCCTTGGGTTGCTGGCTTGGTTTTGTGGCCAAACCCCAGAGATGAGGCCCAGCTCTTTGTTAATGAGGCATTTCAGCACCTACTCGGGATCATTATCGGTCTCTAATGAGGGTAAAGGTGTTGGTGGTATTTGACCACTTGTCTAATTAGTTTATAGCACAAATGCTCCCTGCTGAGTAGGAGATTTATGAGTTTGACTTTGTCCTGGAGAGCAGCACTGGGAAGGGAGCTGATGGCTGCAGGCTCTCCTCATTTCTCAAAGCAGAGCTCCCACCTTCCTGCTTACACCAACGACCAACTAAAACTTGGTTGCAACCACCCCACATCACCCATCCTGCATCCCCTGCAAGGGACCCACTTGTGGGTCTTCTCCTGTGCTAGAGATGAGGGATCCCAAAGATCCTCAGACAAGGCATTTTTCTCCTTGACACACTAAGCACGCAGCAAAATAATATCAACTGCTAATGTGAGGTATCTTCACACTCACTCCCTGGCTTGCAGTCCCCTAGGTGGCACAGACAACCCTGCCAAGCTTTTAGCAAGCAGGAAGCAGGGCTGGACAACCCCTTCCTGGTGTTGCATAGCAGGAAAGGACAAAATTCTGCCCCTACATTTTGGGGAGCGTGTTCTTGCTGTTGGGTATGGATGTTGGGTGATGACACCATGTGCTGGTTCACTGTTGATGGAAAGGGAGGCAATACTCTCAAGTCTTCATCCTCCTCCCTGAACCACCAGCTGGTTTTGCTTCAGTTCTGCTCAGCGATCCCAAGAGAGCATCCCTGGCATCACTCACGGTGGGACCAAACCCCATTCATCCTGGGCTCTATCCGCTCATCACTGCCTACATCCAGCACTGCTGGACCAGGGATTATTCCACAATTTGAAAACTGGTTGTTCCAGAGACCATGCTGGGCTTTGTTGTTAATGGGAGAACAATTGTGGTGGGGCTTCAGAAACTGCTCACATTAAACACACCAGAAAAAGCGTCAGAAGTTCAGAGCTTTGACTGAATTGCCTCTGAAACCTTTGGGATAGGAAATCCCTGATGCAACGGCCGTACCAGGAGAAGAACTACTATTTGTTGACAACCTCATGAAATTGTACACACCAGAACTGACTGGAAATCATTTCCCTTAAAATTTTCAGCTAATTAAAAAAATGTTGCAAATGCATCTTGGACCGCTGAAAACAGTTTGCTTTGCTTTCAAACAGTAGATTCTTCCACATGCATTTTTTTTTTTTTGAGGAATATTTAGGAGCACGTCCAATGAAGAAGTGGTTTCAATGACTCTAAGAGTTCTCCCATGGAACGCTGCAAAAGCCTTAACATCTAAAAAATGTGATCTCAGTGGGAAAAAAAAAGGAAACTAGCCCAGCTTGAACATTCAATTCTATCTCCTATATGGGATGAAGGGGACATTTAATGCTCGGCTGTGCTGTGGATGAGCTGGTGATGCCAGGACTGAGCCAAGCTGTCTCAAGGCTGCTCTGCCATGCAGCCCCCTCCAACAACCTCTTCTCTGCCTGCCTCAGTGGGAAGAGATGTTTGTTTGGTTTTTTAAGTCGTGGCAAATAGCTTAATGCAAAGCAGGAACAAATGAGCAGAAGGAGCTGCCAAATGCATAGCATCTCTCCCACCCTTTGCTGATGGCTGTATCAATTCCCATTTCTACTTCTTTTTCTGTTTGTTCCTGAGTGAGTTTGGGCTGAATTCTTAAATCCTTTCTGGGAGTCCCAGTTGGTAACTGTGATGCCAGTCGATGCAGGAGGCTGTGGAAAGCAGCATCACTGCTTCTAGGGTGAGGCTGGAGTAGCAACAGCCCCCCCAGACAGCCAGCTGCCTTTCTCCCCTTGTTTCCCACTCATGGTGGCCCACGGTGGAAGCTCTCCCAGTGCAATCCCCTCCTGCATGGCATGAACTTGTTGTCAGCATTGGCTAATGGCAGCTGTGCAACAGCTGGAGGTCAGCAAGCAGAGAAGTGCTTGGAGATATCCAGCAGCACAGCCTAATAATGATTCAAGCTCGACAGACAACGTCACATTCATGAAAAGTCTCACTAAAGGCACATTTTGGATAACAACAAAGTAAAACCAAGTGACGCATGCATGCTTCCCCATCACTCAGAGCCAACACACCTCACCAAAGCTTCTCAGCATCCTCAGTGGCTTTGTAGCTGTGAACGTGTTTCAATGGCCCAAATGAGACTATTACAACAGGGCAGTGGAGTGGAAGAAATCACAATACCACGTTTATCTGACTAGGTCAGTGTGTTTGGCTGCTGGTTTGTTTGGTGCTCTTGGAGGGGGAGGTCATGGCTCCCTGCCTCATCTTTCCTGACCTGTTCAATGGGCACAACGCATCACACAGGGACAGGGACATTACACATCGAGAAATAGGACATAAAGACTATTGTTCTGTTTTCAGGACAGCCCCTTCCTTCTGATCTCTGATTCATTGAGTCTTAGGAGAAAGTCCAGTTCGGTTTGCTTAAATGCAAAGAGCTCAGCATCCCTTTCCTATCGGGCTTTCAATTTAAAAAGCATTACACAGATGTAATTGGATTCGATCGCTACTACACATGCCATGTGGGGCAGCAGCCACCAAGAAACATGCAATATCAAAAAGATTGTGTTTGGCACAGCCCCTAATGAGGGCAGCTGCAGCACGCTCCAGCCAAGAAACTGTCAAAAAACGACAATCAAAAACAATTATGTTATTAAAAAAAGAAGAAAAAAAACCATAATTGCCTTAAAAATGAACGAGCGATACGTTTACCTCATATGCCCAAGAGGACAAGCTGTGTGTGTAACAGCCTGCTTTGGATCAGGAGGACAATAACTGATAGAGGGGCAGAGCAGTGCAGAGAGCTGCCGACAAGAGAGAACCAAAGGTGGAAACTGTATGCATGCCTCTCCTCCAACTCTACGAAGGGACAACCAACAAGAGTCCCACCGGCAGCCCTAAGGCTTACCTAGGGGCATCTCTGCAGTGCCATCGCCCACCCTGCTGTGAGAGCTTCTCAGCATCTCATCCCCTTCCTCTGGGGCTAGAGAAAAGCTCCTCCAAATGACACCTTCAACGAGGTCTCCAGCTTCCCACTGCCACTAAATATTTCCTCTCTGAGTTCTTGGAGAAACCCCATAAGAAAGACGGGCTGGATTGCTGTCTTTCTGCAGAGGCTATCAGGATGTTTGCCTGTTGCAGCGCTCATGGTAGCAGGCTTTGCTGCACGGCCATCCTTTCTGTTATGTCAACGATGGAGCTCCACCACCCCAACTTCCAGAAGTTACCAAACCCTTGGCTCTTTGTTAACGCTCTCTCTGGTGTTCTACAGCAGGGGTTAAAGTGCACATGGGGTAAGCTGTGCACTGTTATGTACTAAAATCTTGGCTATAGGCTCACATCATCCATTCAAAATTTGCAACACAAACATCCTAACATCCTCTGAGAATGCATGATTTAGAGGAAGGAGTCTCTGCTGTCTTTGCTACAGACATAACTTGCACTGACCACATGAAAACTTGTGTGGCATTATACAGAGGAAAGAAGAGACCCGGAAAATGAATTCAACCTCTCTGCTGCTTTGGAAGTCAGATTCTGGTTTTGTTTTGAGTGGCTCGGAAGGTAAGCATTCAAAATAAGTCCAAACCACAACATTCAGCTCCAAATCTGCACTTTTCCCAAAGCTCAGGGTTATGCAGAGCCAGGGTTTGGGTTTCTCTCGAGTTCAGGGATGTCCTGATCAAAGCACACTTTCTGGTGCATCCGTAGGAAGCATCACACCTGTTTGGAGCAAGCAGGGAAGGCCAGGAGGGGTGGCACTGACCCAAAGAGCCATGCACAGAGACCCTCATGGGGGGATGGACCTCCATCAAGGGCTTGGGACTAGGTGACCTTTGAGGTCCTTTCCAGTGCAACCATTCTATGATTCTGAGAGGTGAGGTGGGTGCATAAGGCAGCAGCATCTCCCAGCCTCAGTGGAGGGCTGAGAAGGTAATTAAATAAGAAAGGCCAAACTGCTGGGATGCTCATGCGTGGCAACAGCCGCAGCTCATCACAGAAAGGCTGAAGATGTTAGAACAAGTAGCACTCCACACACTTGATCTTTTTATCCCCCCTCATTTCCATTTCCTTATAATGGCTCGAAAGCCAAGGGACTGTGATGTTTCCCATACTTTGTTGAAACTCAGAGAGGAAAGAACACAAACATTCAAGAAACATCCACTGAGCTGCTTTGCTAATTGGCAAACGAGGCAAGAAGCTCCACCATACTCTCCCCATATGTTGCTGAGAATACTGAATGTTTATGATACCAGCCACAGTGCTGCATTAACTGTGTTCCTTGCAAGATCTCCATACATACAGCTGGAAATCCCATCCTCCGACTTAGAAAGGAGACAAAACATCAGTGATTTACATAACAAACAATTAATAGCAGCATCTAGTGAGAGCCTCCCTAACTTCTTTCATCTCCCAAGCATTACACAGATCAAGCATTCCCACAAGCAATGTAAATGTCAGATGATGCACAACCCCAAAAGGACCGCGGGTGATGCTGAAGCAGAAGAAACAGCTTTGCAAACCATTTGTCACCCCGCTGTGCCCACCAGGTGCAGTGTGAAGATGTGCAGGGATGGGGCTTTGTGCAGGAACACCAACCCAGAGCCCATGGCACTGCCCTGCAGTCAGCATCGCACCGGGCAATGGTCACTGTCACAGCTCACAGACAGCCCACAAACAGCCAAAACAGGGAAAACTGCTTCAAATTAATTTCTGAGCCTGGAGGTGGTGAAATGAGGGCTGGGAGGGTTTCAGGGCAGCACCATGCATGCACAGAGCTTTACGGTGAGGCAGTTGCCCTGCTTGCATACCCTGCTTGCACAGAGGGGCTCTGGCTTGGGTCAAGAGCACCCACAAAAAGGGCTGATGCTGCTGCCCTTGAAATCCCTGGAATCTCTCCTTGCACCGTGCTTCAGAACAGCCAAACCCACGGGATCCAACGCACGCTGTGAGCTGCTGCTTGCTCAACTCAAACACGATCAAGGAGCTTTGGCAGAAGCCAGGTCCATCCCCACGCCGGCCTGTTTCTGAGCCAAGGATCACAAGGATGCTTGCTTAATATTTATGTTTCAGCAGTACCCAGAAGCTCCAGCGCAGAGCAGGGCTCCATTCTGCTACACACTGCATGAAGAAAAAGCTTTGAAGGAACAAACCCCTCTGCTCTGAGATGCTGCAGGAGCTGCACCAGAGGCTTCCCAGGCGCTCTGCAAACCCAGACAAAAGCCATAAAATCTGGGCTGCAGGGAAGAACCAGGAAATGGGTAATGTGATAGAAGGAATTTCTCCATCTATAACCATCACAGCCCCATAAGGTTGTTTAAAATAAGGAACAGAGGCTGTTTTCTTTGTGGAAATCCTATGTTTATTATTAGTTATGCCTCTGAGTATAAATAAATACGTAATGGATTGCATATTGGTTAATTCCCTTCATTGTGCACTTAATTGCTTCCTTGTTTGCTTTGTACTTTCCACTCTGCTATATCCTCATATTTCAGCTTAAGCTCATCTCTTCCACGTTTGTTTATTGTGTCTACATTTCCAGAAACTGAAAGGTCAGGAGAAAATATGATTTGTTACGAAACTTGCTAACATTAACATATCCACCGTACGGCGCAGCTCTTTGCCCTGCCCTGGCACTGCTTTCCCTTTGGAAGGCAGCTCCTTGCTCAGACCCCACCAGCCACCACGCTGGGCAAACCAGCTCACTGACAGCTTCCCAGAACACATCCTCCCCTCTGTACATCTCCCAGACAGGAGGCTTGTGTTGAAGCACTCAGCTCCCGTTCCCAAAGAGGACATTCTCCTAACCCACAGCACAGATGCTCCTCGGGCAGGGATGCTGCCAAAGCCGATGGCTCCCAGCCAACCCACTCCAGTGGGGCCACTGTGGGCTGAGAAATGAGTCACCTACCCCTGCTGGCACTGTGGATAGCGCTTTCCAGAAGGACCAGTGGGTTTTGATACGTGGATGCCCACACGCAAGAGCTGGAGCTGAGATTCTGTGTGCTCCGAAGCCCCGTGAGCTCTGCAGGGCACCTCTGGACCTGCAGCAGCAATCAGTTTCACATGGTTTCACATAACCCCCATCCTGGCTGTGCAGACCTAACTATAGTATTTGCAAGAGACGTGCTGTCACCTTCATTTCCAAAATGAGAGGGAAGGAAGCAGCAATCCTGACTACACATGATACACGATGCTGAAATGCAGGTTGGATGTTAGGAAAAAACTTGTTCTCCTAAAGAGAGGTGATGCGATGGCACAGATTGCCCATGGAGGTGGGGAAGTTCCCCTTCCTGGAGGTGTCCCAGAACGGAGGGACACAGACAGTGGGCATTGCGGGGATGGGTTGGGGTTGAGTGGAGGGATCTGAAAGATCATCTCTGACTTGAATGACTCTATGAAACCTTCATGGGCATCTCTGGAACGTGTGGGAATGGGTTCCCATTTGAGTTTGTTTTGGGGGCGAAGCACTGCTGGTGCTTCACAGCAGAAACACGGGTGGGAAGCATGGGTTCCCAACAAGAGCGTATTACAAAGGTGAATGCATGAAGGAAGTCTCTTTGAAGTTACTACTGAAAACACAGAGAAACACAAATGCTTTTTCCAAACAAATATTAGGGATGTTTGCACTCAGCATTCAGACGCACTGGGCTGCAGGATCTGGCCATACAAAGAGGCGTGCTGGGGAGCACGGGCATGTTCCCCTATAGCAGGACAGAGGGACACCTGTTCCTGCACGAATGAGCTGCAGACAGACATCACCATTCCCCCATTGCTGCCATTCTCCACCCACCAAAAAGACATCCTGCAGATGTCTCCTTGGGCAAGAAGGCGGCATTGGTCTCAGCACCAGCAGCCTTATGCCCCAGCATAATGGTGAATCAGGCCATGTGCAATGTTTTCCTATGCAATCCCCAAGGATGAAGGCTGTCACCACCACCAGCGCCTGACTAGCACCATTATTTATTGTTTTCAGACCTGTCCTCAGACTGCAAAGCTGCCCAGAGTTTCCAATAGGCAACCGTCTGTTAGGGCTCCCGCCCTCGGTCTGGTTCGACCTTGTGCTTCTTCATAAAAAAAAAGAAAAAAGAAAAAAAGGGCTGGTTTTTGGTAAGCAATCAGAGGCTTAAAATTCCTAACGCAACCTTGTTAGAGGTAAGGAGAAAAATATGCAGAGACATGAAACAAATTCCTGGCTAATTCCTCGGGAGACCCAATCAATGGAAGATTTCTCCTCTCTGTTTACTTTGTTCCCAGCAGAAGTCCTGGCCTGTCCTCTTCCGATTCCAAAAACCAGTCGTGCTCCACACCCAAGGGCCGTGACATCAGAGGATATTTTAGGAACACAGCTCCATCCCCAGCCCAGGTTTGGGCCCATTCCCTTTCCCTCACTCAACCCCACAGCTTCTGCAGAGGAGTCACAGCTGGCTACTGGGTGCCAAACCTGGAGGTGAATCTGAAAAAGAAGGAATTGTCTCTTCCAGTAATTTCCCTCAGAAGAAATAATATGCTTGGCTTGTCGCTGTGTTGATACAAGGGTGACTCATTAATCCAACAATGTGAGACTGTTTTAAGGTTAATGGCAGGCATCTAGAACTGGCACCATGTCAGTTGGCAGCTTCCGAGCTCAGCTAAAAAAATGCACTTTTATCACTGTAGTGCATCCGGAATCCAGCCGTACCTAAAGATTTCATTCTCAGACTCATTTTTAAAAGGATGCTATTCTCAGAGTCCATTCGTTCCTGGCTCTGAGCTTGGCTAGAAGATCACCCTTGCAAACCTCTTCTTTGTGCCTTTGGGGAATGCCGGTGCTTGGTCGCATCTCTACGTTTTCTCATTTTACTTTGGTTCAGTTTGACCCCAAACCTTGGGGTGAAGGTGGTCTCGGTCAACTGGATGCAGAGATCACGAAACCAGAAGGCAGTACTCAATAGGAGCTTTATAGCTCTCCTAACGCCCATTCAACCTCATCCCTTAAAGCATATCTGGGGAGCAAAGTCTTCAAGAGGAAAATCCCAACTGTCTCCTGCCTTTCACCTGGGAGCTGAGGAACACTCTTCTCTCTCCCCAGTTTACTAGTTTTCCAACAAAAGCAACAACCGATGGTGGCATTTCTGCTATGAAGAAGAAAAAAAACCCCAAGGAACTAAAATAAGTGCTTCCACCCTTCCTACATCAGAAGAAGAAAAAAACAAAAAGCAAGAATGTTCTCTGTTCTCTCCCTGCTTGTCACCTCTGAATTTTCCTTTAATTTTTAAAATATGTTTGCTTAGTTGGTTACAGCCATCCTGTGGACAAATGCCTGCATCCTTACTCACAAACGGCTCAGGCAGAATTCCCAGGGAAAACAGCTGGCCAAGTCTTCAAACGCTCCATCCAGCCCTACCCAAGCCAGAGCCATGCAGAGAGCTGCAAGCTCAGCCCCCCCAAAGTCAGTCAGGCAACCATGAGAAGAGAAGCGAATGGGGAAATTTATTTTTCAGCATCAAAGGTTTCTTTCTGCTCCCTTCTAAGAGAGATTATTTGAATTGCTCTCCTGTGGCACAGCAGATGAGCAGAAGGGTGATGCAAGCTCTGTGGACTGAGCACAAGAATGGCCATCCTGGGACCACAGGCCCATCCAAGCCTGGATTTGCTTCCAACAGTGGCTAAGAGCCATGGGAAGAGTATAAAAACGAGGAGCCTGAAGTGATACTCCCCTGTTATAGTCTATCGGCCTCCAGCTTTTTTGCATCACAGAGATGTACCAAGCCAGGTGCTCTGTCTTTGCAGTTATTAGCCCTTGGCACGTACTCCTGCCAAGGTCCAGATGAGGCTGGCCTGCAAGATCTCTGCTAGGCTTCCAAGTCCCATAACCCCGTGTAGCTTCAAGGCACAGCGTAACCACGCTTGTGAAAGTAGCCTGATGACTTTAGGATTAGTCAGGTTAGGTCTCATTACACATCTGCTTAGCATTTGTAGGACCATGCCTCAAAGCTTAGGGTTGTTTTTTTCCAAAGATAATGGTTCTTTTTCTGCAACATTCCCAGTGACAGCACAATACATCATTCTAACCGTGGGCAAACATCTCAAAATGCAAACCTGCTGCTCAGCTCTTTCAGAAATGTACATAACATTTTAATCAGTCCTGCCATATTAAACTTACACACCTATAAGCTGAACAGGCAGCTCCTAGAGATTCAGGATTAGAAAATTCATTGGTTGCATGACTTTGGAAAAACTAGCCTCCGTGTTTCAGGTACGGAAGTCACAAAATGTAATTAAGCCCAGTAAGTCATTGCTGTTTTCCATCTTGTGAGATCTCCTGGCTCTGTCTTGAACAGACTGCAGCATACTCCAGGACATGTCACACAGCAACATTTGCCCGCGTGCATTACTCCAACGTGGATAACAGCCTCCTAATGACCAAAGGAACGACTACATGAGGGCAGGGTGGGCTTCCTACTTCCTAATTCCAACAACACTTCCACCATGTGTACAGCCATGCCAGAGCAGCCCATCTGCTGCTGCAGTTCACGTGCTTAAGCACATAAGCACAGTGCACGGACCCATTCATTGACTCACAGAACCATTCTGGTTGGAGAGACCACTCAGATCAAGTGTTGCAACCCATCACGTTCCTCATCCTTCACTGCAACAACCACAGCCCAGGTGTGGTGGGAGTGGGGCAGGCAGAAGCTTAGGCAGAGCCAAGGCAGATGGGCTGGATGAGATGCCCGCAGCCACCCAGCCCCCCTCACTGAAATCACACAGTTTTATGAACGGGCTTTTCTTTTCTTTTTTCTTCTTCTTTTTTTCTCTTTTATTTTTTTTTTAATGCAGTTTTTCCCCAGGCTGGAGAGCCTTATGACGAACAGAAGCAGCTGAAGGACACACTTAGGCTTTTAACAGCTCCGCAAAGCCAGGCCACCGAGCGCGCTAATCGCTCGCAGCTTTTGTGGACGCGGAGCGGGTGGACGTGCAATGGGAGGAAGGCTGAGGAAGCCCAGCTGCTGCTCCACAGCATGGGGACGGCATGCATGTTACAACCAGGCCCAGGTCTGCCCAGCCAGCCCTGCTCTGCAGCCCCACATCTCCCCATGCACCGGGTCCCGACCCCGCCGTCCTCTGACCCACGATGCGCTCCTCTCTCTGCATGTCACCCTGACACTGGGCTCCTCGCAGACACTCAGCCTTGGCCTGTGGCACCCAGGCGAACGAGGAACAGCTGTGGAACGCTTCAGCCCAGACAACGAGCCGTTTTCTAGAATTTAAAAGGTCAGGAACAAAATCCATCTTGGCGGAAGGCTGCCGTGTTCCACCGCAAGCGAGTGGCCCGGAGCCTTCCGCCGCCATCTCCACCAGGTGCCTGGGACCTTACAGAGCTCCCAGTGCACCCATGGGACCCTCCATGGGACCTTCACCCCACTTCCACGCATCCTGCTCCCTCCGTGCTCACGGCAGCGTGTGCGAAGGCTTTCCCTTTCACAGCTTGGCCCCTTTCCCCGCTGGCCGCGTGCCTGGAGCTGGCAGTCCCAGCATCCCAGCAGATCCATAAATAATTCAACAGCTTGCTAAAAAAAGGGATCAATCATGTTTATGGTTCTGAAACATGCAGAAAACGTAGGAGCCCCGGAGTACCAGGAAGAAGGCAGGAGAAAGCAGAGGGACAGCATGAGGCGAACATCGGAGGAGTCGGCAGTAATAGGGCTGAGCTGCTCAAAAAGGAGAAGAAAACCCCTATTTTTAAATGAAATCTTGAACAAAATAATAATGATTACAAAATAAAAAAACAACATCTTTTCCAGTTCCAGATGAGAAAATATTTCAGGGCTCTGAGCAGCGGTGTGAGAGGTTCCAGCTCCAGTGAGGCTTTTACACATCTTCCAGTAGCATATGCTTTAAAAATCACACGAGAGAGAAGCATGCATTTCCTTGGCTGTTTGTGCCTATTTATTTCCCCTCTCCAGCAGCAAAGTATGTCACAGAGACAAGTCCCATCTA
This sequence comes from Lagopus leucura, assembly GCF_019238085.1. Taxonomy (NCBI): domain Eukaryota; kingdom Metazoa; phylum Chordata; class Aves; order Galliformes; family Phasianidae; genus Lagopus; species Lagopus leucura. The sequence goes on from NW_024962299.1 coordinate 1,689,364, forward strand.
TCCTTATGGCTACTGCTCCTTCACTGATATGCAAACACCAGCATTCACCCGTGCTCCTTTTGAAGTCTATTACCTCATTTTCTACATTTTCTGCTATTTCAGTAATACCATCCAAACCAGAAACCATAACTCCATCTCCTGTACTGGTGTACAATTAAAAGCCTGCTTTCTTGCACAGGGATCTCCAGATCTTTCTGGCAAAGAGGGATTCCTGTCAACTGCCTGGGCTGCAGCCCATGCTGCTGAGTGCTGTTTTCTTCACAGCTTTCCTTGCTTTGGCTGCTGTACGAGATATTGTGAAAAGAGTCATATATATATATATGTATGTATACAACCAGGGGCTGACATTAACAGGGGAGTGCCAGCATTCCAGACCCTGCTTGTCATGCATGCATGGGAGGTCCCCCCAGTACTGCTAGCAGAAGGACACTGCCCATACTTTCTGTAACTCCTTCATTCTAGGAAAAGGACCACACTAGAGCTCTGGGGTAGAGACAAACACTCATTCTCCTCCTTATTTAGAAGAAAAAAAAGGGAACATGGGGATGAACTTATAGCTGAAATGGGCCTCCAGCTGCTCATCCAACCGTGACACCAACAGCAGGGTTTTGATCATGGGGTCAGGCTTACATAGCGTGTGCAATGTCTCCCATCGCTGGATTAAATGGCTTCAAAAAGAGGATGAAGGTAGCAGAGGAGCTTGGGATGGGAAAGATCTCTTTATTTCTAATCTTCCCAAGTGCAGGTATGTTCATGGTGAGCAATCTCCATTCAGTCTGCAACATCAAAAAGGAGAATTCCTGCAGCTCTGCTGGGGAGGCTATGTTAGGCCTTAAAAAAAAATTCTCCCTGCAGTAAAATGTGGTGTCAAACCTCCTAGGTGAGGTTTGAAGTCTCTGATACAACCTCATTTCTTACCTGTGCTGCAAACCAGAAACAGTCCTGTTCTGCCCTGCCCTCATGGTACCACTCTCCACAGAGCAATGGATGGAATAAGGCAAGATGAATGCAATGAGAAGACTGGGAACGTCTTGAGCTCCTCATACAAGACCTCTTTCCTCTGAAGCAAACAGCCCTATCTATTAAGAAGTAAAAATATTAAGGCTGAGCACAGCTGCTTGCTAACAACTGGACTTGTTCAGCTGAAAGCAGCCAAGAGCAGCAGGACCAGCACTGTGAGCACTGTGCATGGCTGCTCTGAGGAAAGACAAATCCTGATCGATGCCTTAAATATTGTGAAGCTCTAAATTTCTCTCCCTATTGGCACTGCGTACTCCATGCCATTTATCCTTCTGTGAAATGCTGAAATCCAGCTTTTTTCAAAGCCATGGGCACACGTGTGTCTTCCAAAGGCTTGCAGTGACATTTGGGGATGAGCAGCTGGAGGGGACAGCTCTGTTCCCATTCCTATGTGCTCCCAATGGATGTCTGTGGCAAGCTATCCCAACCCCACTCCACCATGCCACGTGGAGCTTGGCAGAAGCATGGCCTGCAGCTACAAGCAGTAACAGAGACATTTCCTGGTTTAATCACAGATCTGATAAACTGCCCAGCAAGAGCCCACCGACAGCTGTAGATGTCCCTATCCATTGCAGGAAAGCTGGATGAGGTGGTCTTTAAAGGTCACGTCCAACTCACACGATTCTACGAATTCATCAGTGTCTCTGACCATCCAAGATGCACAGCTTGACAGGACACACTTGGGCGCATTAGGATGGATAACAAAGAGCACCTGGCTCCTGGAGCACCAGTTGGCCATGGCCTCAAGCATCTCCCACAGCCAGAACTGCTTCACTGCATGTAGAGGTTTCCCACACTGCCAGAAAAAGGTGAGTGGGATCAGAGGAACGCTCAGCTCCCCTTGTACCCAGTCTATCGCAGGGAAGTTGGAAGCAGCGTCCTCCTGTAGCATCCTCCTACCCTGCAGGGAAGGGCCTTGCTCAAGGAACATGGCTGGTTTATGGAGCTGGCAAAAAAAAAACAAATGAGAAAAGAAAGAAAAAGAAGAAAGGAGAGTAACAACTGTGCTGATGGGGATGTGGTGGCTGCACCCAGTGCCTCACACCTCTGAGATGGCTGGAGGGTGAAGCAACAGTGTCACAAGGCAGGAGATGGTGTCAGACCCATCTGCAACACATCTTCCTGGCTGTGAGGATGGGGCCAGCTGTGAGCCTTTGAGTGAAAAGCTGTTTCCAAGATGTAATTGCCTCTGGCACCTTCTGTGGGATGGGTGGGTGCTTAGAGGGTACCCGAAATCCTCCCAGGGATGAAAGAGACTTTTTCACTCCTTCCAAAAAGAGAAAGAAAGAAAAAAAATACAAACAAACAAACAAAAAACCAGGGAAAAGCATCCAGGTAAAAGTTTCCTTTGGGAACAGTGTTCTCCAAAATGTAGGTGGTAGGACAAATACAGCGCTGGAGATGCTGTACTGAGGAGTTAGCCGTGGTGAGCTTCCATCCCAAACATGCCTTATTGCTGTTGGGCTAGGAAACGAATTGCGAGTCCAAAGAAAAGAAAAGAGAAAAAAAAAATCAATGGAACCAAGCTTGAAAGACAGTAATCCAAATGCTACTTAGACGTTGGCAAGTTCATGCTCTCTTTCAGACTAGAGGAAAAGAGAAAAGAGAAAACAAACATGCCGCTCCTGGGAAACACGCTGGAGGTCTTCAGCAGGGGACGTGGAGAGTTGGAAACATGAAGTGCTTCTGCAGACTGGCACCAGCAGTGCTGCCTGCTCACACACACACAGCTATTTCAGGGCAGAGGAATTGGCAGCAGCCAGCAGAGCTGGCCAGCCAGGAGCTGCAGCATCTCTGCACACCCATAGCATTTCCTGGGGGAGATGACTTGCAACATACTTCATGCACCTGCTGCACGGATGGTGGCACGCACCCAAGGAATACCACATTTCAGGTATTGGTAGGGAAGCTTTGCTATGCCTACCTGTAGTATAAATTAATGATATTTAATGTGTTCTGTATTGAAGATGCTTTATGATGCCAAGAAGAGCTCAAAAAAACCCAACAAACCTGAGCAAAGGGAGGAGAGCAAAGCCACCAGGGAAACCAGTGCATAGAATTGTACAATTGCAAAGACTGGGAAAGACATCCAAAATCATCTAGATCAGCCATCCACCAATATTTCCCCACTAAAACACGTCCTTCAGTACGCATCAAACCTTCTTTCTTTTAGTTTGACCAGAAGGTCAGGAGGCATGGAGCAAGCCTAGATTTCTGCAGGAACCTCATGGAGCAGCACTGCCAGCCATGAGCAATGTCCAACATAATCCCTACTTGGCGATAGCCACTGGATAGAGGAGCTCTGCTCTGCCATCCTTCTCCCACCGCTGGCACCACGGCAGCATCCTTCTCTGCGAGGACCATGGTTGGATCTTTGGGTGGGTGGGTTGGGGGCTGTTCTCAAGGGTGGCAGTAGCTTGCCAAAATGGGTTTACACTTCTTAATCCTCCGGCAGGGTTTGGTAGGAGGTTGAGAGCCTGCACGTAATTAAAGACCTGCGAGCGCACCTCTGGCAGGTCATTTCGTTTCCCTCCTCCCCATATGTTTCTTATAGTCCCCCTGGCAAAGCATCTGACAGCTTCACAACCTTGAATGCACTCAGCTGTGCGAGGGAGGGCAGCGCTGGCGGCTCCATTTCGCAGCAGGGGCAGAGGAACACGAGGCGAGTCACTGGGGAGACACAGGACAAAGCAGAAGAGGGACTTGGATTCCCCTAAGCTCAAAGCCTCCCTGCTACAACAAAGGAACCCCCATCATCAAGGCCAGCTACCATCAGCAGCAATTAAACATCTTGAGCACGTTGCCTTTGAGGCTGTGCGATGGGCAGGGCAGTGGGAGCTCAGCAACCCCATTCCTCCCAATTCATCTTTAAGCCCAATTTCACCATTGTTACCCACACCAGGATCAGACCCCAGGTACAGGAACATTTCCCACTCGTGTGCTGGTGGGCACTGCAACACCTGAAAGCGGTGGGGTGACCGGCTGATCCCACTGCAATACAAATGACTTGCGAGAGGTTTTATTTCCTAAAAACATGCACGGCCATCCCAGGAAGGGTAATTCCCATTTGTCAACTTGAGGTTTTCCTGGCAGTACCTTCTAATCTCTTGGCACCGGTTTGCGAGTCAAAGCAAACAGATGTGTACAGTCACAGACCAAACTCGTGCACGCACGTCAGGTGTGGGAGCTGATCAAAAGCCTCCTAACGAATGTCAGGGCTGCATTTTGATGACAAATTAAGTTTTGACTCATTCTTCCAAGCGATCCATTTCCCCAGAAGTTATCAACCATTCATCAAAAATAAAAATAATAATAATAATAAAAAAAAAAAAACGGGAACAAATTTGTCTCAGTTTTGCTCTGCAGCTTTTTGCTCTCTCCAGGAGGAAGAATCTCAGTTTTCCCTTGGGCGAAACCCTTTTGCTTTTCGCTCCAGCACAGCATGATCTGCATGTGCCATCAGCGAAACTTTTGCTCTTAAGCTGGAGGGCTGCTCACAAATCAAACAGCAGCGTAAAGTTGAAACAACCTTTTTTTTTTTTTTTAAATTCTTCTGTCTTCTTATATTTTTCTAAGCACCTCTTTTCCCCAAGCACTTCAACAAATGCATATATAAACATCCAACCCAGCCAGCAGCATTGTCCGTGGCAGGGAGGGAGGGAGGGTGTTGTGCAAAGCCTGCAGCCCCCAGGGAGCCTGCAAATTCCCCATCAGCAGCCAAGTCCTTCGGATAAGCTCCTCTGCACGCAAAGCTCTGGGACAACAGAGGGTGTTTGTCAGCAGGATTTCCCTTGCTGGAATTTAAGGCGGGTGCGTGCTCAGCGGGGCTGCAGCCTGCCTTCCTGCACTGCTCTCAGAACACCATGGCTTGGGCATGGCAAAAGCTGACCCTTGCAGTGATTCTAGTGACATCTTCATTTGTCTACAGGCGTTGATGCAAAGATGAACTCAAATATAGTTCCTTGATCATAGAATCATAGAATGGCCCGGCTTGCAAAGGAGCACAATGCCCATCCAGTTCCAAGCCCCTGCTATGTGCAGGTCGCCAACCAGCAGCCCAGGCTGCCCAGAGCCACATCCAGCCTGGCCTTGAATGCCTGCAGGGATGGGGCATCCACAGCCTCCTTGGGCAACCTGTGCCAGTGCATCACCACCCTCTGTGTCCAGCAGCTTGGTGGTGGCTCTCCAGGGTTTTGGGAACACTGGAAAGGGGCAGCCCTCCCAGATCCTTAGATCGTGGGTAGCTTGGCGTGTGAGATGATGGAGCCATTCCTCCTGCCCCACAGCTCAAAGAAACAGATATTTTACCCAAGTTATTTCGTTTTCTACACTTCACAAAGTCACTGCAAAAAGATGTGTCAAGTTTGTGACCTGGCATCACCTGACTGAGCTGCATTGCCCAACACCTGCCCACTGCCACCACCAGGTGCTTTTTGGACCACAGTTTCCCTTCCTACATTACCTACAAGGGGTTGGTGCAAAAAGCAGCGGGAGCACTTAGAAATAGCAACAAGTGGAAATTTCCCTTCTCCCCAAAGCCAGCATCCTCTGTGGAGCTGTTTGATGGAGACTTCAGTCAGAAGAGCAGCAGCGAAAAAGGAGAGAGCAGGGCAGGTCTGCATTTCAAACACATGCAGTGTTGAACAGATCTGGATGCCTGGGAGAAGATGCAAGTTTTTGCCTGAAGGAGGACTTCAGGATTTGTCCAAAGCTGCTTTTTGGAGTGAGAATACCAGAGGAATTGTGTAGTTAGGAAAGCTGGGCAGTTCCCTCCTTAAATCAATTATCGCCGCAATCCAGAAACAGCTGAGGCATACAAGTCCTGTCAAAACGACATCCTAATGAGTCAACATGCAATAAAAAAATTACAAAAAAAAAAAAAAAAAAAGTTGGCAGAGTTTTAGCAGGCCAGGTGATGGAAATAGTTCCAGTCATTAACAAAAAAGGAAAGGGCTCCTGTTCAGCTGCAAAGCTGAGCAGCAGCATCATACATCCCCATACCAGAAAGGTTGGAAAAATGAGCCTTCTAGGCTAGCAACATCTAGTTCTTGCTGACAGAGAGGGAATGCACCAACATCACTGTGTTTTTATAGGCAGGGACTCACCCAAAGCAGAATCAAAGGAGCCTCCAAAAAGTAGTTCTCCTTCCCTCTCCTTTGCTGTCATTTAGGAAACAGATAGCAGTACAGAACTGTTGGTGTACAGAAGAACCACTGTTACAGCATTTCTCATCAGTGCTGTTACACAGCTAGATCAGGAGCATCTTCAGTACAGGAGCACCTCTGACACAGGACTGGCCATCTATGCCCCCCAGATGCACAGAGCCATGCAACCACCCAGATACAACCAGCAGACTTCCAGTAGGGGTAGAGCAGAGGTCTGCCAGGCTTTCTTCCAAGCAGTTGTACTATTTGGATGGGAGGCAATCCGAAATCCCCCAGGGATTTGCAAGCTTGCTCATAGGGCTGCTGAGATTTATTGCATGCATGCAGCAGCGCAACTGGGATGCTTACAAGGAAACGCGTTCGTTGTGTAACCATTCAAAGGAGGTAGAAGGAAAAAATTAATTATAGGAGGAGACTGCGTTCTGCTTTTATTTCAGTAGAAGGGAAACATGGGGAGTGTTGCACTTCATTTTTACTTTGTTCTTCAGAAGTGCAGTGCACAGCTTGGCAGGCATTGCAGGGAGCGGCTGTGCGATCCCATCTGCTCCAGTGGCTGCACCTCTGTTCCTGTGGTGATGGGGACAAGCAGGATTGCAAGGCCGAGCACAGCTCAGCAGCCAGGGCAGTGAGCTTCAGAGCCTGATTAGCTAATCCTTTAATTACAACCCATCCTGACTATTAGCAGCTAGAACACCCGTCCCTTTCCAAGCACCCTCACCTTGCCATCGTGCACCTGTGGCAATGCCTCAGCTCACACAGAGACAGCATGCAGAAAACAGATAAACTGCTCAAAAGCAGACCACCCTCAGGTCATCCTGGAATACATCTTCTTCCAGCCGCTCCCAGCAGCAGGAACACCAGGACTTGCACTGTCCAACCTATGCCAGAATCATCCCACGAGGACTCGGTGAGGGTTTGGCACGAGCAGTCTGAGTGTTGCAAGAGGCTGCAGAACGGTGACGGCTTTGCTGGGAGGACAGACACGTCCTGGCTGTTGCCAGTGGGGCTGTCCAGCCAGCAGCCCCTCTCCCAGTCCTCACCGTCTCACCCCAGAGAATTTCAAATTCTTTTAAAGGTCGACTATCGAGCCAGCTTACGGAGATGCTGGGAATCTCCATCAGCACTGAGTCAGGAAGAACCACAAAACACATCATACCTCTCAAACCCAACCCCGACTCCCTCCTGAAGCATTCCTCCAGCATGAGATGGATGATCCTCCAAACGGGACGAGGAGGCAGTGGGAAAACCAGAGCACTGTGTACGGAACACCACGACTCGTGGCCACAGAACAGAGCCAGGAGCAGGCTTGGGAATCACCATCCTGAGTGCAGAGTGACTCCCCACGCGCTCTGCCAGCAAACTACAAAGTGTGCACAAAGGACAGAGATCTGAGGAGCGCAGCAACAGCTTGTTTGTGTTTCTGCTCGACTGCAGCTGGATGTTGCTCAGAGGCAAAGCTGATGGGGACTTGATTTATTTATTGGATGATGTACGCAATTCAAAAATATGGCACCGAACATGGAGCTCTGGAGAGGTTGTTTAAAAGCAAACATAAATCAAAGAGCGCAGCGGAAAGCATGAGACCCTGTGTGCTCCTGCTGCACGCCACCTCCACCTGTCACCTTTGCACAAGCCCCAGTGCATAGGGAGCTGCACCCATTGAACTTTGCAAGCTGCTCCCATCCCACCCAAGCACACACAGCCCATGCATGAGGTTCTGACCCAGTCTTCCCTGGAAAACAGCAACCAAAGCTCTTGGCCATTATTATTATTATTATTCTGACTTCCCAGTTTGGATTGTGGCTCCTGGGCACAGTTTTGCTCAAGTTCAGCTCATCACCTGCCTTAGGTCAGGGGAAGGAAAAGCCACCTTGGAGGCTTTGGGGCTGCCTGCATCAACAGATCTTTTCATTTTTAATAACATTGTCATCTCACTTATGTAAAATATGTATTAAAACTAAAATCCATAAAGTTTGGGTCTGCCGCTGTAGGTTAAGTAAACACCACTTCAATTTGCTGGTAGTCCTATAGCAAATGCTCAAATTTTTCACATTATTCAGCCAAACCATTTCTCTCTCTATATATATATATTTAAAGAGAATCTACAGCAGAATAATACAATTTGTGCTCAGAATACACGATGAGGCCACGAGCCTTCCTCACTCCCCAGGAACAAGACATACAAGTGCAACCTGGTCTAATGGGAGGTGTCCCTGCCTACAACAGTTGGAGCTAGATGATCTTAAAGGTCCCTTTCAACCCAAACCACTCCATGATTCTATGATTCTATGCAGGCCTCCCCCAGCAAATCCCAGGGGTTGATGCCTGGAGAGGGGTTGGTGCCTGAAGTGGGGTGACTTGGTGCTTAGTCGCCAAGAACTTGAAGCAACCCAAAGCCAAAAAAAGGCAGTTTTTTTCCTAGAAGGTCAGAAGACACAACCCTACAAAGCTCCCATGAGATCAGGTTGGGCTGACGTGGAAGATGCTCTAGAAGATAGATCTCCCCACCCTCAACCCACCACATCGGTGATGATCTGAGGATTGTGGCATCATCTCAAGAAAAGGGAAGTAGGACGTTTAAAAGATTAAATCCCTTTTAAGCACAACACACACATTATCAGCAACCTCTCAGAGGGAAAACGTGACCTCCAGCTTCTCACCTACAATGGAGGGAGAGCCCCTTTCCTCCCACCAAGGCTGAAATTTAAGACTAATCATGGATTAAGCTACAGAAAGAAATGCTTTGTCTCTGCGAGGCTTAAGCCTGTATGAAACTACAGCAGTTCCACGAAAGCATAGAAGCAAACCCTGCCCATCATTTGCTCCCAGAGGAAGCCCAACAAAGCAAGTCAAGTCTTGCTCCCCAGAAGTGAACTGGAAGGATAATAAATATTATTAAATTCCATCAACTAAAACTTGAAAGCCTTGTTTAGGGGAGGGAGTTACCTTCTGACACGGGGATGATTGATTTCCAGTAGTTAGGAATGTTACGCTTGCTCAACAGGAACAAAGGACGTGCATTTGGGTTTTTGTCCTCAGCCAGAAACTGCAACACACATTCCTGCGTCCTGGTGTGATGCTGGGGTGATGATGAGTCAGAGAAGAGGGATTGCTCAGCAGCGAGGCAGGTAGGGAGGTCCTGACCTGCACTGCACACAGCCAAGTCAACACCACTGCAAGGGGATGGATGAGCCCTGCAGATCTCCAGAAGGGGAGCAGAAAACACACCAGAACAGACCCGTACTGATATGAATGCTCCAAAGGACTTTGCTTTGTGCAACTTCTGCATTTGCACTGAAAAACATGCAGAAAGGCAAGATTTAAATCTGGATCTGCACCTGGATCCTTGGGCAGACTGAGCCGGCAAAGCCTTGCTGCCAGCAAAGCCCACGATGAGAGCGGAGCACGGCGTGTTCATCTCACTGAGCCTTGGCCGCTGCTGCTCCCCACTGCAGTGCTGAAAGCACAAGTCCTCCTGGAGCTGGAGCTGGTGGAGTTCCATAAGTGAACTTAACACCCCAACACCCACGCTATCCCCAGAGCCTGGTCCAGCCCAGCCCTTCCACCCCGGCCACTTCCACGCACCGCTTCCACGAGTCTAAGGTTTCTCAGAACCGGCCCCAGATGCTTGGAAGCTCAGGACACAGCTAAAACAGCTCACGTGGCCTTTAGCCTGGGAGGACAGGAGAAACCAAGCTGGTGGAATGCAGCTGCGGGATCCTCACCGGGATTGCTGCCCTGCCCTGCTTTGTAGGGAGCTCTGGGAGGGGGGTGCTAACGTGGAAAACCCAACCATAGGGACTCCCAGGGCCATTTATACAGCCAGGGGTGAAAGCTGGGAATAAAAGCACTGGGGTCTTATTTTCTACTCAGCCAAGAGGCTGTGCATCCCTGGCCAACAAAGAGTTCTGTTATCTCCATCCCTCAAACAAGACTGATGAAAGATGCTGCATGCGTGCGAAGAGCTTGTTATGAGCAGTGCTCATGTGCTGGCAGCAGAAAGGCAGGTCCTGCCCTGGGCAGAGCAAACAGCCCACTCTGGGCGTTATTTTTTTTTGCTCTGAAATCCTTGCCTGCTGTTGCTGACACCATGTATACAACATGAGGCTTTCCTGATGGCTGGAGGAGGATCTGCAGGGTTGATTATTGGGCTGTAATAACTGGAGAGAAGCTGCTACAAAGGCTTTTGGAGAGATGTTTGCAAAGGAAAGGAGGAAGGAGGAGGTGGAGTGAAGCATGTGATAACAAGAGCAAACCACACACGGCCTGCCCTAACATCAGCTTCAAGCACCAGCTCTCAAGCAGAGCACACAGAGCTCTTCCTCCAAACCTGGGTCAGCCTGGGCTGTTTTCAGTCTTCTGCTAGAAAATCAAATGGGCAAAAACATTTGTGAGCAAAACTCCTCTCAGGCATCCTAAGCCATGACACATCTGTCATCACAAACATACACCAGAGCTAAGGGCACCGTGAGGAGCACAGTGAGCATGGAAGATGTGAACACCTCCCGAGCAGGAAAGAGCAGAAGGATGAGATGGAGAGGAATAAAATGACCCAGAAACAGAGGGTTTTTTTGGGTTCCATTCCAGGACCAGGGCTACATCATGACTCTTCCTGGCCCATTTTCCAGGGATATGCATACACATCATTCTTCAAACTTACAAACCTAGGCTTTGGTCAGGCTAACCCCCAGGCAGTGGCAGCATTTCAGCTTCCACCTCCCTCAAAGCACAGCACTCTCTCTCTCTAGATTTCCCCTGCTGGCCCAGCAGCAGGTTGCTGTTAGCTTGTCTTGGGCTATGTCAGCAGGGGCTAAAAATAATTATCCTTAAAGGAAATCCAAACACTACAATCTCCTCTTTCACTCACTACCTAATTAATAGTTTCCAGGTCACCCTGGCTTTCCGAGAACATCTGTTTGTTTTCACCATGTTCAAGGAAAGTCAATGCTGGCCTGAAATGGGAACACGAAAACACGTTTAATGTTTGCAGTCTCCCCTCTGCAGCCATATCTGCATGCGGGGGCCTTCAAACAGAAATGTGCATCCAAAGGCAGATGCGTGCTGCAAACCTGCAGCATGAGCAGCTCAGAAAGCTGTCAAGTCTCTGCAGTCACCACCTGCAGGTGCCTGCAGGAATATTTTTGCAAAAAAAAAACCCCAAAAACAAACAAACAAAAAAAACCCCATCTATTATTAAAATCCAATTGTGTAAAAAGAGGCCCCTCAGTTACCTTAATGCCCTTCGTGGCACCATCTGAGGAAGCTGCATGATTTTTGGTTTCTACACACGTGTGAGCTTCAGGTCAGTGCATGAGCACAGCCAAAACAGGAAAGGTCCTTTTCTATTTATGGAAGGTTTGCACAAATGCAGCCCTACATCTACTGCAGGGTGCACGCACCTTGCTTTGCTTGGGTTCTACTTGAGGCAGAGCATTGGGTGACCCTGAGTTTGTCACCTCTGCAGAAACATTGCTGGAACTGGGCATCCCAGCTGCCTCTGCAGGAAGCATGCAAAATGAAGAGGTGCACAGCAAGGAAGAAACACCAGAATGGGACAAAAGATGTGCTGTTAATAGAGATGGAAAATCACACAGAGATGGGCAGTGCCCCATTCCGGGAGGTGTTCAAGAGCAGGTTAGACGGAGTCATGGGCAACCTGATCTGGTGCCTGGTTTAGAAGTCAACAACACTGCCTGTGGTAGGGGGTTGGAAGTAAATGATCTTTGGGGTTTCTTCCAAACCAACTGTTCTGTGATACTGCTCCAGAGAGTCAAAGGCTGGTGAAACAAGAGCTCAGCCCATAAGGATGAGCAAAAGACAGGATAGAAGACGAAGCCTGAAAGGGGAGTTTCTAAATGAGGAGCAAAGGGTAATAAAACGAATGGCGGCAGGAGCAGACTGGATGACCGAGATCTGACTTCTGGCTTTCCCTACACCACAGGACAGAGCCCCACACCCATGTCCTGTCAGCACCTCCAGCACTCCCCAGCATGGCTGGGGCACGCAGCAGGGCTCTGCAGGTTGCAGATCATCCCAGGGCTGCATGATCCCGAGCCACACGCCAGAAGGCAGCTTGCTGGCTGCACTGCTGGGTGATGACAGGAATTAAGCAATCATTCATGTGTCTTTGTTGTCAGAGTGCTGCTCCACCCAAGAACACCAAGTTCTTGGGTGACAGCACTGGGAGGACCTTGGGTTGCTTCTCAATTGACGCCAGCTGTGAGAGCTGGCAGAGAGTAGAACCAGTTGGGTGATTTGTGCCCCCACGGGCCCATGCTCTCTGATATAGCAGTGCCAGTGCAGCATCCCAGCCCCACAAAGGACTGGCACCCACCTGGTGGGCTCCAGCATTCCCTGCAGGACTTTCCCCCAAGCAAAGACACGAGGCCAGCTGTATGGCTCGGCTCTTCCTTGCTTTTTCTCCATAGCTACCAATCCTTACCCATATTATGGCTGCAGACCTGGTGCTGCAAGGATTATTCTGCTTAAGCCCTGTTGGACCCGGGATGTGACGTTACAATGGATGGGTGCATTTTCCAGGAGCAATTTCCAGGGAACTGTCCACAGGGCTAAACATCAGTTGCTGTGGTTTTTATGAGTTGTTAAGCAAGCAGGCAGCACAATCAGGATTTGTATTCCTAAGAATCACAGAATCATTCAGGTTGTTAAAAACCTCTGAGATACCCCAAGCCCAACCTCAACCCCCTCCCACCCACCATGCCCACCGACCACGTTCCTCAGTGCCACATCTCCATGGCTCTGGGTCACCTCCAGGAATGGTGACTCCACCACCCTCTGGGCAATCTGCACCTGACCACACTTCTGGAGAAGAATTTGTTCCTAATATCCAACCTGAACCTCCACTGGTGCAGCTTAAGGCCATTTATCTCTTGCCCTGTTGTGAAGAGGCTGACCCCCACCTCCCTACAGCCTCTGTTCAGGCAGATGTAGAGAGTGATAAAGTCTCTGCTGAGCCTTCTCCAGAGTGAACCATTCCATTTCTTTTATCCTCTACTTTTTGCTCCTCAGTGCCTGGCTCCGATTTTTTTCTTCCCCGCTGCTCAAGACATGGGAAAAATAAGCACAGTGTCACATGGAAGAGTAGCAGCGATGTTTGTTCTGCTCTCAGAGGAACTACATCTTACTGCCAAGCCCAAAGTGCTGTTCAGCTCACCAAGGACAGTTGGAATAACAGCTCAAGAGCCACTGCCTTGGGTTGTGGGACAACACATGGGGAAGATGCGGTGACGGCGGCACAGCTTGGACATCAGCTAGCTTCAAGGCCAGTACTCATTTTCCACAGCTTTTCTCAGGCATTGGATACTCACATTAACCCAGTAACATCCCCAAACCAGTTTAACCATTTTCTTGGGCACTGAGGAGACCATGGCTGAGCCTTCTGCTTTCAGTTCCAGACCAGAGCAAACATTCAGCATCAATGTTACGGAGCAAGAGCCCATCCTCCCAGCCATGCTGCCCTAACCACAGGGATCCTCTTCAACCACGATAAATACTTTATCTTGGAAAACAGGGAAACGTAGATGCCTTCAGCCTATACTGTTGTCCTAACGTGCAACGAGTTAGCACGATCTGAGTCGGGCTTTAAGAGCATCCAACCTATACGCACTGAAAACGAGAGCACAGCAGCCATTGACCTCAATCAGCAAAGGAGCAGATCTTGTCGGGGGACAACTGCTCTTCAGAACAGGCACAAGGGAATGAGCATCCGGGAGATGTCAGTGCCACTTCCCAAGATCAAAGCATTAATAAAATACTAATTCATTCCCATGATGAGAAACTGCGACAGAGAAAGCACCCATGATGTGGAGATTAGCACTGAGGCTTGCAACCATGCAAATAATACAGTGAATCACTGCCTGATCCAAAGGGAGGGAGAAAGTTATATTTTCATTAGGGATTTTTTTTCCCCCCCCCTCAGCCAAGGAAAAATAAAGCAAAAATAAGCCTTTAAGTTCAGGTCAACCAAAGCGCATGACCAATCCCTTCATTCTGGTTTGGTAGATAAGTTTTCCCTTTTGCAATAAAAAAAACAAAAACAACAAAAAAAGATTAAAATGTAAGCAAGTTCCAGAATGAAATGTTGCTTCAGAGTGGAAGAACATGAATGCCTAATTCTGAAAATGTTGAAACAAAACATGCTGCCCTTTACCAAAAGATTAGCTGCTGATGCCAATTCAGTAAATAGTTTCAGCCAACCCCAAAATTGCATTTCTCGGCAACTAAGCCATTCATCCTGAAAAAGGTTGCCCAGATCTCGTCAGGCTCCAAAACCAAAGCGCTCCACTACTTGAGCAAAGAGCAAAATCCCATCACCACAACCACGCTGATGACTTGGATCCTCTCCGAATGTTCCCAAACCATCACGTGGAAATATATTTTTAAGAGTCATTTCAAACAATTTGTTGGTGTTAGGTTTTAGGAGGAAAGCAAGAGATGTGATGGTGTTTTGTTTCCTCTTCAGGACAAAAGGGGGTGTGGGAAACAGGAAATTTTGACAGGCTTCCCCCATCACACGTTTACGTGTAAGATGACACAGGTTCCAAAAAACACACCACCCCATTACCCAGCTGTTGCTGTTTCTACATCATTCTCTGCCTTGCCGGCCCGTTTCTGGGCTTTCACAATGGTGAGGATTGAGGGATCTTGTAGCAGCAGCTTCACAGAAGCATGTCCTAGTAGAGGTCAATGGCAGAACCACAGTCCCTCTTGAGTTGGGTTCGTTATGGGGTTTTTAATACTGTTGACAGAAAAGCCCTTTCATCTTCTGGGAAAATAGCAAATGGGCTCTAATAAAAGAGCAGGCCTATGACCTTGCCAATTACAGCCCTCCAAAGCAGGCGTCTCAGCTCCCTGTGCGTTGCAGCTTTTGCTCCATTCCCAGCATTGCTTCCGCTCCAGCAGAGCCCAAAAGCAGAGAAACCAACACCCAAACTCCACTTCTTGCACAGCAACTAAAGAAATATGCCCATGCCTAACCAAGACCTGCTTCTGCGTGAAGGCAGCTCTTGAGAGATGACATGGATATATCAGGATCAAGCCTGGACCCTTCATTGGGAACAATATCAAAAAATTCAAACCCAGCAGAAGCACACATCTGAGCTCACACCATTGAAAGCTGGACCTGATCTGAACAGACTCGGCAAGTTTTTCGTGTGTGAAAACGCTTTCCAGAAGAAACACAAGGACAAACAAAACCAAAACGACACGCTAGAAAACTGAGGTGTTAAAAACTGATGGCTTCTCCAACCTCAGTCATCCTACAATTCTCTGGGCTCCCTCTCTCCTTCTCCACCCCGCCTTCTCCTCCCCAAGACTTTTCTACCCAGCATCAGCTTTCCCAGCAAACTGAGAACAGGGCTGAGCTTGGAACAAAAATAGCCATCATTTGATACCACATTCCCCAACAATGTGTCGTGGTAATCAGGATTAATCCAGCCCCAGCTCCTGGCAAACCTCCTCCTGGAAGGAGATGACCTCTCTGACGAGGTCAGCGCGAGATGGGAGTTCACTTGCTCCTCAAAACAGAAATGTAAAAAAAGACCAAAACGTTTAGGGCCTTATTCTGTTCGTATTTACAACTGGCTGCATGCTGGGGAAATCCAGCTGATGGCCTTGGAGCTGCTCATGGTTTACATCACCAGCAGCAAGAGAAGAGTTGGGCCATCCACTGTGCGTGCTTCGCAGAGCTGGCTCAGAGCCATAACGATCTGATCTCAATCTACATTTTCATTAGGCTTGTGGGTGGTTCAGAGAGAGGGTTTTATTGGGCTCAGAGACAATAGGGTGCAGCTGTGAAGTTTGCATCCGGATCTGAACTTGCAAAGAGTTCAAATCCGGGGTTTTGGGTCAGATCCATCTCGAGCATTAATTTTCTAGATATCAGAATACCACCCTTGGGACTTGCTAAAGTAAGGCCAATTCTGGCTTACAACGGTGTAACAGCATTGCCCTCCATGGAGTCTGTCCTGATTTACACTAGAGGGAGATTAAAATTCATGCCAGTGCAGCAGGGAGGCTCTGCTTTCTGCTTATTGCCACGATTTCTGCGGACACAATAACATCTGTTTGCTCCAAAGCAGGAAAATATACTAACACGCTTCCCATCCATTGGCTGTTATTGCCAGAAGGACTCTAAGTGCGTTTTGAGCTACTATTTTTGTTTTGGGAAGATGTTCATGACTCCTCTGCTCTCACATCCAAACGGGCTTTTTCATCCTGCTCGCGCTGGCAGCCATTAATGCCGCATCTGTGCAGCGGTGTGAGCCGTGCTGCAGGGTGCTGGTAGGGCTGCAGGCTGCCACCCATGGCCTCGGTCCCTGCTGTGCCCCTCCTGCTGCTCTGCAGCTCCTCTTGGCTTTATCCAGAGCACCTCGGGGCTCTGGGAGTCCCTGCTTTTCATGCTTTTGCAGAGGGTGTTGCAAAAGTGTCACATTCAGGGATTGAGAATGAGCAGGAAGGAAACGCAACGTAGAGCTCAGAGAGAAGCTTGCTTTCATCACCTCCCAGTGGAGTTCTCTGGGATTCAGATGTTTAGCCCAATACGGGACTATTTTTTTTTTTTAACAGTGCTAGGTGCACATCTGCATTTTCCAACACCACAAGTGCTGTTGTAAATCAGCAATATAACAAGGCCCAAACCTCTAATTCACCTTAGGAAATATTGGAGAGTTCTTTGAGAGAGACTGAGCAGACAAACTGAGCCCATCCCACAGCCCTACCGCAAACCTGACGCCCCGGCTGCAATGCTGAGCGCCTCCCACTGCAGCCAGGCACTACCAACGGGGCCATCCAAGTCACAACATTTGGGAGAACTCCAGTATCTGCCAACTCAAAGGCCTATTTTGCATTCAAAGATCACCTCCTCCTCTTAATACTGTATCTCCAGAATGCTCGCTTCAGATTCATACCCTTTGAGAGCAATGCTGATGGACACACAGGGCATGCAGCTGCAAGGAAAGGCCCAGTATGGCTGTGAACACCCAGTTAAAGCATCGGGCTGGGAACGGCTGCAAGCTCTATGTATGGAAACATAAAAATTAGGTGAGCACAGCCTTTAAACATGGCAAAAACTCATCCTAGTACGAGATTCTTGGACACTCTAATGGTCTCATGGGTCTTCACCTTTGGCCAAGCGCAAAGGAAGGCTTGCTCCTGCATCTCAGTCACAACCAGGGGCCCTTCCACAGCTGCACAGATCTGATTCAGGAGGGAATTAACACACGCATAAATTCCTGAGGATAGCCAGTCCGTCCCTCCTTACTGCAGGGAAAGCTTTTTTGGTTTTTAAATCCATCAGCACACAGGTTCAGCAGGTGGGGAAGCAGCCGCACTGCTGCCTCTGAGCCACCAAGTGAGCAGGGACAACTGCCAGCCTGCACCTCCTCACCAAATTGATTATGCCTTCATGTCTTTTCTATGAAGTCTGATTTGTTTAAGGTGATGCTTGTTGGCAAGGATAGCAATGAGACTGCTTGAAGAAACCTTCTCAGAGGCGTGAACATGAGAATTCAAAACACTTCTGCACGCATCTAACAACAAAACCCTCAGCCCTCCCGGCCGTGAGGTCTCACAGAGGGCTGCAAACCTTAAATCCCATTGCAGGGCACCATGCCAGGACATGGAGCGGGGAATAGAGCTGGTCACAGCTCCTCCAGCACAGTCCCAGGTAAGCAGAAAGCGAGTGCACAGCTGGAGCTGGGCCAGCCCAGCGTGGCCAACATCTGGCTTTGCTCTGTGCTTTGTTGATGCTGTGCACGGAGATGCAGAGTGCCCACATCTTCCACTGCATTCATCTCCCCCCTGCAGCCCCTTGCTTTTTGCTGCTGTGTTTTATTTGGTTTGTGCTGAAAAGCATCCTTTGATTAAGCAGTCTCTAACAACTGGGGATGTTTCTGATTGTATCAGATATAAAACCAGACCCCCGAGTCCAGCTCTATCCCTCTGACACAAAGCAGAAAGCCTTACACAGAACAATTTCCTAAACCTTTAATGACTTTTCTGCATTATTGCTTTTTTGGTTTTGGGGCCAACGCAAGGTCTTGGACACAGAGCTGGAAGCTTTGCCCACAGCAATACCTGGATCCTGCCCACCCCTCTCACTCAGGCAGGTGCTGTTATAATACCTAGCTATTTCACACCTAGTTCAGTCCCTGACTCTCCAGCTTGGGTTACAAACTTTGAACTATTTTGCAATGTAGAACCACGTGGGCTCTGTTCTCTGCCCCCATCGCTTGTGTTTTACTCTTAGCTCACCCTCAAATACTCCAGCTGACACAGAACCTTTCTCCAGGACAGATGACAGGTGCAGAGTTGGGCAATCTTACAGTCTGGTTTGGATATTCCAGCTGTAAAACTCATCAGTCTGGGGCACGTCGCTGTGCTTACCTGGAGGTGTTTTTCCAGGAGGAATGGTGAGCAGGAGGCACGGCAGCAGCGCAGCCCCAGGCAGCAGCCAACCCAGCCATCCCATCAACGTTCGACCTTCCAGCGCCGTCGCTAATTGTCTGCAGGCAAAGGGAAGCTCCGTCCAGTTAAGGAAGTTGGAAGGAGCAGCGAAAAGCTCAGGGAGTTCAGAAGGCTGCTGATGAGCGGATTATGTTACTGCGAGTTCTTAGACTTCCTTCCATAGGGACACTTACATATATTGAAGGCTGCACGGAAAAGGCACGCGCTTGTCAGACGAGCCAGCAGTTAGAGCATAGATCTGAAACTTCAGACAACGGGTAGAAGGGCAGATGCAAAGTCCCATCCAGCATCACCAAACAGGGGGCTAATAAATCTACCTTGGAGTTTCCAGGAACCCAGAGCATCTCAGTTGCACATTAGTGCTTTTCTTTCCAATGCACATTGTCAACACGATGACATAAGCGAGCGCATAATCCCAATACGTGCACCTCTTGTCCAGCTCTCCGCTCCACTTGACTCACCATAAACATGCAACTCCCACTCTTTTGACTTCCACTGTCATTAATCTTTCTTCTTGGGAAGCTTCAGCTATCAGTTTGCCCAAACCGAAGCAATGAGGTCATGCGTGCGGGGCCGCTGGGGGATCTGACTCAGAGGGGCAGTGACTCAGCTGTGGGACACTTGCAGAGCTTTGGGACAGAGCTGACCAGGAGGGCGGTTTTAAGGCATCACTCAGACATTTCGGAGGATTTAGCACAGATGGGAAGACTCAAGGATGAAGTAGAGTGGCAAGACTGAATGCGGCCGTGCCCACATCGGCAAACACCAATCTCCAGCTGTCTGCCAAACATACGTGTCCAACCCGCTGGTTTTAGGCTTTTGTTGCCCTCTTTCTTTTGTGTTTGAATAAAAAATATATAATAAAGATAAGATTTTTCCTTACATGCATTAACTGCATTACATATTTCATATATTGCCCAAGACAATCCTCTTCACTCAATGCATCCCAACCAAGCCCAAACAGTTGGGCTGGTTGGACACCCGTACAAGTGGAGAACTGAAGAGAGAAAGTCTCATCTTTGTGGCTCTCTTGGAGGACTTTGCTTCGTCTTCTACTCTCGTGCTTTGATGATATCCTGAAGCTAACGTTAAGAGGAAACCTGGACCAGAAGAGAGCTTCCAGTACTGCTCTTTGGCAGAGCTATCCAGGAGCAGACGCACAGTAAGGATGGTTTTATTTGGCAACTTGCTTGGAGGAATATACATATATACACATATATTATATATATATTTAATACCTTTGGCAAATAAAGGATCATAAAAAGAAATTTGGTTGGCCTTCCTGACCGAGCAAAGAACATATTTTAGGTTAAAAAAAGACTCTCAGTTGAATAAGATGGAGCAGGAGAAAGTTTTATCTGCCTCTGAACCTGCCATGTGCACTGCTGGTGCCACAAATCAGGGTCAGAAAGAGCACTTCACTTATGGAAAGCAGCTGATCAGCAAAACAGAGGCCTGCCACACCTTTAGGGAAACATATTAGAGACTAATATCTTCTCGATTAGGTCCAAAAAGCCATGTATTAATCTGCTCTCATGATCTGGAATGAATTGTATCCAGCATAAATCTCTAGGCTGACAATATATACGAGGCAAAAGAACAACCACATGTTTCACGTTGGAGTTGCTCTCTTTTACCCTTCTTCTCTTCCCCTTTAATTGCTTGATGCTAATTCCAAACTCTGCAGACTTTGCTTTGCCCTCCAGCTCCTCACTTGCCTTGGGACTGTATTGCCTTGGCAATCCATGTGGATTTCTCCCATACCGAGAAGGAAAATGCCCAATGCAGGTCTTTGCACAAGAACTGGGACAACCACACACTGCTATAAAACGTCCACATTTTATGTGCGTGCCCAGAAAGCCTATTTCATGCATGATAGGTGCATAAAATAAATTGCAGGCTGTTAAAACGATGTCACTTCTGCATAAAACACTCATAAAGGTAATTGGCCTGTCCCTTACATCATGTAAATCACTCCAGAAGTACTCCAAGAGTCCAGTGCTTGGCCAGAGCAACGCAGTACAAGAAATAAAATTAACTTGCAACGTGTCAAGGAAGTTTATGGACAAGATCCTACAGAAGTCACCATGATGGGAGGTTTCAGTGGGGCAAAGGGAGCGAGATAAGGCAGGATAACCCATCCGACCTGCACTTTTTGGGGATGTGACACTCAGACCCAAGGCTACAAGCAATGAAAGCTGATTCAATTTCTGCAAGAGCAGGGTTGGTTCTGGCCCAAGGCACAGCGAGTTACTGGAACGCGTCCACTGATGCAACTGGGCTTCGCACCAGGTGCTATGCAGATCTGGAAACATACTTAGATTCCTATTCTTAGGCATCCATGTGCTTTCTGGCATCCTGCGAGGGGCCTACCTGCATTTTTTGGAGCTACAGTACTGCAGGAATCTAGTTCTAGGCCTCCAAATTCATAATGAAATTATTAGCACAACGCCCTAATGGTGTTTTGCGCATGCTCCCAAATCATTTCAGTGAATGCTGTGTTTTACACACGAGATTTATCTCCCCAGAAACAACCACAAGCAAAAACGCATTTGCTAACTGAACACTGCCCTTAGCTGTGGTGGTGCTCAAACCCCACTTTCAAGCACTTTCAGATTTCAACACCGCTTGGAAACAGCATGCGAATGACACCAAAATCTGCCTTTCCAGCAGCATTTGTAAGGTGTTGTGCATTCTGTCAGACAATCCACATTTCCGTCACACGGCAGGGACAGGTGAAGCATTGCTGTTTATTACTATTTCCACGTCATAAATTAAATGCATGCAATGTTTTACGGCGTGTAAAACACTACCTGAACCACAAAAATCTCTACCTTGGGGGCCTTAAATATGAAATGCATGCTTAGGTACAGCTGCTGGCGAGACAGAGAGGGGTAGAGGTGCTCTCATTAAGTTCAGGCAGAGCTGGAAAGCAAACTGAAGCGGGCAGTTGTGCCTGACCCTGAAAGCAGATCTAGAGTAGACCAGCTTCACACTAAACGTAGAATCATTAGGGTTGGAAAAGACCTCTAAGATCACATAGTCCAATCATCCACCTATGATCAGTATTGCCCACTAAAGCATACTCCTAAGTATGGGTTAGTAACTCCCATCAGAAGAGAACACGGGCAGAAGGAGAGCCTTCTCCAACATTACAGTCTCACCTCCTCTTTAAGAGGCCAACATTACAGTCTCACCTCCTCTTTAAGAAACAGGCTCTCAAAACATTACCTTTGACCATCCAATGGAGAAACTGAGACATGGCCTGGATACACAACTTGCTCAGTGCTCAGCAGCCCCAAAAAGGCAGAGGTGGCTGCAAGGGAACCAAAGTCACAGATCCAGATCCTCCAGCCACAAAGCACACAGACACGAGATCAATAGAAGAGGAGAGCAGCTGGAAGGAAAAATGCCTAGGTAAGGGAGACGTCTGAGGGCTCTGAGCTCTCCTGTGGATGTTTGTATATCCAAGGACAAAATCTCTGCCAGCTGAGCCTTTTTTATTCACAATTTGTCAAAACCACGCAGGCAGAAAGTACTGTTGTTTTGGCATCTTGAACCACGCTTCACCATCAAATTCCATAGGAAGATTAAGTTACTTTAAAAAATCTTGAACGTTCTCAGCTATTTCTTTTTGTTTTTCTTAAATAGAAGTTGTACTAAAATGATAAGGACAGACAGCCTTTCAGAGCTTCCCCAGCTGCTCTCGCTGAAGTGCATAGAACTCAGCAGCTCTTCTCCTGGTCCTCTTCCCAAGGGGAATCCCTATGAAACACCACTGCCTTCCTCAGGTGTGCTGAAGAAGCTGTAAACCTTTACAAACCTCACTGTTAAAGTCAGGCCATTCCCATGCGGTGTGGATGGCTGCAGGATTAGGCAGTTTAATACTCAGTGTATGATTTGCACGTCCACCCAAGCCTTCAAACGGACACAAAAATGAGAAATTTTCTCAGTCGGTGAGAAATGGCCTTGAGAAGGAGCCTCCAAACTTAGCTTAAAGAAAGAATCACGGAATCATTCAGGTTGGAAATCTGATCATCGAGTCCAACCATCAACCCATCAACCCAGTGGCAGAACGTCTCTGCCAGCATAGGATGGAAGTGTCCCTCCTGCCTTTCCTTCCCACCACGAAGCCCCACCGTGCACCCAAGCTCCAAATTGCTTTCCAGACCTCCTGATGCCTCTTGCTTCTACAGTACTTCAGAGAGCAGTGGAGCACGTCCATACTCAGCAGTGTCCTGATGGGAGGAGAGATCTGAGCTACTTCTGGAACCAAGCCACTCGATGGGCTTTTAGCATCCAGCCTGGCATCCGCATCCAGCACAGCCCACACCACGCAACCAAGTACTGAGAGCTTGATGCCCATGCAATGCAGGCGTGCCCCATGCTCCCTTCCAGCTACATCTCTTAATTTTATGCATATTTATTAATATATGGTTGATAACATCATGGAAAACCCAACTGATAAGTTAGAGAGAGGTTTCAATGCCCAAGAATGACCAGAGCAGCGATAGCCAGAATCCACACCCCATCTGTGGCTTTTCAAGTTGACTTCAGTTAATACCTAAAGATGTTCCTGGGAACCAGTCCTACCCAGGGTCAGACATGCACCCAATGAAATGAACTGTGCCCAAGCCATCATGCTAAGCAGCAAAACAAAACAAAAAAAATCTCTCTTCCCTAGTCAACAGAGCTTCAAATCCAATTAAAAACTCCATCAGCCTGCAGATGTGACCTGAAGTGGCAAATCTGGCAATGCTCCTGTTCTCAGAACAAAGCACCACGAGGAGTGCTGTTGTTGGGAATTCTGCCACTGGGAAAAAAAAAAACCAACAAGAAAAACAAGAAAGAGAACAAACACTGAAATCTTTGTCATCTTCCTGTCTGTTAGAATTGAGATTCTGTTGTTTGCACAAGCTTCTGGCACAGACCCAGCTCTCTGCAGCACAAATACATCCACAGAACATCAGGCTTTTCAGAAGCTGTCCCTTCCGAGTGTGTTAATGTGGCTTTTCAGGCAGTGTGAGATGGAGAAAGCCTACTGTCAAGGCATCCTATGTCAGCCTGCTTTACATAAAGCAGCACGAAGCAGCAGCCAAGCCGTCTCAATTTCTGACTCCGACTTCAACGTTCACCAATCTCCTTGGAAGCCCATCTCCTGACACTCTGACAACAGGGCTGTTGAAATTAGAGATGCTCGGGTCTTTCTAAGGAGGTTTGCAGACAGATTCCCAAAGCTCGCCTTGCAGCTGCCCCCGAGGTTTGCCTGGCCGTTCTCCCAAGCACCGCATGCATCTGGGCTATCACCAGCTTCATTAACATTTCCAAGGGAGATGGGTCTAAACCAGAGGATCGGATCCAAATATCCTCCAAGTGGATGTGAAATCCAAACCAAATAACTCAAGTTCCACATTTGTCCATCTCTCCTCTTACAGGAGGAAACTCCACCTACCAACACCTCCAAAACTGGAAGTGCTTTAACATCTAGATCCGTCTGCTGCAGACATCAGCACATCCAAGCCAAAGCGTTAGATTGAACTTTAGAAGGAAATTAGCCACGTAGCAAAGGATCTGGATGAGGACCAGGAGACCAGAGTCAGTTCCATACAGCTGTCCAGGGTTAATCTCCGTCAATTTGCAAACAGTGCATGCCCACATCAAGCCCAATTTGTGAGCAAAGATATCTTCACAAAGCAAACAATCCAAACTCAACAACCAGCAAGAGGGAAAACACACAGACCCATGCTACAGATGTGCTTGACATGGGCCACGGAGCAAACTGAGATTTGGAAGCCTGACAACTTTCTGTCATGTGGGCACATTCGGCTTTGGATTTGGAGTCAACAACTTCAGCTGATCCATAAATCCCATCCAAAACTGAGAGCACAATGGGTTGACATCTGAGTAAGATCTCTCTAATCAAAGTAAAAGACGCTCAATCCAAGGCAAGCAGACTACAAAGATTTGTCTGTCAGTGCTTTTTAAGGCTTCCCAATCAGCAAGCTTAGCAGTTTTGCAGCCGTTAAGCTTGCAGCAAAAGGATTTTTCCCATTAATACTGCCAAATGTTTCAGCTTGCAGAACAGGAGTTGAAAAGCAGCAGCCAGGTTACACCTGCAAACATGTAACTGAGTAATGAGCACACATAATCCTCCTCCAACAGCATCCACGTGTCTGCCCAAGGTCTGTTTGAGATGATTATCATGAAGGCATCATGCTGGCAATGCGTTATCAACCACATCTATTCTAGACCCTCTACAGTTTAATCATTATATAAACACTCACATACGTATATAGGATTTATTTTAGGTTTGAGCCAGGCACAGCAGAGCACAGAAGTGGTGCTCCGCCTGGTTTGCTCAGTGATGGAACCCTGAAAAGCCAAATAAAGGGAAAGCAAAGCATGCTTGCAGCAGCACAGACTCAGGTTTGTAACACACCTTTCTCCAGTCACCTAGCCAAGACTCATGGAAGCATCACTAAACTTCTGCCCACTGCTATCCGTCACAGCTACACCTACACAGCGCTTCTGCAATCACTGGGGTATAAAAGGATCCAGAAAGCTCCTGAAGCTGGAGATGTTGCACAGGGTGCTTCTCAGAGTGCTCAGGCATTGGCACAGGCTGCCCAGGGAGCGATGGAGTCAATGCCCCTGGAGGTGCCCCAGGACCACGGAGATGTGGCACTTGGGGACGTGGTTATGGGCACGGAGAGACGGTTCCAATTCAGTGCCAAGTCATGAAACCCCCTTAAATAATCCTATGGCGAAAAAAAATCCTACAGTTTCAGTGAAAAAATAAAATAAAAATCCACAAAAAAAAGGTTCTTGAAGACATTGAGCCCTTCCATTTATGTACGTGCAGCAGAGATCAAATTTATGTTCTCCTTGAAGCTATTAATACAAGCAGCACAACCAGCAGAGGAATCCAGCATCCTCACAGCATCTTAAAAACCCAGAAATATTTATGATCGGGCACTGGGCCTCTTAATATCTGAAAGAAGTATTTCAGAGACTGACTGGAGAATGCTCTTTACAAGCTCTGCTTGCTTCCCACTGGGAATTCAGCATCTGAACCAGGAACAAATTTTAAAATTACATAATAATTCATAAAAGAAAAATATGGCACAAATACTGCGCTTGTACAGAAAAATCATAGTTTTAATTAAAAGAAAAAGCATATAGAGGTCTTATCAGGGCTTTTGGCAGGAAAGGGTCGATGCGTTCAGTATTATACAGCCACAAAACACTGCAATCTTTTTTCTTCTAACTTCAATTTCTCTGCCCTGAAATGCATTTCATAAGCAGAGAGGTTTGGAAAGTTCGTACTCTGTGTTTGCTTAAAAGAATAAGATGGATAACCCTATTCACTAAGTATCTTTTAATTGCATCAACCCAAGCCCGTCCCCATGAGGTCGCTATCCTGAGTTGCCCTATGGAGGTGAGTAGGGCCCAGCTGTCCCTTCCCTCACAGCAGGAATTCAGCCCATTCCGTGCAGAGCTCAGCTTGCTCTCCTGCCTTTGGCATCTGCATGTTGTCACCTTCACCCACTTTAGGTTTGCACCGATTGCAATTCCAGCTCATTTCTTTTGGAACCGAACTCCGCGACTCAAACACAACGCAGTCCAATGCATCGACTTCTGCCTGCTTTTGGTGGAAGCTGTATGAGCTTTTCACTTCTTTGGCTTTCTGCATGGCTCCCACCTGAAACTGGGAAACTATAGAATGGCCTGGGTTGAAAAGGACCACAATGATCATCTAGTTTCAACCCCCTGCTATGGTGCAGGGTCACAAATGACCTGAGCTGCCTCAGAGCACCAACTTGGGGTCGGTCAGCTCAATTCAGACCATTTTTCTTCTGTAGGGGAAAATTCTGTGTGCAGCCTGGGCACTGATGAAAGTGATCAGAGCTCTCTGGAGCATGCCTAAGAAGGACAAAGAAGCTGTGGAAGGGTCTGGAGCCTTATGGGGAGCAGCTGAGGGAATGGGCTGGTTCAGTCTGGACAAGAGGAGGCTCAGGGGAGACCTCGTGGCTGTCTACAACTCCTGAAAGGAGGTTGTGGTGAGGTGAGGCTTGGCCTCTTGTCCCAAATAACAGTGATAGGATGAGAGGTGATGGCCTCACATTGTGCCAGGGGAGGATCAGATTGGATTTCTTCTCCTAAAGGGCAGTGATGCATCAGCATAGGCTGCACAGGGAGATGGGGAAGGGTCACTGTCCCTAAGGGTGTTCCAGAACTGTGGAGATGTGGCACTGACAGACAGCATGGTGGGATGGGTTGGGGATCACAGAGGTCTTTTCCAGCCTTAATGATTCCACGATCACACAGGAAGGCACATGTGTTGCTGCCCCATCCCATTGCTTGCTTTTCCCATTTCTGCCCAGCAGATTTCCATCTTTGCTGACTCATTACAACAATTCCCTGCAAAACCATCACATTTTTGCTCTGCCAGCTCGCTCCAACTACCATCATCACCTCCTGGAAGGGTGGGAGGCACCACATGTTGCCTATGGCCACGCAATGCAGCAATCCCATTTACAAAAGCACTTCAAATCACAGAGACAGACCAGACCTCTGCACTACCATCTTGCTAACAAATCCCAGCACTCCAACTAGTGACTAACAGCACATTCAAGCAAAGGTTATGTCACCCTGAAGTTATTTCACAACAGGGTTTCCATGCCCCATGTGCCCCTTGCAGCACAGCTCAGCGGGGATTTGCTGTCTGATCCCACGGAGCAGGACGGAGTTACAGAAGCCTGAGGATGACTCACGTCACACAGATCTGTCTGGGCTTCTGGATTTTATTTTTATTTCAGCAAAATATTCAGCTTGCCCCGGAGCAAACCTATTAGTCACGCTCGCTTCTGGGAACAGTCAGAGTCCAAAAGGGATCAAGAGTTATATGTGGTTTCCCTCTTTGATTTGATTATTATTCATCAGTGGTCAAATTCTTTCCTCTGCAGAATCCCTATCTATCATGCATCCCTCAGATGGAATATAGGTCACCTAATTTCACCCTTGAAGAAACAAACATTTGCTGAGAAAAATCTGAGAAACTTCTTTGGAACAGCAGGAATGGTTGCTCCTTCGCCCCAGAGCCCAACTCGGCCTCATTTTAAATCAGAAATACTCCAGTGAAAGCACGTGGTCCCCATCCTTTGAGGGGAGATCTATCCAGGGAGCACAGAAGCTATACAAAACTGGCAAGTCTATTAGCATAGAGGCAAAATAAGACCCAGATGCTGGTGAAGGGCTTTAGCAGGAGCCTTGGGCCACTCCGCGTGTGCAAATTACTTGTTGCATTTATTGCAGCAAGATTCAGCAAAAATAAAGCTGTCTGCTGTGACAGATGGATATAACCTGTAACAAAATGGATCTCAGAGGAAGCACGTGTGCAGGGAGGGATGCTCTGCGCAATGTGGCCAAAGGGAGAACGGTGAGGTGTGCTTATTAATAATCAAAGTAATAAGAAGATAAACCCCCACTTCCAGCCACGGTGCTGGCAGGGATCCTCCCTCAAATGCACTCATCCCTCGGGCTACGACCATCTCCACGTAGGCACTTTCATGTCCTCTCCATCCATCACCACCAGTGATTCCTGCTTAACCTCCTCCCAGCACAACCTGAGAACAGGACTGGATGTTTTCTATGGTGGAAGAATCACGGCTTACAACAAAGCACCGTTGAAAGCACCGCTATTTCGTACAAATTACTTTCCCTGGGACGGCAGGAATGTGAGAAGTTTTCACAGTTTTAGTTGGACCGCGAGTACCTTTGCATTAGAAATGTAAATAGGAACTTAATCTGAGCCAGATTCTTTCCCAAAGAGAGAGAATCCTCAAGACTTCCTCCAACCCATTCAGATTTTATCTCGCTGCTAACGCAGCGAACTTCTGAGCTACCAGCAGCAGCGAGACAAGAAATCTCCGTGGGAAAACAGCAGCTTGCTTCAGACCTCCTCACCCAGCATCCCTGCCCTTCAGACCCAGCATTGGTTAGCAACATGCAGGCATTTATCTCTGAGCAATTAAGCCAACTCACATCTTTATGGATTCTGAGAGCTTCTCTGCACCCTGAATGTAGTAGGCATGGTGAGGGTGAGTTGATGGGTGGACCTACAAGAAAGACCACAGCATCTGCAGTTTGCAAGCAGTGTCGGAGCCCAACTGGCTTGCAGAAATGCAAAGAGAAGTCCTGCAAGCTCATTGCTTGAGCTCTACTTCATACCCATTCATACAACCATGCTGGGCTGCAATCACATGGGCTACAAAGTAAGCTGAACTAAGTTAGAGTATTCCAACAGGCGTACGAGTTTGATTAAGTTTGATCTACTGTTATGTTTAAAGCCAGGAGAACTGAAATAATCATAGAATCATAGAATCACCAAGGTTGGAAAAGACCTCAAAGCTCATCCAGTCCAACCGTTCACCTATTCCCAACAGCTCCCACTAAACCCCGTCCCTCAACACAACATCCAGCCTTTCCTTGAACACCCCCAGGCTCGGTGACTCCACCACCTCCCTGGGCATCCATTGCAGTGCCTGATCACCCCTTCTGAAAAGTAATACTTCCTAATGTCCAGCCTGAATGTCTTGGTAGATAAACTTCAGTGCTTGTTCTTCAGGATCATTATCACAGAACCATTAAGGTCGGAAATGACCATTAAGATCACCCAGTCCAACCATTACAGCAACATTGATGATGGAAAATTGTTTACTTGTGCACCTTGGGAATGAGAGTAAAGAAATCAAGGATTCAGAGTCCCTTCATGTATATCAAAGCCAAAACTATCTTTCAGTTGCATAGAGGAGTTTCCCTTTTCCACCAACCCACTAAAGCATGATCAGTAGGAATGGCACTGGAAGAAAATGGGCACTGAGCAGCAGTGACTGCACCCTGAGTGCCCAAATCTGTGCTTCACATTGAAAGCTGTGGCCATAAAGCACCCAAACTTCAAAAGCCAGAGTGTCCTCAAGCTCTGTGTTCCAGTCTGCTTTGCTCATGGGCATTATGCACCAACATTTGCAGGTTCATTGCGTGGGTTTATACACACAAAGGATTGCACAAATAATTAAAGAGCTTCATGCTACATAAACCGGTGCATGCAAATAAATGAAAGCACATCCAGAACCCCACAGATTCCATCTTCAAAACCCAAGTTGGCAATTACTGCTCTGTTTGTGAGATGCAATGTGGGGGAAGATTCTTGTTTTACAGCCTCGGTCAAAAGTAGGAGGATTAGGGAGAAGAGCATTGTAATGAATTCTGAGAGGAAGAGCCATGCATAATTTCGTGCCTTGATCTGTTTTAAAGCACTTCCAGAAGACGGCCTTTTTATTTTCCAGACTGAGCAATGGTTATAAATAGTTATAAAATCAGAGCACACTTTGGTACAGCAGCAAATAAATGCATATTTCTAAAAAAAAAAAAAAGAAGAAGAAGAAGAAAAAAGAACCAGCACAGTGAAGCTTAATTTTTTTCCCCTCTTCGTAGAACTTCAGCTAGATTTGCAGAACATGCACACGCTTGCATTTCACAGCAAAGGATGAGGAGCACAAAGACCCTTTGATTGCACAGCTCCCCCAAACACCAACACCCCCACAACCACCCGGCAGCTCTCCAGCTGCAAACACAGAAAACCCATTAAGACCAAACAAACAAACAAAACCCCAAAACACACACAAAACCCAGCCAAAAAACTGCCAGAACCATCCCAACTCCCCCTCACCGCCTGCTCCCTGCAGGAACGAGCTGCAGATGCTGCGGGCTGATAGGAATAAGGCCAGGTCCAGCCGAGCTCTCCCTCCCATCCATTTGGGAGCAGGAGGTGGGATGGGGAGCATGGACAAACCCTGAGGTGTGGGGGGTTCATTCTGACCTCTCTGTGCTCCCAAGCCCAAGCTTCCCATTGCTATGTGGGTGGCAGAGCTCGGTGGTTCCGCAGCGAAGCCATGGAAGACCCTCACCTTGGACATCAGCACCCTTGTAGCTTCATGCTTTGTGCATTTGCCACGGGATTCTCCCGCTTCTCCTTGCTCAGCTTTGCTTTCAGCTGCGCCCAGCCCTCATTCCCCTTTGCAGCATCCCTGCTCCTGCTCCCCACATGTTTGCTGGGTGAGGACCACGCACAGCTCGGCTGACGCAAGCGCTGTGGATCCGGAGCCAGCAGCAGCCCCTGGGACCACTGCTGCTGCCCACTCAGCCACCGGCAGGACGGGACCTCCAGCCATGGCAGCAGGAAGATGTGTCATCACTGCAGGGTCCCCAGTGACACCGACACCCCTCCCACTGCCCCACTTTCACCCCAAGCAAACCCACTCCGATGCATAGCAGACACCATCCTGAACTTGAGCATCATCTTTGCATCCCTTAAACGCTCCTCAACTGCTAAGTGTTTTCCTGGCTTACAGAGGCAGCCTGGGACATTCCCAAAGGCTGCAAAGGAAAAGTGTGGCTTAGCAGAGGCAGCCCACACCCCCCTGCAGCACTGGAAAGCTGTGCCAGGTGGTACGAGCAGAAGACAGAGCACAGCTTGCTATGTCGGGGAATGAGAGTAAAGAAATCAAGGATTCAGAGTCCCTTCATGTATATCAAAGCCAAAACTATCTTTCAGTTGCATAGAGGAGTTTCTCTACGCAAGATGCTCAATGCTGGTCTCGGATTTGCCAACCGTGATCAGCACAATCACAAGGACACAATATGTGTCACAAAATGCACATCTTGGTTGGGTAGATCAGGCACCTTTAGAGCACACCACCACCTGCATTATCCTGCCTTTCCCCATCCCTCAAACCCAACCGAAAGCATTACCCATGAAGGAACAACTCCAACCTCCACCCAATGCTCTGCTCCCATCCGACGATGGCCCTCATCTCACCGCAGCCCTGCATGGGTTGCAGCAGCTTTGGTGAACACACAAGATGAATGGGCTCAGCAATTACTCCCACTGA
This sequence comes from Lagopus leucura, assembly GCF_019238085.1. Lineage (NCBI taxonomy): Eukaryota > Metazoa > Chordata > Aves > Galliformes > Phasianidae > Lagopus > Lagopus leucura. The sequence goes on from NW_024962299.1 coordinate 1,720,988, forward strand.
ACCTATAAAAGGAAAGGCTGGAGGTTTTTCTTTTTCTCCCCTCTCTAAATTGCTCCATACATCAGTAACCACAAAGCAAACAATTGCCATCTGCAGAGACAGTGTTCTCCTTGCAGGAAGGAGAGGGGGTGTGCAGAGTGCTCTCAGGAGAGGGCTCAGCTGCTGAAGAGGATGTTCTGGTGAAAAGCAATTAAAGAAAAGTGCTTTTTTTTCTCTCTCTCTCTTTTATTGTTGTGCTTTGGGTTTTGCACATATCAGTATTTGTTCCTGGGAGCTTGCTAGAGGGTAACAATGGGAACCCAAATAGCCAAGATCCACCACCTGCACTGGGTAGGATGGGAAGAGTGAAGGACGAGCCCAGGGCTGAGCACTGAGCCTGCAGCTCTGCTCCCCACCTGCTGGATTTTCCCTCCTGAAGCAATTTCCCCTCCCACACTTCTGCACCCAGGCACCAAGATAAGGAGTGCCTGTACACCAAAGAGCAGAAAGGTCGTGTTTTCCCCCTAATTCAGTGCTACACAATTAATCAGCACTGCTCAGCTATTAACACACGTTATCAGCCCAGAAGACACCAACAAATACCTCATTTTCACGAGAGCACAGATTTGGATGCTCATCATCCTGATTCTACCTTTCCCCTGTCAGCTCCAGGAAGGCTTTGTGCTCTCTCCACAATTAAGAGCAGGAAATTGGAAATTTCAGCATGACATTCAGGCACACCACGTCCCCAAGTCAAAAAGTTGGTTGCCCTTTGAAAGCTTGACTAAAGGGGTTTAGCAAAACTTCAACAAAGATACACCCAATTCCTGCTGAAAGACTTGAAGCATTTCAGTCATCTGAACAAGTGCCTACTGCAGCACAAATGCATTAAGGACATAAAAATCACGACAAATTTAATCCAAATCAGATGTGTAATAGCACTGTCTTAATCGTGCACTGTACAATTTGGTACCTAGCCTGTTTTTGTTATGCAAGATTGCTAATAATGCTCAAAGTGAAGTTCAGACATTTGTATGTTGCTTGCTGTTTTTCACTACAGGTACAAAGAGAAGCAGAGCGAGTTCCACTTCCAGCATAACTAAACCAAACCTGAGCACGAAAAGGAGAATCCTTTTTCTTCCCAGTTCGTCCCCTTCTAAACTGAACAACCTACCTCTAAAATTCACCTCCTTCTCAACAGTCTGCTCTGCCCAACTGAATTCACTCTTCTCATCCTGCACGAGGTGCATGTTTCTATCACCCAAAGCCACATGCTTACTCAGACTCAAGCTTGGTAGGATGAGCAGACAGCAAAAATGACCCATACCCTGAAAGCCTTCTATGGCTGCTGCTCAACTGAAGGCTTTTTTTTTTTGAGGTTAGAAAACCCATTTGCTTTTGGGCTTGTCAACTTCTACCCCTCTCTGGGAATCCATGGAATTACACCCATGGTCCCGACCACAGGAGGCTCAGCCACGTGGTGCCTTACAAGAAGTCATGAGGAAAGACAGAGCCCAGCCTGTGCAAGGAATTAAGCAAGGCGGAGGAGAGCACGGCCCAATTTACCACCAGTACACTCTTTTTACATTCAAACAACGCTTCGTGTGTCCTATGGGCAAAAACCACCGCGACCACAAGTCTGCTAAATGTGAATGGTTGTATGGAGAGGTCCTGTTACAAGCCATGGAGGTCTGTCGTGGGGTTACAGATGGTTTATAGCCTCACTGTTCTTCAGGCAGTTGACTTCAGGGTAGAAAAGAGACCTCTGGAAAGCGTGCAAAAAAAAAAAACATATGTACCTTATAGCTATAAATATCATTGACCCAAACTGTGAGGTCCTTCTGCTGGCAAGTGGTCAAGGCACTCAGTGTAGAGAAACTGGATCTCCCACCCATGATCGAATCCAGTCTTGGTGGGGAACCTTCTGAATGAGAGAAAACGTGAGCCTGCTTCCAAAGCCACGCGGCTCAGACCTGAGTTATGAGCTCTCTGGTGATGCGAGAATAAAAGATGCTAAAATAAAACAAGAAAACAGATGTAGGTGGAAGCATCGAGGTCAGAGACAGGAGGAAAGGAAAACCAAAGAAGCAAAGGGCAAAAGGCAAGGGGAGAAGTTTTCCTCACCCACATATCAGACTCAGTAATACTACTGGGGGAGATCATGGGCATCCTTTGTACAAGCAAACCCAAACCTTGTGAACTTGAGAAGATTCCCATTGAAAAGCTGCATTTATTCTTGTAAAACATCAATATTAATGACATCAGGGAAACTTCACAACAGCTACACTTCTCTTTGTATAACCAATGGTAGCTTGCTGTACAGTCAAAATTTGGTATTCTGAAAATATCACAGTCAACATTGCCCCTTTATGGTAACATTTTTAACTGGTATCACTCTACAAAACTTCCCTACCAATCCCAGATAGAGCCCTTTCTTCTTGACATGTAGGAGCCTTTCGGGAAGAATTTTGTTTTTCAGCTGTTTACAGTCATCCTCCATTCACAAGCCAAGACCTCAGCAGGGCTGGCTCATGGGAACCAAGGATTCACCTACAGTCTTCCTTACAAAGACTATTTTTATGCTTGGCGGATGCATTTGGTTTTATTAGAAGTGATAAATGTGATCTAGAGGAGGTTCTGTTCCCAACCAAAGACACAGAGCAGAAAAGATGCAACTTGGGAAGGATGCAGCTGAACGGAGAGGGAAGAAAGCTGAGGAATAAGTGACAGCGCCATAACACGTTTATCACTTCCCAGCCCATCCTCACTAGTTTTGCTCATTCTGAAAGAGGATAAGGATTCTGGGCGAGCAGGAATAAAAAATTAAATTAAATTAAAAAAATAAGGAAAGGTTTCCTTCTGTTAAGCTCGATTGAATTTCCGCAGTGGGAAGGCAGGTTGGGGTGATGTCATCCCACCTCCTGCTTTCCATCAGTTGGACACATGGAGTGTGTATCACCACTTAGAGGGGAAAACCCAGAGCAGCAGAGGAGCTGGGGAAAGGAAACAAGCTGATCTCTTATTCCAATGCAAAGCATTACTGCGAGCTTCTTGCATTCAGGTACCACTTTGCTGCCCTCACGATGTAGTGATAAATTATCAAATCAGTATTTTCCAGGCAGAGCTCCAAGCCAAATCAAAACCTGAATTAATCCTTAAGGCTTCCTGATGGACCGTCCCATGGAATTGGTCTTTCAGAGCTGGATCTATGCTGGAGCATGCCCTGGTTCCAACAACTCACTGCCTTAAGGACACAGGTTCCTTCCCTCCTTCCACCCTTTCCTGATTAGGGCTGTTCTGGCTGGTTTGAGAGGATGGAAGAGGAGGCAGAAGGCTTTGAAGACATCTACTGTGTAGCATGTGTTACCAGCACGTAGTTTCCTGGAACCAGCACTGTACCTCTACCAGAAATACCCTCAAATTAATTTGAGGAAACAAGTGCTGGAGCATTAAAATTAAGAAGTCTGCTTCAGTGCAAGCATCAGCATGAGCCCTGGGCCCAAGGCAGTGCCTCTTAGCACTCCCCATAGGAAGAATTTGCTTTTCTCCCAGGCTCTGGAAGCAGTACCTGGAGCTGATGGCCTCTCCAAATCCACCCCGCATCAGTGGAGACATTGGGGTTACAGGAACGAGCTGCACGGCCTTTGGGGCAGGGCACCAAGCCTGGCACCCATCTCAACCACACCTGGCTGCTGACTGCAGGGCCACCCCAGAGAACAGCAGGGATGTTGGCACGTGTGACATCTGCAGCACAGTCATTTTGGGGATAACTGTGGAGGAAAATGCCACTTGAGCATCTGTCCCCATCCCCCTGTGGTGCTGCAGACACTGCCCCACAGCCAGAGCTCTGTGTTCCTGCACTGCTGAGCACATCTGGGAGCGCAGCTACTGGGAACAAAGCAACAGCTGGAGCAGGAAATTAAGAGCTGAACGAGATCAAACTGCCACTCTGGAGCTCCGCCAGCCTCGGGAAGCTTCAGAGCACAATTAGAAGTGCAAAAGGTTTTGTTTGCTACAACTCAGAGACAAAACACGTCTAACTTTATCTGAAAGGATTGCTGCAAACCCAAAGCAGAGCCTCCGCTTCCCAAGCAAACACAGAGGAGACCAAGAAAACAGAACCAGAGACAGTTCATCCCAGCATTAGCTTCTCACAATTAAATCCGCGTGTGTTCGTGCAGAGCAGCTCACTGAAATTTAAGCAAATAGCAGCAAACCTCAAAGAACAGGAGAAATCTCAGTGCATCCCCAAAGTATGCAGCAGTGGAGTGTTGCAGAGATGCCAACTGGCAGGAAACGAGGAGGGAACACAGTATTCCTAAGAAACCTCCTCATTTTTCCCATTGATGATCCGAGCCAATCTAAAGGAGCTAAAACCTTTCCCCTAAATCAGGGTAAGAGGGAAAGAAAACACTGTAATTTCAAAATGAGCAGACCACACAGTAAAAGAGAAATTAAAATAGCAACTGAGAAAGCAAGCCTATATTTCCTCCATCTTTCCTTGTTGCACTGTTTGCTCAGGATTCCCCTGTATGGAAGGCACCAATTCCAGCTCTGCCCATGGCCCACTCCAGCTGGGTTGGCCCAACACAATGGCTGTGGTCAGTGCTCACCTTTGGGCAAAGCCCTCAAGCTTTGGGACAAAGGGATGTGCCAATGGGTGGCAGAAAGGACAGAGGAGCCACTGTTAGAGCACCAGTCCACAAAGCACAGAACGAGGAAGGCTGGAAAAGACCTCAAAGATCACCAAGTCCAACTATGGACCCATCCCCATCGCGCCCACGTGAAGCCAATTTTCAGCAAACCAAGTACAATTGTTTGGCTGCTGTTTGCCAAGGAGAGAAGCATGAGTAAGGAGGGATTGGCTGGAGCTGCTGGACCAGACAGATGAGCTCCTAGCACAGTGCAAGGCTCCCAAACTGACCTGGAGAAGGCAATAAGGAGAAGTGCTGTGCCCTTGGTTGAAATCACAGAGCTCACCTGCAGGATGCAGCAAGGTGCTGCTTTACCAGAGAGAAAGGACAGGTAAATATCTTCCAAAAAGCCACTGAGGATCAGGAAACCAACGGCAGCTCTTAGAAACAGCTTCCTCAGACACAATAGGTGGAGCCAACTGCAGCCAGAGAGAATCACTTCTGCAAAACCCATCCCAGAAGCAGCTATTGCTCAAACCCACAACCCAGCAGCTCCAAACACTTACACAGAGGCAGCAGCTGCCCTGCTCAGGGATGGAGCTGGAAAACAGCCTCAGGTCCGGACCAGATCGCTTTGCTGCAGCACGAAGAGCCCCAGCAACTCCCCCAGGAGACCTCACACAGTGGTGGTGGTGTCACCTCCAGCCATGTGCTGCCATCTCCCCAGCTGGGTCCTGCTAGCAGATCCTCCCCAGCTGCACTGCTGATGCTGCTGAGTGCCCAAACTCCTCTCAGAGGCACTCAGAGCTCCCTGCTTTGCTCGGGGAGCTGCAATCCACCAGGGACACAGATGCCTCCAAGCCCTGCTGCATCTGCCCGCGCCCTATTTAAACACCAGCCCTGGTACCACAGGCAATTTCTCCTCCTGAATTCCTTGCATATTTTCTCTCGGTCAAAAAATTAGCCAAATAATTTCAGGGAAAGAAAAAAAAAAAAAAAAAAAAAAAAAAAAAAAAAGCAACAAACCACAGTGTTCTAACCAGGGGGTGTTTACACTGTGCCTTACAGCCCATGCACCGAGCTCTGCTGCCACCAGAGCTGACAGAGGCAGTCCCAGCACAGCTTGTTTGTTTGCTCTGGTGCTGCTAGCGCTGATTTCAGAGCAGAGAAATAAAAGCAAAAAAAAAGAAAACAAAAATAATTAGTTTGCATACGGAAGCATTACAATGTATGAAATATGAGTGGGTGCGGGTGTGCTTTCCTGAATCACAGCCCTCATTCTGTCACCCCTTCCATGCATTTATACCCATGGCAGGCTGGGATCCGGGCACACATGTGCTTTGACAGCAGCTCACACAGCACCGAGCCGCTCCTGCTGCTGCTCTCAGGAGGCACAGAAGGATGCTCACCACCCAAAGGAAGCCCTCCATCTAGCAAAACCCTTATTGTCAGTCCATTGTTCTGTGTGAGAAATAAGCTGATGCCAAAGCTCTGGCCACAGCGCACGCTGGAGCATCTGGGATGAGTGCCATGGGAACCCCCCCCCAGCCCCATGGGGGCACAGCTCTGAGCTCCCCCATATCACTGCTGCAAGAGGGAAGCCAAAGGAAACCATCACAGCAAGGGCAATAAGCTTCAGCAGCTGCCTTATGGCAGCTCCACTAACGCCTGCAGCACTCTGCAGGATGCACGAGCCATGAGATACATCCCAGTCCTGGTGCAAGAACTCAATTCCAGCAGCTCTGCAAGCCCCATCCCACTCCCCCTCCCAGCAACACTTACTCTGACCCACGGCTCCCCAAACAGCCCCATTTGTTTGCTTGGCTGTCTCAATCTGCAGCACTGCCAAGAGAACCTGGTGCAGCTCTGGCAGAGACAGCACAACATCCCCCTTGTCCAAGCTGGCACCAGCCCTATACAACCCAACCACAGGCACAGATCCTCCAGCAAGGAGCTCCAAGCCTTTGGCAGCGTCCTGCACCGTCTGCACAGGAGGGTTCTGCCTGTCTGCAGCATCCTTCTCATCACTGGAGGCATCAAAGGGAGTGTGATGCGGTTTGTTGGGGTGGGGGGAAAGCTCAAAGGATCCTTTCTGCAGGAATACAGGCCCCTTGTAGACAAATGGTTTTTAATCCACGGATCACCTTTGCTGCTTAGTTTACGCTGACGGCTTCACTTGACCTCTGCATACATAAGTGGCCTGAAAGTTCCCCCAAGCCACTTATTTACACCTACAAACCACCACTTTCTGTTTTACTTAAAACACCAGAGCATAGCCAGCGATGCTTTATTTTGATATTCCCCAGGACCAAACTGTTTGTTGGGTTCGGGGAATACTTGGGACTGGAAAAACTGACACCAGACAGAAACAGGATGCACCCTCAGGATCCATCCTCTCTACAGCTGCACCATCAGATGTGAGAAAAGGGAAAGACCTGGAGATCGGGGGAACACAGTGCTGGATGCCCTGGGCTGCGCTGTGCTTTCTCAGTGGCTTTGCGTTCTCCTCCTCTGCCCTTTCTTCCTTTCTCCTCCAGTCCTCCGTTACCTCATTTGCACTTCTCTCTGCTTCTTGTTCTGAGTAGGTCCCACACTCAGCATGACAGATCGCAGCTACAGCCCCAGGCGCTTCCGCAATTGTCATGAATCTCTCTTTTAATCACCCAGACGCACCCAAAGAGCCTCCATGGGGAGCTAAGCACTCCATCTCCTACACCACTTCCCCCTCTGCTATCGAACTGGTGCCGTACTGAGCAGAGCTCCCTGAAAGCACCTTGCCCAGATGCGGAGTTAAAGACAGAATTTGCAAAAAGAAAACTTTCAGCATCCACATGGAAAGTCCTTTTTGGCTGAAAACCTTTGAGCTTATTCTTAGCCTTAAAGGAATTCAGATTTGTGGGAAATCTTTGGTGGGCGAAAGGAGGGGGGGGGGCTGGACAAGCCTACACCCAAATCAGACCCAAACCAAACCCATCTCCCCAGACTCACATTGCTGCCCCATTGCTTCCCCTCCTGCCCAAACCCTGGGCACATAACCAGGGATTTCCCACTCCTGGACACCAACTCATTCTGTTCATCCCTACAACTCCATGGGCTACAACTGGATAAAGTTCACTCTTTCCTGATTGAATTACAAAGATTCTCTCCCTTTTACATTTCTTCATGCTATTCCTGTCACAACCAACCAGCACATGCAGCAGCACTGACCATGGCTGCATTCCGGTTTCTGCACCCACCTGCAGAGACAGGAGTGAGCACAAGGATTAATGCAACACTTAATCTCAACACCTGGGGTCCTCCCTGGGGGAAGCTTTTACTGCCTAATAGCCACCTGCATGCCCCATCCCTGCTTTTCCAATGGGAGCTGCCAGCTGAGAGCCCATCCAACGTCCCACCACTTGGTTCACAACGCACACCCAACAAACGCCACACTGCACGGAAATATCTGCACAGGAGCTCAGCTGTCAAAGCGTGCACGGCTTATTGAATAAACGCATGCACTTTGCTGTGAAAAATTAGCCTCTGGAAATCCCTGGCTGTGGGGAACCATGCTGGACACAGAGCCCTTTCTCTGACATGAAATATTCTGCTAGCCGGCACTCTGCGCTCCCGTGGACAGGATGTGGTCAGCCTATCTTCCCCTCTCTTCCTTGCCTGAGGAGCTGGCTGTGTGCTCTGGCTTTCATTGCAACACCTTCGTTACCCCGACGGCCTTTCCCAGACGCTTCCTTATGTCACAGCTCAGCCCACGGGATGTTAACGCGATGGAACGGTTCGTAAAGGTCAGCGCCGCTCGGGGATGCTCTGGGATGTCTGGATTCCTTCAGGATTCCCCTCGCTCCAACGAGGTTGGAATGAGGGAAGGGGGGCAGCGAGGCTCCAGGTGCAGCCCACCCCAACCCCCCACCCACCTCCCCTGTGGGCGTCTGTTCAAACCCTGCACACACCGTAGGGGCAAGCAGGTGGTCATGAGACATGGAGCTGCTGTCAGGAATTTTCTCCACCGTGGTTTGAGGTTATGTAGTTCATTATTTTCTTCAATCTCCCTTTTCTTTTCTTGAAAATAATCGGTTTGCTCAGATTCTTGCGGCGAAAAGCTTCCAGTAAGTTCCAGTGTGGAATCTAGGCAGAGGGACAGATTATCTGCCTGCAGTAGGACACCTCACTTAGAGCAGCCTAATAACATAAAAATGATATATTTTAAGTCCTGCTCCCTCAATAATACCTTTTAATGTACTCAACTTATTTTAACATTATAAATAAAAGTGCTGGCACACAGCGAGGTTTCTTTTGGAAGGGGGAACGATGTGCTCTCCAGCTCCATAGCTTCTCCGAGCTCCGGCTGCCAACCTCAGCACTGGAAATCCAACTTACTTTAATAAGCAAAATATTCCATTTTCCATGTATTGTTGCTCTTCAGAATGGATCCAGTTCCTGGGAGTGACGATGAAAGGCTGCAGATTTCTTCAGAGCAAGAGGTGAACCTCATCTAAACCACATTACAGCCTATTGCTACGAGGCTCTGACCATCTTTTGGGCAGTCTTCTCCTGGAGGAGCAGCTCCGGTCTGCCGTGATGGCCTCACCTCCATCAGCAGCTGCTGAAGGTTTGGTCACTCCTTCCATATCGGTCTCTGCACCACAAAAGCCAGAAGATAATTTCAAGCCCAAATCATCCTGTTGCTTGGAGTCTCAAAACACTGGAAAACTGGAAACGCAAGCCCAAAACTTGGTACCTTGAGCTCATCTTTTAATGTGGGAGGTTGAAAACAGCCCTGAAAAGATACTATCAGTGGTGTTTTCCAGAGCTTCGTGAAGAAAACTTTCTCTACTTTTTGTTTTTAATAATTCCAATGAAAATTGGAAGCTCTGGGGGAATTTTTCCACAAGTACTAACACATTGCCTACATCCCCTTGGATGCAGGTCTGTTACTGCAGGGATGGCTCATGTGGTGCTGACAGTGCTAAGCACCTCGTTCTCCAGGAAAGAAGAGCTGGGAGCCTTTTGCTGGAGGGAAGGGGGAAAAAAAAAAAAAAGAGAGAAAGAAAGAAGGAAACTTGGCAACTTTGAACTGAACTGGGGGGAACGAGGCCGTATTGCTAGCACCCGCATTCACAGATGGCCGAGAATACAAATACCTACTCATAATATGGCTCCAGATGTACCAGAAACTCACTATTGCCCTCAGGCATTCTGGAGGCAGGTTGGCTCCCCGGATAAATCACTCTGTTGCTTCCAATGACTTCATCGCAAAGAAGGGTGGCCACTGGGCTTGGGGGGTTGCTGGCAGCCGCGCCGAGCTGCTCTCCAATATTCCCTGGCTCAATCATCTCCCCAAGCCCCATTATCTCCAGTCGTGCACAGAGCTCATCTCGCTGCTCCACGGAGATTCCCCAGGCACCGGCTTCCATACGATAGGTTTTTCTTTTGCCAAAAAAACACTGAACAACATTGACCTCCACATTCTGGCATCACCGCTTCTCATGGAACACGCGTCTACTTTCACATCCAACTAGGATAACTGAGGCTGTTTTTGTTGTAATTCTGATACAGCTGCATGACTGAAGAGTCATAGATGGAGCTGTTGTGGAGTAATTGACCTGGTCTGCTGCTCCCCAGCACGATGATCGCAAGCAGACCAGCTGAAGGGTGGGTGTGGAACTGGCGCTGCTAAACCAAGGGGTCCCCACCCCATCAACTTCTCCTTCCCCATGGGCTCTGCATTAATAAAAAAGGGTGTGCCGATATTACACCAACAAACCAGAGCGGGATTTCAGTTGCATAAAGCGGGTGAGCAAGTGCTTGGGGCCTGGGAATGGCAATGGAAAGATACCCTGGGATAACGCTCTCCAAGCATCTGCACAGCAACGCCAGTTCAAACCAGGCAGTCCAGGTGTGTCCATTTGCACCATACCTTATCCTAATACTCATGGCCTTGCTTTCTCCAATTGGGCTTCATTACCCAAAGGTCCTACAGAGCTCAGACTCCAAGAAACGCGCTGAGTACCCATCACAGAGGGAGCTGAGTTCATGATTAGCATTCCTTGGTGGGACCATAATACAAAAGCTACTCGTGATTTGTAGTGTCCACCCCTGGAGCTGAAAGCAGAGACTGCTGGAACAGTCTCAGTGCAGCCGTCTGAACGGGTGCAGCTGCAAACCCCTATAAACTTCCCAGCCGCGTCGGCGACAGCCAGTTGCTCTGCTGAAGTTGGATTGGAGCAGAGGTCCGGCGCTTTGAAGAAGGTAAGGTCTGTCTCAAAACATTTGTATTTTGAGACATGGCTTCATTCCAGCTCAGGAAAAAACAAGCTGAGAATTTTGAGCTTTTTGCAAAGAGGCAACGAAGTCACGGGGAAAGAAATCCTTCACCTCGAGTCAACCAAAACGTTCCATTGCACTTTACACGCCACATGTGTGCTCACACCTGTAAGAGTTGGGTATAAACTTTCAAGAGGAAACATAAGGTAGCGGAGCATGAGAAAAACGTTACAACATTTTCTTTGCAACTCACATCTGAAAATGAGAAGTCTCCCCTCATTTTTAAGACCTTCTTCCCTCGCAGACAGACAACAGCAGATCCAACTTCCCAAATCACATCGAGGCTGAGTTACAACTGCTCTATCTCAGCCAGCCTCCACGCTAACAAATACATCCTGATCCTATCAATCCTTGCAAGGCTTCTGGAATGGCTTTTGTTTATAGAGGCGAGACCTACAGCAGGACACTCAAAATATCTCACACTCTGCTATGCTGCAGTGCCTTCTTGACTGGCATGTTCAAAGACACTTGGAATAGATATGACAAGGATCAGAGCTCACGAACGTTCTCCTGTCAGGGGGAATACACACACAAAGCCAGTAGTGATAAAAGGAAGGCAGGATGGTGAAAAGATGACGGTCTCATGAAAGGCATTGGCATCATCCAGCAACAGGAAAGCCTCACTGTGGGAACTTTATCCTGTTTCTACAGCTTTTGAATTTAACGCTTCACTGAAGTCTCTGTGCAGAAATACCAAGCTCTACAGAAACAAGGGAAGGGGAATGTCACTGGCTGTATTTCACCAACAGCAGTTTAACAACCATTTCCCCTTCATGCCCTTTCTTACATTTGTGCCACAGTTACCAACCAAGGAGCTCCCAGGTGAAGGTAACAACACAAAACTGTGATTTTCCTCCTTTGCAGAACCACAACTGAGAGGGCAGTGGTGTTACTGCCTTCCAAGGGGACAGATCTACCCTCTCTGTTCTTCTTTCCCTCCGTTCATCTCACCCACAAATTTCAATTCCAGATCAGGCTCACCATGCAAAACCTCTCCCAGCTTCAAGACCATAAAACTCAACTCTGTTTCTTAAGTCAACGATATGGCAATAGCAGAACTTGGTTTTGGGCAAAAATAAAACCTCCGAGGAAAAATCAGAGAGTATTAAATTAATGGAGACTTGAGACAGGAGAACATCTATACACAAGTCAGACTAGATGACCTTTGTGGTCTTTTCCAACCTTAACAATTCCACAACCCTAAGTTGCGTTGCTGTGTTTTTTTTTCCCTCATGGAGCATTTCAGGTCTTGAGAAGCTAAATGGGCAAGGTAGGGCTTCCTCATTTAGCACAGCTCCTGGGAAATAATAACAGCAAATAGCAGTTACAGGCTATGCTAGTGAGTAGATGGTCTATAGCAGGCTGCTGCCTTTCTACCAGGGCAGGAAAGTGCCCACGGTTGGGGCAGGACAGCACGGCCCTGGCTCCACATCAGTTTTAAGCAAACGAGTTTCTAGGCTGGCAGAAAGAAGGTGAGAACAAACCTGCCTAAATCCAACAGCAATAACAGGGAGAAGCGGGGCAGGCATCACGTTTGGAGAATCATAATTCAAGGGCTTACTTTGCACGGTGTGGAAAAAAGAAAATCCTAGCAATGATCTCAGAGCCCAGAACTTGATGAATTTATGAACCATCCACATCACAGCAGGTTGGAAGCCCTGACTTCAGGAATGATCAGCACCAGGGAAAATTCAACCCTCCCTGGAACGTGCCCCAGTTTGGAGATCAACATCACCAGGGATCTCATCCTTGGCTTCGCAGAAGAGTACGATAAGGAAAGATTTGCTCACGTGCATACTTTTGAGAGGTCTCAGCGTGTTCAAACTTGGCTATACTTCGGCGCTTAAATACACTCCAGACCTGGATGGCTCAAAGGGACAGCATTGTTTGAAATCTCCAGACCTCCAGGAAATAAATGGAAAACTTTTCTACTTAGCATACAACAGGGGTCAAGAGCAGAGCATGTGTACAGCGCGTGAGCGCCGAGATGTACATTTAGGAAAACAGACTCGTGCATCTACGTTGGAGGGGTCATGGCCTGCTTAATCACTGGAGGACCATCTCCTCCACCCCAGCACATAGCAGGGAGGGAAAATGGGGGGACTGCTATGCTACACATATGGTCCAGGAAAACCAAAGTCATACAGCCGCCCTTTCCAATGCAAGATGATGGATGTGAAGCGATGCATGAAGCCAGCACAAGCTACATCCCTCCTTGCAGTGAAGGGGAAAGGGGAGAAGCGGACTGACTCAGATTTGCAGTCTGCTCTGCCATCTGCTCCTGGAACAGCAGACTTGTATAGCAGCCATTACACAGGGTGTGTGGAAAAGCTACAGTCTGATGCCAATCCTCGTTGGTTGGAGTTCTGGGACTATATTTAGTCCTTTTGGAGAGCAAAGGGGTGTTATTGGTTGTTACTAGCACAAAAACATGTGATACAGTCAGTAACAGCATTTGATTCCACTGGACCACAGCATCATGTGATGCCTTCTAACGTCCACACTCCACATTGCTGACCTCCCAAGCAATTTTTAGCATTATTTTTTTTTCTTATTCCTTGCATGATACATAAAGCACCGACCAAAGAGAGATTTACTGCGTACTGAAATTTAGATCCACCATACCCCACGCAGATCAGAGCAAAACAGCTTGGGGTTGGGAAATACAATCCACTACACGATGGGGTTTAACCCCCATCTATGGTTTCACTGGCACAGCTGCTATGTTGTAACATCAGACTAGACATCAATAAGGAAAGAGTTTGCTGGCACTGCGGAAGCCTATCATGTGGCTCAGCTAATTAAAAACTGACCTCGTCCACAATCATTAAAATGTTGTAATCACATGCCTGCAAGAGATTAGATGTAGAAACAGACCTCCCCGTGCTCCCATGGATCGGCAGATGAATGAGTCTAGCTGAAGGGCCTGATGCTCAACCTTTTTTCTGAGCACACAAGCTCTGCATTTGTCAGAGATGAGGACCCGGAGGCTGGCTGTTTGCTGCTTCCTCTCTCTCCAAGCTTTTGCCAGGCATGGAGGAGTGGCATCGACTTCTTCCTATTTCACCAAACGATTTTTACTTGAGCTGGGTTGCAGCCACGGTGCCAGGGCTAATATATCTTAAGCAGTACTGAGGTGATTTAGGTGGGGGTGATACCATCAGCTATCAGGGGACAGATTCCAGCCCTGGCACTCAATCCTTGACAGGTACATGAAGACAGAGAAATTGATTTTCAATTCTCTTGAAACTTTGTACTCCCCCTTAGTTAATCTCTGGAGTAGGCGCACTCAGCAGAATGGGAAAAGTTAATTAAGGGCAGATGAAAGATGATGGAAGCAGAAGAATGGATAAGAGGGGACAGATAAGAGACAGCGTGTTCCTTGGAGGATGGCAAGAAGGCGCATCGAGAGCTCAGATGTGGGATTTTGCAATCCTGGTGCTTGCGATCCTGGTTTACAGGCTCCTCTAAGGTAAAAAATTGCTTTTCCTGAAGCTGCTAGAAGTGCCACAGCATTACTGCTGTACCTCTTGGCTGCACCTACACACTGAGCATCTGCCCCCATTCAGAAAGGGAAGAGGCCAGAAATTCCCCAAAACTGGGGGAAAGCAAAGGAAAACAAAGCAACAAGAAATCATGCTCAAACACAACAGTAACAGCCTATTTACCTAGCTGGCTAATAACTGGAAACACAGACCTTTATAAATCCTTCAGTTCTTCACAAATTCATTAGATTTGTATTGTTGGAATATCTGTACTCCTACACAGTTCGATGCTTGGTTACTCTTTTCAAACTCAGGTCCAAGGAGAAACCTGTGGAGCCCATCACCCCAATGGGATTCTGCCCTCTGACAATCTGGTTTGCTGGTTTAACTGGGCATGTCACTTGTTGTGCATTCTGAGAAATAACATCTAGCTCTTCTTCCCTCCTTGCTTCATACATCTATTGGTGATTTTAAAACCCATTCTGGGGGAAACTGCTCCAAAATGTTTAAATTCATCCCACCTCCGGATTCCTTCTTATTTTGCTACGTCCCTTATGAGATGAACTTACTAGAATGGAGGACCACATTTCAGGCAAAGGCATTCAGCCGATTTATATAATGGCAAGATATTTTCCATGTGTTTTGTATGCTTCTTAACACTTCTGTTTGCTTTTTTTGACCACTGTTGTGTTCCGAGCCAAAGGCTACACTGAGCAACCACAAAGAAGTTTAAGTACTTCTTCCCGATTAATATAATAAACTTAGAGGAGAAAAACTGTAGAAGCAGCTCCAATTATTCCCTCTGCTGTGGCTTACTTGGCATTTGTCAATACAGAATTCATCTCTCCTTAGCTTATTTCAGCTTCCTCCTAGCACCCAAACAGCACTTGGTTCCAATGCCACGTTGAAGCTGGAAGTAATCCAGCACAGAGACCAGGCAGCCAAAGGCTACTGCACGTCCCATCCTGCTGGGCCGCTGCTGGGGATGGGGGCAAGAGGGGAATGACCCTCTTCAAAGCAGTGCAAACTGAAATACAGCACAGTTATCCAGTATTTGCTGGGTGCAGAAGAGAAAGAGCAAGCTCCAAGGGAAGGAGACGGCACGCACCCAGTACCTTCACCTTACTGGTTGCTTAAATGCAAAGTACTACAAGCCAGCACGTTAACCAGCAATGCATTGCAAAGGCAGATATACAATCATCATTCTGAACCTGTGCATTCCACTTAAAGAGAAACTCAAGGTCTTCCAAGTGTTTCTATAAAATCAAAAATGCTTACAATGTTTAGATGCTAATGGGAAATCCAGGCTCAAACCAGACACAAGGGAGTCAGCCTTCAGGAAGCCTACAAACAGGAGGGAGTCGGTTCTTTACAAGGGTAGATAATGGCAGGACAAGGAGAAATGGTTTTAAGTTGAAGGAAGGAAGATTTAGGTTGGATGTCAGGGGGAAGTTCTTTACAGAGAGAGTGGTGAGGTGCTGGAACAGCTGCCCAGAGAGGCTGTGGATGCCCCGTCCATCCCTGGAGGTGTTCAAGGCCAGGTTGGATGGGGCCCTGGGCAGCCTGGTCTACTATTTAATACAGAGGTGGGTGGCCCTGCCTGCAGCAGGAGTGTTGGAGCTTCACAATCCTTGAGATCCCTTCCAACCCAAGCCATTCTGTGATACTATAAAGCCAGGGCACTCCAGGACAGAAAACAATCCTCAGTGGTTCATACAGAGGAGAATACAGAAAAGCAGGAAATGGGCACACACATGTTGTGCAACAATGTAGATTTCTTCAAAATTGTCTTAATGAAGACTTATCTTCCAATCTATGAGCTACAGCACTGAAACATCCTCTCCGATTGCAGCCAGAAGTGCACTGATTTCTTAACAGATGTTGATAATTATTTAGAATTAGTATTTAACTAAGCTCAGGCATACGAATGTCCTCTGCAGCCTGGTTTAGCAAAAAAGCTATTTGACTCGGGATGTGTCTCACAGGGTTCGTTCTTCTGCTGATGTACTGCAGAGAAGTTTGTCTTGGTAATTGCAATTACCTGAAATTCGGATAATCCCCATAGAAGGATGCAATTGCCAGGGCTGCTCCATCCAAACTAAACTCTATGGCTAGACCATTTATATTTAGACTACCAATTAATACTGTGCTTTTGTTTCGCTCTCTGTAGCCCATTAAAGGCTGCAGTTCTCGGTTCAGCGCCAACCTGAATGACATTATTTCTTGGAAGGACGCACGCTGACTGGCACAAAGTCAGTATTTACCCTGGATCACAAACACTCTATGTCAGGATTTCAATGTGTCACTCCCTGGGAGTTCACAAATACCCCAGATCTTCTACTGAAGGAAGTGTCACCAGCGTGCCAGGTTGCTGCTTTCTGCTCCACCACGAGTGGAAATGCTGCATCTCGCAATGGGGGAAACGTGATGAGGAGGGCAGCGTCTCCTATTTCACTCTGGGGTTATTTCTACTCACATCTCCCTGGATGGACTCCATCACACGCCATCCTTCCCTCTCACAGCCCCAAATCTAACCTGCAGTTCTTCTGTTCCCCATCCAGCCCAATTCTCTCTCCTGGCAAGAGAGCTTCCTCCTCTACATCTCTTCCAATATCAAATGGAATTTTACATGTCTTCACCTGACCAGCTAGTCACGCAGTCCTTTCCTTGCCAGAAAGCTCCTTTCAAGCCTCACTCAAGCAAAGCTTTTTCATTGCTCTTCTATGCTATTTCCTTGCACCACTCAAAGAACACACTACAGAAGGATAACTTAGCATTCTTGCACAATTTTCTATTATAGAATGTTGTTCTTCCATCATTCTGAAAAGCAGAAAAGCTCTTAAATAGAAAGACCAGCTCCCAGAGGGCCGTTGGATTTACTAAGCATTGACAGTGCTCATACAACAGAAGAGAAAGAGGAGCTCCTTCTCTGAAATGCACATGATCTAAACTAGAGATGACAGGATTACGGCTGTGTTAAGCAGTGATCTGGCACTGCACAGCCCCCAGAAGATGACATGTTCCCAATCCTTACAGGCCAAATAGATGTACAGTATAAAACAAGCTCCAAATGAAATGTTTCTTGGAGAATTATATACTTTTTTTTTTCCCCCCCTTAAATATTTCGGCTCCAATTCAGCCTGTTATTTCAGCATGAGACTGGTCTCTCTGGACACAAGGTTAGCCCCATGCCTTAACCAAGGAACGTGCTTCAGATGCACTGCTGAACTGTGACCCTATCGATGACGCTGGGTCACAAAGCATGCTTACAGCAGGGGAGGCTCTCAAATCAGAGAGATGGAGCACAAACCAAGATCCAACCTCCAGCTGCATTGGGCGTTCGTTTTCATTTTACTCTTTAACATCTCAACACTGAGTGGTGTCATGCAGAAACTGTGCATATATCCAGCAGGATCACTCTAAGGAGACCCAAGTGTGCAAAAGCAGCAGCTGAACTTAAGAGCTGTTTTTTACATAGAATAGAAGCAGCTGGCTGTGGAAGCTTCATTCAGTATGACGTGTAGGCATTAAGAGCTGCAAGGTTGTCATTATGTAGCTGTGCAGCTCAACTTCATTGCAGAGGTCAGCACTGCCTTGACTGAGCATTGGGTACTGACCCAAGTAGTGCCATACCCAACGCGGCGATGGTGTTAAACAAAGTTCAGACTATCCAACAAGGCAGAGCCAAAGAGGAAGGTTTTACAGACCCGTTTTACACCAGCAATACTTCCTAACACCAGCAGCTTTGTGCCAGCCCAATGATACTTAAGGTTTTTAATTCCAAATCCAGAGCTATTGCATACCCCAGGTTACACCACAGTGCAACAGCCTTCACCAGGCAGATTAATTTCCCACAGATATGGCAATAAATGGCACTTAGAGCTGCTAACGCACTAACTAATAATGTATTTTGTCAACAAACAGGTTTGGCAATGGGTCCAGTCCTTCAGCATTCTGACAACCACATTATAAAGCCCCATTCACAACCTGAACGCAGCCTCTGCATTAAGCCCAGCACAAGTTCTGGCTCCTAATGAGCAGCTCTAGAACTTCCCCTTACTATAGAAGCCTTACATTAGAACCATCTCTTACAACTACTCCTCTATCTCAGTCAACTGCCACGTGTTCCCAGCCCCTGTTTGAGTCATTTCTCAAAGTCATCATGCACCTCCTCTGGGACCATAAGGCCAAAGACCAAAAGGGAAGAGGTCATCCAATGGTGAGGACTGGCACATCCCCTAGCTACGATGCTCTCATGTTCCTTTAGCTCTACAGATAGCAAAGCTGTTGCACAATAGGCAAAAATAAATGTGCTTAGAGACTTTTTATCTTAGCAAAGAATAAACGCGTTGCTTTCTGATAACATCAAAAATCCACAGAATGGGAAAACTCTAGGAGGAAACTGAACACTGTAAAATCCTGGAAAATAATTAATAGATTTTTCTGTGCTTTCATAATAGCATTCACTTGGGTAACCATAAAAAATGATTATTATGGTAATAAAACAGGATGAATAATTTATTATAAATCGCAGACAAACTGTTCCCTTCCAGAATTCTAAGATGACTGCATGCATATGAAAGTAATCTCTTAAATGTGTACGCTCATCCTAACTGTTGGGAAAGAAGACATCTGCCATCCTCTATAGTTTTATTGGATTTCATTTCTCTTTTCTAAAGTTTTCCTAGGGAATTCAAATTCATAAAGCTGATCCTATTGGCACCCTGCTGTATCTGTGAGACTGCTTAACCTGCTTCTTCCCACTTGTTTAGCACAGGGCTCGGTTTTGTTGCCTGCTGCATTCTGAAACACGCAGAACAAGTTGGGAAAATGCTCACTGGCCCCTCCCTATTATATATTGCACCTCCTCCACTGATATCCAGCATACACTTGCTTGCAAATCTTGGCTGCAAACAACAGCATTCAGAACTGCAGGCATCTTTCTACATGGACTGACCATCACTGAGTAACCAGTTAAGGCACAGAGAATAAGCAAACCACTTACTTGCCAGACACCGCAATTGGAGGGGATCTTTTATCACAGAGCTCAGTTGTTAAAGCCTTTGCAAACCCAAATGTTATTAAAAAAAAAAAAAAAACAATCACAAAGGGGCCATCCTGGTGCAGTCCTCCAACCTCATCATAGCCTACACCTCTCCTCATCAGTAACAAACGAAGCCCCAGCTGTAGCCTCAATCTCCACCACCACCAATTGTTTCCTGCTCCACTCTTTCTTCCGCTGCCCCCAAGATCTACATCCTGCACATCTTGGGTCATAGGCCAACGTTAGCCTTCACTACACTCATGCGCTCAACAAAGAGCCTTCCATTCTCAGGGTTTTCCTCTTAGTCCATGCACTGAGTAACAACACTGAAGGCACTTAAAAAAATAAAAAAAGCACACTACTGTTCCTCTGCCTATTCAAACGCTTTTGGCTCGTTCATTGACATCTGTATCATCTCACGCGTGTGTGCTTGTTTCAACTTCTCCATAGCTTTACTGGAGCCCTATTGGCAATTACATGAAATTCATCTTCGTAGCAAAAACATTTTTCCTTTCTTTCTTCTGGAGACAGATGGCTGGAAGTTGGGTATTCCAAATAACGGGTTTAACCAGGCACTATCCAGGACTGCGTTACATTTTGAGCTCACACCGAGGTCCCATGAGAAGCCTACAGAAGGAGATATCTTCTTTTAAGCTCCAGCCCTCTCACCAGACAAAACAGGATCCCTCCATCTTCCCAAGCACACAGCGCTGCTGACAACAGAGAAAAGCAAGGGGGGAGAACATGGCAAAGTCCCAGCGATGAGCCAGGTCCTGAGAGGGACACACAATAACCCTATGGTTACTACATGAGCAAAGCCATCCTCTCTTCATATCTGCTATGGCAGTAGGCTCAACAGAAGCCCTGAGTTACCGTAACGCAGAGATTACCAGTGAGAACAAACACGAGCAATAAGCAAAGCTCCTTCCAAAACATACAGCCACAACTCACTATTTGAAACCTAACAAATTACCTATTGAGAAAAGTAGAAGCCTGATCTTAATAAAGCACAACTGCTTGGTTTGGCTTCCGCAGATGTTAGAAATGTTCACAATCTGGAATTAAATGGGACTAATCTGAACAGTAAATACGAACCATCATTCGGGTTATATCTGTAACCCTCCAGTTCACTTCACAGCTCATTTTTCTGGAGTTCAACAAGCTACACATAAACCTTAGAGAAAGAAAAAGGATTCGCTTCATGTCTAATGCAATCCATTAAATAAGTCCTCACACACACGCCATCATAAAATTCAATTTATTATAGTTTGTAAAATGCGATTCCCCTCCGTGATAATTAAAAAGATATTGTAATAAAAGTCTTCGGTCTTCATGCACTCGCATTTGTCAAGATTTGATTTTTATCTGAGCAGAAAGATTGTAAGGACACGGAATCACTCATACAGCCCTTAGGCAGCCGTAGGTGAGCCGCATCCATGCAGGAAATTGAGCGCCTGAAGATCCCTCCACCTCTCCCACTGCACACAGATCCTTGGTACAAATGGGGGATTAACTCTGCTTTGGGTTCAGCAATGAGCTCAGAGCTGGTGCTACAGGAACGGCAGAAGAACCAGAGGTGCTGCTCCATCCAACCTGTGTTGTTAGCTACTATCCTGGATCTCCCTACCTGGTTTCCAAATGAAGGAGCCCAGTAGCTTCCTGTTTAGCTGAAAATGTGTGCAATGCACAGTCATTTCTCCCTGACTCAAGTAGGAACAGAAGGAGAGTTTCCTTGTGCACGCTTCCAAGCCTACCTTCAATGCCAGAGAAACCTCGCGCTCTCCTGGCACCTCCGCAGGGCACAGCACCATCCCTTCATGGCTTTTTTCCTGGCTCCTTCCTCCTCTCCTGACACATCCACACACACAAAACCCATCCAGGACTCCAGCCCTGTGCTCAGCCACACATGAGAAAACCCACAGTAAGATGCAGTAGATGCCCCATCCCTGCAGACACCCAGGGTGAAGTTGGAGGGGCTCTGAGCACTGATGGAGCTGTGGCTGTCCCTGTTCATTGCAGGGTAATGGGAGCAGGTGGCCTCCTGAGGTCCATTCCAACTTATTTTTAGGTGTCTTTATTGCACAACTAGTCAGAAAGCACTATAGTATTCCCAATCCTCTTGTCCACACGACACCTACAGGCCTGTAAATTTATTTGTTCGTATCCAGCCACACATAAAAACAAAATCTCTGTAAAGAATTTAAGACCTTGAAGCAGGATACCTCAATCCAGACAAGCCAGTGTAGAAACAGAACACAAACTGTGAGCTATTTGGAACAGAGCCTAAGAGCAAAGCATGACAATAGATGGAGACTAAAGAGCACAAGGACCATTGCTACCATATGGAGACCAGTATTTGCTTTGCAGAATCCAACCAGCAAGATCATTTATTTATTTTTGCACAGCGTCAGGCCAGGACTGAAAGGGAAATCATGCAAAGAGCAGCACAGGAGACAGCATAAAGGCTTGTCTCTTTTGTAGGCTCTCTGGCAAAAGAAAGACTCTAACAGCACTATGCATTTAAACAGCCCCACTGCAATGCCAAGTGATAATGCAAAAAAAAAAAAAAAAAAAAACCAAGCAACCAGCACTGTGTAATATGTATTAATTTACATATATATGCTTGGTTTTTTAAACAGGAGTACCCTGAAGTCATCTTCTACACCTTCCTCTGCAGTTTTTAGTAGGTGAGCACAGATGCTGCTGCCTGCATGCAAACTTCTGACATGAATGCTAGCCCTGGTGTGTGAGCAGAAGGAAAGCAGGTGAAACCTGCCAGCTCTTCTCCCCTGCTCCAGAAGTCATGCAGTGCACTGATTCATCGATTACAAACAGCTTAGAAGGACATATCTGCTTACATAGCTTGAATTATCCACTCACAAAAGCCACCAAGGCCACGATGCCTCACAGAAAAGCAGGCAGAGCAAAAGCACAGCGATGGTCAGTCCTAATTTCTCACCAGCGCTCCAAAAACCCACATCTGGTTCTGTGGAAGGCCATCCCTTGCGGCTCATCTCTGAGCTGCACACGAGAGGGCACTGTTCTGTAGCTCAGGGGTTGGAGCACAAATTCATTGCGCTGCAGATGGAACTCTGTGCGAGCATCACACAATTAAACCTCCTCCAGGGAATTCACCGTGTGGCCAAAGGCAAACCTGGCAATTGGTTCAGCATCTGCAAACGCCTCAGGTGATCACTTGTCACGAACAGAAAACGAGAAGAAAAAGCCAGTTATTTTACCACAGCTGTTCAATGTTATCACTTTCCTATTGCAAACCCACAGATGACAGTGCAGGAGACAACAGCTTTTTGCTGAGGATATCAGTGCTGGACTCATCGTGGCACAAAGAGCTTCAGAGGAACACGAGGTCCAGCCCAAGCTATTGGAGCTTGGCTGAATATTTCAGGATGAAACAAATGCTCTAATTTGAGTATGCGAGGCCGAAGGAACCTCTAATTGAATCCAGCAGTAAAGCAACTGGTTGCAAAGCAGTGACACCACCGAGGCACCAGGCTTGTGCATCAGGCAGAGGTGAGTGCCAATGCTCCCAGGACTTCAATGTGCTGTTAGTTGAATGCAGGGGACGTGGAAGGAGCAGAAGCAGAGCAGCAAAGCAGGTGCAGGAGGTAAGGAAGCACACAGAGCTGCTTCTCCTCCAGAATAAACACCACAGAAGTTCCTTCATTTTAGCAAAGCCATCCCAGATCTGCCGGGCAATGCATGGGCTGCACTTTCAGCTTTGCCCCCAGACTGACATCCCTCCGACTGCTGCTGGGTTTGTGACATTCACCGCTCTCTGAGTACAACACACACCATTGCCTACAGCCTTCCTCCCCTCCTCCTGTGATTCACCCAAACCAGATTAGCAGGAAAGACGTTTTTATTATTTAAAACACAGGCATCCTCCCCCCCCCATCAAGACCCACTTTTAGGCTTCCTTATTCCTCCTGCAGCACGCGTTGACAGATGCCGCATTCCTCTCACCACCATATGTTTCTGTTACAGGGGAAAGACAGCAGCAGACTACGGCCTGGAAACACAAGTGAGGCAGGAAATTGCTATCTGTTCATTTGATATAAAGAGAAATATATGCACGGCTCCTCCAAAGACAATAGCAATAGGAACTGTGGCCAATGCCTTCGTATCCGATTACCTGTATCCCAGAGCATTTTATTACTCCCTTCTTCACCTATAAGATTTACAAAGCTAAAATGTAAGAGGCCAAACCCCATATCTGCCTAATCATTGTGTCTGTCTCGCGTATGCTTTCTCCTCTTTGTATGCAAGAAGAATGAGCCCCTCACCATAGGACAAGCAGAGCATTGTGCCCCAGTCCTACTGAGCACAGGCAGCTCATCTCTCCATCCTACACGGCAGCCCAGCCTATGCCAACCCTCAGTTCCCACATGGCATCTCAGCCCACGCCAACCCTCCATCCTACGTGGCATCCCACCGCATCTGCCACCATTCCATCCCTCCAGCCCACAAGGCAGCCTAGCCCATCCATCCTACACAGCATCCCAGCCCATCCCTCTGCCCCATCCAACAACAGGACTTCCCAGCAGGAGTGTTGTATAAAGCTTCTGGATGAGAGGCATCCTGCAAGTGCCAAGTCTATCGGCCAGTGGAGGCTTTCCTTGTATTAAATAACCTGAAGATGGCCTCAGTCCAGCAGTGTTTGTGTTACCAAGGACAAAGCGCATGCCTGGAACAAAAATTTGTTGTCCTTACGTGGCCTGTGAACTTCCTGAACTCATCTGAGCCTACGAATCAGGAGTTCATCGCTACATGCCACACTGGGGGATATTCAAGTCTCCCTTGCCAATGCTCTGTATTGCTATGGAGTCATTATATCATCATCTGTATTTCAGAAAGATGTTTCAAACATCTGGTTAGCTTTAAATGCACAAAACCACATGCATGCATCAGTGTTCTTCACGTTAATCTGCTTCTCCCATGGTTACGAGGGAACGCAAGAGCAGATGAACCTCAATGACTCCTGACTGATGACGGCTGCTCTGTTTACATTTCACCTGACAACACCAAGGTATTTCCTCCCCATCTGCAACCAAACAACAACAGCAAAGAACGAGCACCACCAAAACGCCTAAATGCCAGTCATGGAGCCCAAGCCTGCTGTCTCCAGGCCACGAGAGCTGTGGAGGTGATAACATCACAGCAACAAACAGCATCCTTCTACCCTATTCCAAAGGGATGCAGATGGAGAACATTATTTTACCTATTGCTTAGAGGCACTAAGCTCCAATTTGGGAACCATTTAACGCAACAGTGATGATTAAACCAGAAAGCGAGCAATCTCCTGCTTGCTCAATTCCACGATAATAGAAGCAGAATAGAATTTGATCAAGAAGAAAAGTGGGCTCCTGTTGGGCTGCCAGAAAAGCACTGTTGGTTTAAGGATCTCCAGGGAACAGAGCATCACTGAGATCAGTTCCCCAACTCCACCACAACACAGCATAGCACTGGATGAGAACAAATCCCAAGCAATGCACTTGATCTGAAAACATGCTTCTAAATGAAAATCCCAAAACATTTTCTTTTGCTAAAAGGAATGCTTTCCTCAGGGGATGACATAAGAGATATTGGGAGAGTGGGGAGGGGGAAAGATGATCACCTTTCTGCCTCACTACAAGCACCTCCTCTGATAAGAGCTCTGGGAAATAGCAGAGTATCTACAAGCTAGGTGTCTCAAAGAGAAGATAGGGATGAAAGGAAAGATAAATACACCAAGAGCTTCCCTTGCCTCAACAGTTGGCCTATACCTCAGAGCTCCTGGAACAAGGTGAAAAACCACTGCACGTTGTAAAGACAATTTAAGATGCTTAATAAAAACTGCTCTATTTGGCCAGCCTTCGACCTAGTTATCATTTACCTTGAGCTGTGACAAAAGGCAACTCCAGAGCCCTACAGCTGATAGCACACACCAGCTCCAAGTGCTTCAACTCCTTTGGAGAAGATACCAGTGAAGACGTGAAAATAGCTGTGCCTGCACTGCCTGTTGCCACACTCCAGCCAACGAGGACATGGTCACAAGTCTCAGCCCCTCCCCAAAATCCATCAGTTCTTTCCATTGGAATATAACAGAGTTTGCAAAGCTTTATGGACAAATGCACTGGAGTCCTGCAAGGGATGGTGCTATCATTCTGACCTCCTGCAGCACACCAACCACTACGGTCATCCAAGCACTCAGCTGTGCAAAGCCCAAAAACTGAAGCCCTACAACCACAACCTCGTTTGAGCTCTGGCTAAACGTCCCTCCCTGGGCACACAGCCTTGATTTGCCAAGCATCAAGAGATGGTAAGTTCTCTGTAGTGCTCAAAAACGTGCTTCACATCTACAACAGTGTGTTAGATTCTGCTTCCAGCTAGGATTCACAATGTAACATTCCCTTGTTTCCAAAGCTTCCCCCCAGTTATCCCTGTGCATAAATACCGAATCACTTCTTTTTTTCCCCCCATGAATTCAATGAATTAAATATCTTGTTTCCCCCAGCTCTCACATTGTTTGTCTATAGCTTTCCCCTTCCCCCTCGACTGCATTGACAGCCCTTTGCAAAATAAACAAGATCCAACCCACAGCATGATGAGAACACACAGCCCTCCTATATGCACAACCCAGCATTGCCATGACCTCTTTCTTGCCGGCTGGGAGCATGGGGACCTCATCCTGTGACAGCCCCATCCCTTGGCACGAGCATTTATCTCCCCACCAACTCCACAGGTACCGCCTCTGCCTGCACAGCTCTCACATGTGGAACTGCATCAAAGCACGTTGAGTTTCCGTGGGCTGAGCTTACCAAAGCCTTCCAGACCACATGGCATCGCTTCTGCGCTCCCTGCTCTGCGCTTCCCAGCCAAAACATGAGCTGTACAAAAGCTTTATCAGCAGTAATTCCATCTTGAGTCTAGGTTGCTGATGAGATGATGGAATAACAATGTGCCAAACTCCACACGGCCCAGCTAGCAACCTCTCTTGTTTCATGAGGGTTCCCTGATGATGACTATTTTTTTCAGATGTATCAGCCAATTCTTAATCTACTTGGTATGTGTGCTTGATGCTGTAAATTGCTAATTGCTTTCTTAAGATTCAAGTCCAGCACTTTCAAAAAATACCTAACTGTATTTCATCCACCTTTGTCAACCAGCTGAAAGAATAACAAGTTCTGCATGGCAGTTGGTCTCCATTAAAAAGCATCCAACAAAACCCACATTTGTCCACAACTGGAACAGTTGATCAGTGCTTTCTTCTCCTTACAGAGAAACTCCCAGGAAAACAGAGCAGTCAATCAAGCAGCAATGTTCACTCTTTTGGGAAGCCCAGTCTATCTGGGTGTCAAAGGCAAGAGCTGAGCTTTCCAAAAAGAGAAAAGCATCTATGAGAACAGGGCACACAGAGCAGAGAATTTGGGAATCCCATGAGATAATCATCACTCAATAACAGCTCTCCAGAAGCGCACACATTAATTGGTAACAGCCTCAAGCACGCTCAGAACTGAAAGGTAAATAAAGTCTTCATATTCCCCTCATGTTGATCAAGTAACACTCTGCTCGTTTATCCTGCAAATCCGGCCCTCAGCTGAAGCCATAACAATCTACAAACAGCCCATCCACACGCTCCCTATCATTCAGCTCTGATGAGCAGCCTACACGGGCAGACCCAACGGGTTGCTACCAAGTGCCACTCCATCAGTCAACCCAGGGCAGATGCTTTCATTCCCGTCCCAGCACTGACAATCAAAGGCTTCCATACATCCCACATCTGCCCAACCTGCCTGCCAGTTGCCCACCAAACAGCTATAAACATCCAACAGCTCTCTGTGCTGAGTAATCGGGAGAGAATTCGCCGGCGGCCGTGCGAGTGCTTTCAACGTGGATCCTCTTGTGAATATTTACTCGCGCAAGTACGCGACGTGATGTTGCTTTCCCACAAATGTTCTTGCCAATGCAGATTCGCTCATCTGAAGCGGTTGGGGAATAAACAAAGGAGTGTGGTCAGAAAGAGCAGCGCAGCGGCGAATTCGAGATGGAAAAACGTCGATGGTGGATGAGCCCGAGCGCGGCGAGGAGCGGCTCGGTGCCCATTGCACTCATCGTTTGCTCAGGAATTTGCCTTCCCCCTGTGGCAAGAGGGCAAATCCGACCCCCTTTCTTCTCTCCTCTATGCTCCTGCAGCCAAACGCTCATTTCCAAGCGGAAATAGCGGAATGTAGCATACTGTAGTAAATACCAATAGGAAAACATATGAAAACGATCACATAAATGGGTGAAGCACTTCATGCAATTTAATTGTATAGCCAGAACTCAGCATTGCCTCACACCCTGCAGTCACCAGGGAGCACCGCAACCTTAAAGCGATGAAAGGAGGTTGAGGATCGGTTTGACAAGAAGTATTACAGTGCTGCAGACACTTCAGGAGTGTGGGATGTCTCAGGTCACACGAGGGGCTTTCCTCCTGACACGATGCATCCCTGATAAGAAACAGCTGGGAAGGCAACCCCAGCCCTCTGCACGGGCACAGCGATGCAGAATGCAGGAACACAACGGCAATCAGCAGGAGAGCGGTGCCCTTTGTGCAGCCTTGGCCTCCTACACCTCCAAAACCTCTATTATTAAGGAAACAAGGATTTCAGAAGGACAACACAAGACCTCCTCATGCTGCACAGCTCACTCCAACCACCACAATATCCGGCCCCTATTTCCACGAGCCCCATCACCCTCTGGTTTCCATGAGCACAAACATCTTGTGGCAGTTAGAAAACATGGGACTTCCAAAAGCAAGGTTAAACACCAAACAGATCCATCAGACCAAACATTTTCGCTTCAGACCACTTCAGAAGGCACAGAGCAACCCAGCAACCTATTGCACTTTTGATGAAAGAAAAAAAAAATAAATACCTGGTGCTGGCATCCAGGAGATGGGTTCACACAAGACAGAATCAGCGTGTTGAATCAATAATCCTGCCCCAAAAAAGAAAGAATAATCAATACTTGTTCAGAATTTAAAAATAGAAGATATCTAACTCAAAAGCTTTCAAGTAGAATAGCTTTGGAACACTCTTGTTCAGTAAGGAAGAGGAGCTTTGGGTCACTTAAAGCCATGAACTCTGTCCTCTATTAAGCTCTGTAATAATATTGATTATTCACCCTCCTTCTATGGTCTCAAACCAAGATTTTTGTTCTAACATAAGCCTTTAGAAAAAATGTTGGATGGGGAAGCTTCATGAACAAGCTTCTTCAGCAGCTGGTTCCTCTATGTCAGCATGGAGCCTATCAGATAATTTCTTGATAACACAAACACTAACAGTGACCATCCCACCCCACAGGAATCTGTAAAAATTGTCATGACAGACTGCTTTCTTTCCATTGTTACTTATTTTACTATTTCAATGTGCAAAGAAGTTATGAGACAATAAAAACATTCAAGCAAAGAACTAAAACTTCAGGGACAGCACTGCAGTCTCCATTAACAGTGTCCTCCGTAAGCAGAAATGTCTGCAACCATCCTGATTTCTTGTGGCAGCAAGAACAGGGCTCAAAACCCAAACGCAATCAGGAGCCAGGTGAACTCCTTAACTGCTGGAGATGAGAAGGGCTTTTCTTTTTGAGGTTGGAACTAGATGATGATCTTTAAGGACTTTCCAACCCAAGCCATGCTATGATTCCAGTCCCTACAGTGAGTGGACAGCAGCAACAGCATTCCCATGCCAACCTGCAGTCCCTATCATGCTCCCCCATTGCTTCCAGCTCCAAACGGGATCATTGCTTTAAAGCCTCAGCACCCCAAGGCTCACATTACAAACAAGGAATAAATCCCAAGCCACTCAGACGGTGGAGAAATCCAGAATGAAACTATTAGACTCACAGAATCATTCAGGTTGGAAGAGACCTCTGAGACCCTCAAGTCCAACCTCAACCCGTCCCACTGTGCCCACGTCCCTCAGTGCCACATTTCCATGGTTCTGGGACACCTACAGGGATGGTGACTCCACCACCTCCCTGGGCAACCTGTGCTGGTGCCTGACTGCTCTTTTGGAAAAGTTTCTCCTAATATCCAGCCTGGTGCAACGTGAGCCCATCGCCTCTCATCCCATTGCTGCTATCTGGGAGAAGACACCCACTCCCACCTTTCTTTCAGGGAGCCAACTGGTTTTACCCAGAACCCAGCTGACAGAAGGCAAGCTGAAGCACCCCTACGTTTATTTATTGTCAATCTCACGATCTGCAGCAATTGACTCACAACTTTCAAGTGTGCGGGGCTGGCAGAGCTGCAAATCCTACTGACTCATCACACGGATGGGGAATCCTGGGGGTTACAACGCCTCCCCATTCACTGCAGCCATCAGAGACTTCTTCTCTACGGCAAACAGAACTCTGTTGCACAACCAACCATGCAAAGCGCCCTCCTCAAACACAGCCAGCATTTTGAAATCACAGAAAGAATGCTGAAAAGATAAATATTTACGGGCTTTGATGAACTGCAGCAGTGCACTAATGAAATCAAGACTTGATGTGCTTGGACCGCCCTTCACCCAAAAGGAGCAAGGCTCCATTGCAAATATCTGTAATTGCAAATTGCTGTGCGTTTGAGTGATTGATGCAGCCTCAATGGCAGGGAGCACACGTGGTGGATCAGAGGGCAAGCTGTTAATTGACACTAAGACAGCTGTGCTGACACTAAGGAGCCCAGCAGCACTGGGAAGCAAACCTCACCCGTGCACCAAAACCCCATGGAGCTCCTGCAGTGCAGGAAGCAATGGAAGCCCGGTGCAGAGCAGCTCTGAGGTGCAGCTCCCTTCTGCAACCCTCACGACCAACTCTCACTATTCCACACATTCCAGCTAAATGCTTTTCATGTTGCATTATAATCCCCCGGCCAAAAAAGAAGAAAAAAAAACCACCAGATAAGCAATGCCTGCCTACAAGTGTTACGATCGTATTTCTAACACATCTGAACTTCAAAAGAGACCAAACAGAAGTAGTGCACATCCCAGCCAATACTCGCTCCTGCTCCCACCTCCAGTGCCTTTCAGGTGTCTGATAATCAGGTTATGCCATGAAAAGACGTGCAAATTAAAGGATTCCCCAACTGCTCTGAGGTGGCTGATAAGCTTCTTACCCACTGACCTTCTAAACCCCTGAAATGATCAGCGAGTGAAATTACAAAAAAAAAAGGGAAGAAAAAAGAAAACATGCGGTAGCACATCCGAATGTGATGGTCTTAAAAGGAAATAAAAGCTCTCTGCAGACTCCGTGTCCTCTAAACCCATTCTGCGAGCAGATCAAAGCCACGTTGTAGAGTCTCCACCTCAACACTGGGGCAGAATTTAGGTCAGCATCCTCCTGTAGGAGCTGACACATTAATCAGTGGTGCTTCCACTGGGGTTTGGACTTCTATATAGGAGCTGGCAGCCACCACCTTCAGCAACTCAATACTCCTTCGAAGACTCAAAGAGCCAAAAGTTACGCTTGAAAAGCACTTAGAAGCTGATTGGAAAAACAAGGTGGGTTTTGCCCTTACACAAAGTAAGAAAAGTACAAAAAAAAAAAAAAATCAAGAAATTAAAATAACACCACGTGTCAGTCCCAGCAGTCATCCAATGCAGCACTTCCTACACAGCACTTCCCAACAGAGAGCCCTCCCCATGCAGGTAGATGGACCAGCTCCACGTCCTGCACACATGGGAGCAGCCACCAGCCCATCCCTGTTGGGATCTGAAATGGGAACCAGTCACAGGGAGCTATGGGGACACTGGATTTCAAGTGAGACCACCTCTGCTGGCTGGAAACTCATTTTCTCATCTCAGTTCTTCAGGATAGGACTGGGGACAGGATTCCTCTTGGCTGCAATAAAGAAACTTCAGTTTTTCTGCCTGTATAGCCCATAGAGACTTCCATTTGTTTTAACATTACTTGGTGGAAAAGAATGAGGTCCAGCTTGAGCCATTCGCAGCCCCCAGAGAGGCAGAGTGGTGGGAGGGGAACCTTTGCTATCCAAAAAGAAATGTTTTGTCTCCATTCCATTCGGAAGAAAAAAAGAAAAATCATATTAAAATCCTCATGCTGGAAGGTCTTGTTTTCATTCCTTTGTGGAACTAAACCACATTTTAATCCCCCACATTTGTCCAAAGCATCAGTTGGCTTTCTGGTCACCAATAACTCTCACTCCACCCCCAGTTTGCACCAAGGGCCGTCCCCAGCAATGGAGCAGCTGCACTCAGCTTCCCATCCTCTCCTTAGCAGAGGGCTTGGTTTTGTTTTCCCATTTGCATCGGTTTTGTATCCACGTGTCTGGCTTTATTGCATCTCCTCACTCTCCTGACCCAGCACCTCTCCCAGAGATTGCCATCTCGCTCTATGAGATACTGATCTCAAAACAACAACGAAACTAACAAAGAAGGCTTCAAGGCCGTGCCATTGCATGGGAAAGATGGGTTCCAAGTTAACGGCTTGAATTAACAAGGCAGTAAAACTCAAAACGACCTTCTTTGTAGTTGTTGGCACCAGAGGAAACATCCAATCTGTCCCTTTTACCTCTTCTTTTTTTGTTTGCATGGCTGAAGATGGGTGAACGGAGAGCTGCTGATGGTATCAACTGCTCCATTTCAATTTTCATCTCTAAGAAAGAGAAGACAAACCTCCTCCTTCCCAAACCAGGCACTTCTCCAAGGCAGAGCTTTTACTGAATGATAAACGGTATAATTAAGCCTTAACGAGGCCGTCCACAAAGCAGCAGTAACCGTAGAAAAGGCTTTACAAAGAACATCGGGGAAAACATAGACACTATTAAAGTCACATTTCAACAGCATCCTAGTATTTCTCAGCACGGGAAATCATTAGGGGGCCAAAGCAACGCCTCTGCTGGGATCACATTGCTTGGGATTTGCACTGGGTGCGATGCCAGCTGCAGGACCACAGCACAGCCCAGAGCCTCGTCCCCCGAGCCCTCCTGTTTCCTACCCCAGCTGTTAGCTCTTCTATTTTCCACCCAAACAGCTCCAAAAGGTTGTTTGCAACCAGTGCTGCTATTTCGGAAACGTGCACCCCCACGTGTCCCATAAATCAAATCGGGTCGTTTAATCAAAGCTTTAACTGTTTGCATCAATGGAAGTACAAGAAGCACTTCCCATGGACAGCCCAGCTCCTCATCCCCCAGCCCCACATCTGTCCTGTGCTCTCCGAAGCCACCACTGAGAGGACAGGAAAGAACTGCAGCAGGTGCTTAATGGGAAATGGCTCTTAATGGAAACAGCTTTCTTTCCCAGAGACACACACTGCAGCATGGATGTAGGCACTTGCTGCAGAGCCATCAAGATGAGGAGCACTAAATCAGGCTTTCAAAGCTCTTCACATACCCAACAGGTGAAAGCGAGCCCTGCAAATCAAACCTCCAGAGAAGCTCCTCACAATCACAGCTCAGCTGCTATCAAATCCCAGGAACACCTGGGGACTGCTGACACTATGGCCATTTTAAACATTTCCAGGTTTGCAATAATCTGCCTCCGAACAGGCAGGATGAGCAGCGCTTAGGAGAGCTCAGCCACTCAATGTGGATTTCCGAGGCTCCATCAGACACCCCCCATTCTTCCTATTCGAGACTTGGCTCCGAAAGGGCCAGAGTGAGAAGGCTGATGTGGAGCAGATTGCAGCTACAAAGCAGACAGTGCTACAGAGGGATGGGCTCTCACAAGGAGCAGTGAGGGCTGCACTTGTTCCCTTATTGCAAGGCACAAAAGACAATTTTTAGTTGCTTTCTTCAAGTAGAAAGTAACACAGTGCATCATGTAATTCCCTGCAATTGCCAGGGGGCAGCTGCCCTCCATCAGGCATAGAGGGTCACAAGGAGAAGAATAGAGACAATATCAGCATCCAGCACCAAGAAGAAGCTTGGTACATCTACCACCAGCTCTTGGAAACCATAGAAAGGCCCTGGTAAGATGTAACACTCAGACATACCTTCTGGTGATGCTGAGGAGCTGAGACCAATCAGGATGAAGCTTTGCAAGAAAGAGAGAGCAAAACCACGAGCTACTTTGCCGCTAAGGAATGGCCCCCTGAAACTGCAGCAGTTCCTGTATTCCAAGATCTCAGACACAGGGCTGAGAAATGCCCCCAGACAACAGGGGAGCATTGCAGCTGAGCCCCAGCTCAGGACAGGCAGCACAGTAGCACCAGGGACTGGAGACAGAGCAGAACCAAACCACAGCTCAGCCTCCCACCCACACACCAGGAAATCACAACCCATTAGCATCAAATAAAGACACTTTCAGGACATAAAGGAGACACTTCACTGACCTGCAGGGCTCGTAGGTGCCGTTCTGGAAAGCAAGGGCAGTGCTGGGAGATGCTGAGGGCTGCAGCCAGGTCCCAAAGGAGATGATGAACTCCACGAGGTCACCATCAGCCCAAGCACAGCACCAAACAACCCAAATCCGGGCAGAAGACTTTCACAAGAGGGAAAAGCTCCCTGCCCAGCTCCCACCCTGGTGCTGCTGTCAAGGAGAAACAAAAGCCAGCTCTGCTCGGCTCCTGCCCATTTATAGCCCCCAGGCAGGGGGAGGGCAAAAATTGCTCCTCTGCAGCCAGCTGGGAGCTGGGCAGGGCTCTGCCAACCTGTGATCCCTTCCACCTGACCACAGTCACTGATTGCCCACCCGTGTGAGCACAGGCAGCACCGGCACAAGGGCTGCTCTCATGGCTGTGGTGCCTGCAGTTGCTCTGGGACTTGCTTTGCAGCACTGCTGTCTGCTCATGATACGGATGCTTCTGGAGCTTCTTGCACGCATGGCAAGAGCAAGGGGCTCTTGCAAGCTCTTCTGCAAGACCTGGCTAAGAGGGCTGCGTTGCACAGCTAAAAGTGGTGACTGTGCTGAAAAACAGTTTTGCAGCTGAGAATTTGCTCTGTCAAACGGCGTTATTGTGCTCTTTGTAGCTGTTGTGCTTTCCATGGAAACGAATAGGAGGCATTAACTCTCAGAGCAACCCACATAAAAGCAATGAAGAACCTTCCAGAACGTGCCATAGGTGCATCTGCATTTCCCAACAGAGAATTTGTCTCACCACCTTCACAGTAGAGCATTTTTTTTCTAGTATCCAGTCTAAATCTACCCTCTTCCAGTTTAAAACCATTTCCCCTCATCCTGTCACCACAATGCTGCTCCAACGGCAGCACCCACAGCAAACATTGCTGCTATGGCTCATAAAGTGCTTTATGAGCAGCAGCTGGGAGCACACACAGCAGCTGACATGTGTCCTTCCCCCTCCCCCCAAACCACTGCCCTGGGGAATGGGCACAGCTCTCCCTGCCTTCTTCCACCTGGGCTGCTCCACCTTTGCTCAAGATCTGTGCAAACGCAGCCACCCTCTTGCTGCCCACAGATGGGTTCCTGTGCAAAAGCAGGGATGGGAGCTATCAACCACAGCTGCCTTAACCCTGCTCCAAAAGCAGCCTTGAGTTTCCTTCCCAATTCCAGCTAACTGAAGCATGGGAGGTGCTCTCCCAAAGCTGCTGGATGGCATCGTACCGTTATGGGCACCACAGCCCTGGGACCGAATCCCAACCACCTCCTCACTTCTCCTGAGCCTTTTTGCTGACTGCAGTGCATTCATGGATGCGCAGAAAATGCAGAAGGACCCCGAGAGATCACACAGCAAAATGCTATTTCTGGATGGCAGCAATGACAGCTCCACGCCAGCCTTGCGTTTGCAGACTGACTTATGGGACGCAGTTCCTGTGGAGCGACCTTTAACCACGCAGTAATGGTGTCAATTCTGCTTTTGGAAGAGCGGCGAGGCTGGGAAGTGCCAAGATTCCCCAGCAAAAGGCGGCCAGGAGAAAGCCAGCTGTGACACCCCTACAAATATGCTCTATATGAATGCTGGAGGGCTCGATGGAAACTGGAGAGCACACCTCTGGTATTTGCAATGTATGCATTTTTTTCCGAGACCGAGGCCCGTTTCTGTGGGGTTATAAATCAGCCATAATAAAAATTAATTCTCAGCACAAAACACTGCCCCAAAGAAATTTTTAACATATATATATATTTTTTTAAATATAATTTTTGGTCACATTTCCATTTTGGGTTCTGCTCCTGAATGTTTCTTCTCCCACCTGTGCAGTCCTGAGGTCTTGCAGAAAATGGGCTCAGACCCAACAGCCTGGATGTGACAAACTGCATATAGAGGCCATGTCTGCCCCTGGGCCCTGTGGGATGTGTGCACACTGCTGACAGAGGTGCTGTGTGTGCAAGCAGCAATTGCATTTCCCAACCGTCCCGTGCCATGGAGCAGATTCCCCTTTTTATGAAGATAAACCAGAACTCAGCCAATATTTAACGACTGGAGAGGATTTCCAGCCACAAATGTGAGGCCCTGGCAAGCATTGGCTGAGAGCATTTCCTCTGCCCCATGTGTGCATGTGAGCAGCACTGGTTGGCAGACAAAGCATTGCCAGGCTCAGGATGGACAGCCACCCTGACGTGAGATGGATGGCTGCCCAGAGCCAAGAACCAGGGGAGGGGAAAAGGTTGAAATTCCAATAAAACTCAATCTGCAGAAAATGGGAAAGGTCAAACAGTGCCACGGCAGTGCTGTCTTTCATTTAGTTTTGGACAGGGCACAAGCCAGTCTTTCAGGGAGGAACATAGTGCTGATGCCGTCGGATTTTTCGTGTACATTTTGCAGCTGGCAGTGGGAATGGGGCTGGTGGAGGTCCCTGTGCAGGCACTGCACAGCACGTCCCCTCCTGCAGCACAGGCACGTCCTGCAGGCAGCATCCCACAGGTCCTGGCAAGTCCAAGTGTCTGCACATCAGGGTAGGAAAGCGGCTCCCACACAGCTTCCTTTGGCTGCAGGAGATGCTGATCCCTTGAGAGGATGCTGCCTGCTGGTCTCGATGCAGGGACACCCTGGCAGCTCCCAGTATGGTCAGCAATTTGGGACTCATCGCTTCTAATCAGTGCCCAAAGCCTCACAGCCCTGTATATGGGAAAAAGCAGGGGAAATCCCCTCTCTGCTGTGGAATTCCTGTCCCAAATGCAATGCCAGCACCTGCCTGGAGCACCTTGCAAGGGTTTCCTTTGGATGACCAGCAGAAAAATTGAAAGAGAAGACGACAACAAGAAAAAACTGAGCTGGAAGAGGATGAAAGCCACTTCCAGTCCATTCCAGGGCACTTCCAGCAGGCCCAGCCCACACCACACAGCACCTTCCCTGTGCCCCAAGCACATCAGCAGTGCCAATGCCATGGGAAAGCCTATGGAAACCTCCCCAGGTTCTCTGCCTCACTCCCCTCTGCTTTTCAGCTCTTTGGCATCACAGCATAACAGCCCACAGAGCCACACTCCCACCTGCAGCTCAGGCTGGGCTTGGTGTGGGCTTCTTCCTGCTTGGGAGTCAGCAAAGGTGAGAAAAGGCAACAAATAAATAAGCAGCAAAGAAAGCTGCCATCTAAGAATAAAATTAAGCCGGGGAACATTTCAAACGTCAGAGTTTGCACCATCCCCTGCCCATGTGCCCTTGAACAAAGACAGATAGTGAAATACCTCTGAAATAAGAAAAAAATATATATTTAAAATGTGATGTGAACGCTGCTAGCACAGGGCAGCAGCAGGAGATGCATTATCTCGCTTCCCAGGACAAAGGGCTCATTAATCATCTTGCACTATTCCACGCACTGCACCTTATCTCAGCTTGCTCCCTACGCTCCCTTTCACAGGACATCCGTGAGCAGAAGTGACAGCAGTAAAGCATTCATTCACATCATTTTGTATTGATTCCCCTCGCCAAAATGGGTTTAATAGTGATAGAGATGCTGACACCGCATCAGAAGGTGGTCACCTCCTGGGTGGGATCTGTCCGTGGCACTGAGCTGGGGATAGGAAACAAAACCCTGCAGCAATGAGGAACAACATGAGGCAGAAAGGGAGGTGGAGCACAAGGGCACGATGAGGAATTAAGGCAGAAGAACTCAAGGTCTGTTCTCCCTTGGGAGAACGAACCATCAGCGAATAGGGCAGATCAGGTCCTGCCCCAGCAGCAGAAATCTGCCCGACAGCAGCATGAAATCTGAAGCCCAGCATGGATGGATGCAGCTCAGCCTCGTAACGCCATCCCGTTAACAGCACCCTTCACCATTTCCCTGCTGGAAAGCCACTCCTGCAGCACACGGGAATGGCTGCAGGTGGAGAGAGGCAGCTGCACTGGGATGGGGGGTCCTGGAGCACATCCCATCAGCAGTGACCACGAGTGGACGGAGGGCAACATCACTGCAAGAGCAGAGATTGGGATTACGGTCCAGGATGGGCGTTTGCTGCAGGAAAATGATGGGAAACACCTTAGGATTAAAAGGATCACAGGAATCCTTTACAGTCCCCAGGGTGCAGGCTGATCTCACTGCTCCTGGCAGAGGACAGGCTGAAGCTTTTTGCTCCTGTGCTGCAGAGAGCCTCGCACTGCACCCATAGGTGCTGCACCCCTACCAGTAGGAACACTCCTAGGGCACTACAGCAATTTAAATAATGCAAAATAGGGGCTGTCTGCAGAGAGAAGCAGCCCGGCAATGAAGTAATGACCTTCAGAAAGGTGGAGACTGATGAGTTATGAACCCACCGCCGCTCCCCCCGCGGCCGAACTCATGTATACACTTATGCAATGATTTATTTGCATCCCGCACGAAAACAAATGGATGTTTTACATATTTATATCGTAAGACAAACCAATATTTAAACTGATCAAAGACAGCGGCAGATCTGGAGGCGATTAGAGCAAGTGTTTGTTTAACTGAGGTCACGCCGCGCTCGGTGCGGGTGAGGCTGCGGATCTGCTGTGCACATGTGGGTGCATGGAAGGGCAGCAGTGTGCTGGGAGCCCCCAGCATCCCAGCAGCGCCAACAGCCTGAGCACAACCCAGCACAGCTCTCAGGTACACGCTGGAAATCCACACAGCCAGGGTTCTGAGTTGCAAAGCTGCAAGCTGCCTGCTTGCAGAGAGAGGTGCTTAATTCTGCCAAGCGGAGCTGGCACACCAAGGCTGTCCTTGCAGGGGTTTTCCCCTGCAGGAGAAGCACCAAACTGCAGCACTGGGCAGGTGCCCCTGTGGAAATGGGCAAGGGGTAAAATAGATCCCACTTCTACTTGCAGAAGAAGCCTACCTTGGGTGAGCAGCCTGCTCCAGCCGGCTGACAGGGATGCACAGTGCCTTGGGGCAGCGCTGTGCTGGGATTTGACATCTGGGGCCCTGCTGGCGGAAGGGAAACGCTCCTCCATCCGTTTCACGGCATGTTGAATTGGAAACAGCATAGATCTCTTCCACCCCCTTGTCATCCCGGCTCTCTGCAACTCATTTCCTCCGCCCTGACCCCTTTTGGCACCTGGGTCACAGCGGGGAGGGATGGGGCTGAATCCTGCAGCTGTCTGCAGGGGCACATCCCTGACGAGCCCACGTGTCCCACGCAAGGGACAAGATGCTCCATTGCCCCCATGTCTGCAGCAGGCTCTGAGAGCTGATTCTCCACCTGATTCAGACAGGATGGGCCCCAGTTGGCTCTGGGGGTGGATGCAGTGCTGCTGATGTGCATTCTGCTTTTCAGCACACAGCTTCACTTCAGGTGGAAGGCTCCCCAGGAGGGCTGAGAGCTCAGCAACCACGGGAGTTTTCTGCAGTGCGGTGCTGTGAAGGGCAGGCACCGCCTCAACGCCCTGACACCGAGCACCTCGGTGATGCTTTGGGGTGGACAAAGCCAGGCAGGAAGAAGGGGGCTCTGCTGCAAGCTGTCCCCTCCCCACACATCCTCACCATCCCCAAGAAATGGCTGAGATCTGAGTATTTGTCTTTCCCCTCCTTTTTGCAGAGCACAGAGGTGTGCGGGCATCAGTGTGATCGCAGGGTCACACAGTCTGTTCACTGCAGAAAAGCAATTATTTGGTCTGCAAAAGGATTTTGATACAGAAGAGCAAAAGAAGTAAGACTTCCTGTAGCCAAATTCCTGCATAATACATAAAAGACACGTAAAAGGGCAGCGACTTCAAACAGCATCTTCCAGAAACAGCAGACAAACGAGGAGCCGTGATTTTCTATCAGACAGGGATGAGGATCAGCCTCCCCCTAAAGGAAGAGCCCTCTGCAGGACCCTCGTGTTTCCAAGACCCGTCTCCCTGCAGCACATAGGCACAAGCTGTGCATATCCAGTCCCACAGGAACACTGCTGGATGGCAATGGAACCAGGATAAACAAACAACCCCAAAACAAAAGGATGCACGCCCCTTATGCCAGCCACCAGCATCCCTTTGCTGTGCATGCATTCCCTTTGCTGTGCATGCATTCCCTTCAGCTCCCAGCTCTTGGCAAAGCCAACCCCAGTGCTCCACCTGCACCCCCCAAACCCTCTGCAAAGCCTTTGGAAAAGGACAGATTTCATCCTTCTTATCTCAACTCCGGAGACAACATTTATCTTCTCTGACAGAAATCAACTTGGGACGCGGGCGAGGAGATGAATTAAAGGCCAGCAGACCCAGGAGGGCCCGCACAACTTGGAGGGGAAGTCTGCACCATCAGCATTTGGTTCCAGTTTGTCCCTCTGCTTGACACTTTGTCAGCACTTTGGGGAGACTGAGCAGGCCATGCAGAGCACAGAGCTTGGAGCTGCAATATGTGACACTCATGGGATGG
The DNA here is from genome assembly GCF_019238085.1 of Lagopus leucura. NCBI lineage: Eukaryota > Metazoa > Chordata > Aves > Galliformes > Phasianidae > Lagopus > Lagopus leucura. Next base: position 1,761,137 of record NW_024962299.1, read on the forward strand.
GGGCTGCATCCCTACCATGTCCCCCTGAGCTCTCCATGCTGTCCTGCAGCCACGTTGCTGCTGGCTCCCAGGCCAGCTGGGCTGCAGGACAGGGATGAAATAATATTTGGATGTGCTCAGTGGTAACAAGAAGGGTTTGCTTGCAGTGGCGTTGCGTGCTGGCAGGTTGAGAAGGGTTTCAGGAAGATTAGAGGTCACTGGTGTCACCCCATGGGTAGAGAAGCAGTATTTGGTAAAGAAGGACGGGTTCCTCTGCCACGTGGCGTCCTGCTCAAGGTGGAGAAGTGATGCTGAAATGGTGGAACAGGTCCTAAAAGTCTCAGAGATGCTGGACATTGAGTGGCAAAAGGGTTCTAAGTGGGAATCTGCACCTCCAGGCCAGCAGAATTGGTCTCAAAGTGAGCAATGAATGAAACAGGTAAATCCCACCCTGAGCATCAGAACGTCAAACACATCTGTCTTCCTGGCATCAGGATCCAGAGCTGAAATGCCCCCATTTAGAGAAGTGTGGCAGCAGCTCCAGGAATGGAGAGTGAACCCAAGCAAATTCCCTGCCCACAACAGAGCTCCAGGTTGTGCAGACTTGGCTCTTTTCTCTAGGAAAAGCTCTGTGCTCCCATGCTCTGCACAGCGCACATTCAGAACAAAGAGGGAGCAGGTGCTGCTCCATAAAGATAGGAGACATCTGATGCTCTCCCTGCGCACTGCACGTGGGTGAACAACTGTGTCTGAATCAAAAACCTCCTCTTGGTTCACCCAGAGCCTCAGCTGCCCCCTGCAGCACTCACACATCCAACACCCAGCTCAACAGAGCCCACTGCAAACTGCAATGAGCCAGGGATCTCCAGCCAGGCAGAGCAGCCCAGGCTCAAAAAACAGTGTCCTGCCATGGAGAGGGTGTCTCTGCTGACATTCCTCTATCAAAGCTTCCAGGTTCTGTTTGCTTGGTTCCTTCTTCACAGTTCACCACTGACATCTGTGCGACCCATTGCACTGAGATCCAATGGCCAAACAGCCCCTGAGGCACAGAGCAGCCCAGCAAAACAGGTCCTTGGTGGTGGCTTCTGTACACCCCATGCCCAGAGCCCGATCTCTGTGGAGAACTTGGAGCTCTTCAGTGATAGAGGTTCATTCTTCACCACATGCTGGTGATGCCATCATTGGCTTCAATGTTTGATCCTTTACATGTGCTCTGGGGAAATGATGGGTGATGGTTCACAGGTAGACTTGATGACCTCCGAGGTCTTTTCCAACCTTAATGATGCTACAGCTCTATGCTCAGTGTGCTCCCTTCCCTCCCCACCTTCCTGGGAACCTCAGCAGTGACATCCCAGCTTCTGACTTCAGTACCATTGGAAATTCCTTCCAGCAGGGCAGCACTTGGCTTCTGTAGGAGCTTCTGTGGGCAGAGCAGCATAGAGGGAATGAATTCACTGCTTCCCTGAAATAACTGCTGCACAAAACACACCTCTATAAAAGGATGCAGCTGCCATCCACCGTTGCACAAGCCTAACTAAAAAAGAAACCAGAAAAGCAGTGGTTCCCTCCCTCGATCCCACAAAGAGACTGCAAAGTCCTGGGGGGCAGGCACTGCTATTCCCCATTGATAGAATGTGGGGGGAAGCAGGAGCCGGTCCTCTCCAGCATCTTCATGCCTGCAGGTGTTCACCCATAGTGCAAGGCTGGGACTCCACCCTGCCAGCAGGATGCAGGCTCAGGATGTCCTGAATGCTCCTGAGAAGAGCAGCCCTGCTGTGCTCATCCACATGGAGCTGCCATCCATTTTAATGCTGTTTTTCAGAAATTCACGCTGCTGATTGGAACGAAACCCACATCCTCTCATGGCAAAGCCTCCATCCATCGGAGCAGCAGGAAATGATGATTCACCCTTTTAAGGAACAGAGGCCCTGTCGACATAAAGGGCCGGGGAAGAAGAGAAAGAACAATATCATGGGCTTGGAAAAGAGACTTTGGGTGTGGGTTGGGACCACAATAGAGCTCAGTGAAAGCTGACAGGGATACAGCTCCCCTGCAGGTAGGGACATGCAGCACTCCCCACTCACCATTCTCCAACACCTTTCCAATGGATAAACACACACACACACACAAAAAAAACCACCTGAGAGCTGTCCTTGTTTCTTACAAAGGCTTCTGCAGAGGCCTCAGAGCCACAGTGAGCAGAATGTGAGTCTGTTCTGGTAATGCACAAAGCATCCCACTGCTGGGAATGGAGCAGGATGCTGGGGCCGGCAAGCAGGGACTCTCCGAGGGCTGGGCAGGGCTCTGCCTCACTCCTGCCTTTGAAGGGCTCTTCTCATGTTGTTTGAAAGTTTGTTTATCCATCTGGTTGTAATTCTGCTGAGGTTTGGGTGTTTTATAGTTAACGAGAAAACGTTTTATGCACCCCAAGCTACAGCAAGAAGGAGAAAGGGTGGAGGCTCCTGGAAGCTGCTGCTACGGACAGCTGAACAAAGCACATTTCCTGCAAGGCAGTCTAAGCTTTGAGTCCCAGCACCGGGGTCCTCCAATGGGCCCCACAGAATTCTCTGCTCAGCACAGATGCTGTCCCCGTTTCCCTGCTCCTTTGGCTCAGAAGGCTGTCGGTGGGGACCAGCCCTCACACTCTTATTTTGCCCATTACCGCTCCCCAAACTGCCTCTGGCATGTTGCAGACCTCCAGAAAACCTCTTCACGTGAGGACTGTGTGACAGCGAAAGTGGACAGTGCATTCACTTACTAGAACACACAGATTAATAAACCTATTGCTGTGCTTTCAGATGGGATCACTGGAACTGAGACACATCCTCGGTGACCCACGCGTCCGTTCTGCTCCCATTGCCTCCTCCATCCAGCTCCCTCCCAGCTGAAGATCTGCCTGAGCAGATACAGCTCTCAAAGGAGCACTGAGCTTAGCCAAGGCCTTATCCTGAGTGCTGTAGCAGCACAGCCCGTCCTTTCCTTACCATTTTCACCCTGTGGGTCCCTCTTCATTCAAATCTGCCTGCCTGCGCACCATAAGGTTCTAACTATCAGCTCCCAGCTATCAGCTGAAGGATTAATTCCTCTTGCTGCCTTGCTTGAGAAATGCTCGTGCCCCTTGGTCATGGTCAGACTGAGTCATTTTCTGGCCAGACAACAGCAAAACTCTGCTGAATGGACAAGCAAAGCCCAAGGACCAGTTTGGTCCTGAAATCAACTACAAACAAATCATTCATCCACTGCGAATGAAGTTTTCCCAGCAGAGAGAGGGGAGAAGTTCCAGGCTTAGCACACAGCCTTTATGTGCTGAGAACTGTCCTTCTCAGCACACTCCTCTCACTGTTCTCACCCTGTGCTTTATTGCAGTCACGTAAGACAGCAGTGACTTCGGCTCACTGCACAGCAGAGGTGATGCAGAGCCCATACAGCAACTACAGGCTGTGTAACCTCAGATCTGAGGTCTCTAGGATTAAATGACTTTGGGGTATTTTATCATTTTTGACAGCAGGTGAAACACTGGAATAAAACCCATTGGGAGCAAATGCCAGGTCGGATGCTGGCAGGTCTGCAACCCCACTCAGCACCTAGCAGAGGAAGAGGGGATGGAGGAGTTGCCATCAGCACCCGCCAGTCCTCCAGCCCAAGAGCTCTCGTGGCCCTGCTCCCCCCAGGACACACATTCACCCATCCATAAGGAACAGAAAGGAATAGTAATCTGGTTTCACTGCAGCCACCTGGGGCTGCACTAAGCTGAGCATGCAGTGACTTGCTGGCAACATCATTTTGAGGGCAGCTGGGTTGTGTTTTGGCCCAGAATTTTCAGTGGTGGCACTGAAAGAGATCCTCCAGTCTCCTATCCTCCCAGGGAGCTCCTCTGGGAGCTTGAGAAATACAATGGGTGCTGCTGGATCTCTGGAGCTAATTAAATGAGCACCCATGCTCAGTGGGCAGAGGAAGCTTGCTGAGCATGGGTACATCAGCACCGCCCAGGTGTCTGCTCAGCAGGCTGTGCCCAGCTCACATCGAGTCATGGAAAGCCCCCTCCAGATATCCAGGGCAGAAATGCAGTGATTTTTCCATACCTGCAGTCCCTCAATGCTGTGCCCAAGTTCTGACCCCCACTGCGATGCCACTGCGAGGACAGCAAAGAGGGAGATGGAAACCTCAGCTGGATGCAGGGAAGGGGCTGCTGCTTCCCCTTGGCTTGCTCAAGAAACTGCTGGGCTGCCAGTGCAAGAACAGAGCAGCAGCAGCAGCAGGACCTGCAAGACTTTGAACCAAGAAGAAAAGATCTGACGAAGGGAAAAGCAAAATTAATAAACCCCCTTTTGTTCTGCCCAGCCCAGCTGAGGGAGGCTGATACAAAAAGCACGGAGAACTGAAGCGGAGGGAGCAGCTCCCTCGCCTGCCAGTTGTGTTGTTCAAATCCAGATCGCTCAGTAGGAAAACAAACCCCAAAGCCAACACCATCCCCGTGCACTCACATCCTTGCTCTGCCTTGCCCAAAAGCCACGAGATGCTCTCTCCCACCCTGAAGTCATCCCAGCACCGCTCTCTCACTGGCGGTTATTAACGGGTTTTAATCTGATGCTGAAGAGGTGAGGCTGTCAGTGCTGCGGGTAACAGCTGTCTCTGATTAACTCTGCCTTGTGGAGTCGGTTTCGTTTGGAAGCCCACAGCCAACTCGAAACTCCCTTTGGAAGGCCTTGGTGCCATTGTGCAAAGGGAAAAAATAATAAGAGGAATCTCAGGAGGAGATTAATTTATCATCCGCTGCTCGTTAACGTGTGTCCACAGGATGAACCTCTGTCACAAGACAGGGGAAAAGCCAGCCTTGGTCAAAGCCAATCTGGAGATTTCCTCAATCCCCGAGGAAAACAAATATCTGCTAATCTCAGAGTCTCTGAGCCAGAGCTGGATATCCATTAGACTGGGCAAAAGCCAAAACTTCAACTCTAGTCCTCTGCTTTTCCTTTTCTCTGTTGGCTCTTTGTATGTTTTTCAGCTAAGGGATGAAGTGCTCGGTGACACCTCAAGTGCCAACAGCAGTGATGGTCCCTTTGGGGCACCACCTGGCTCTGCTGGAGCTCAAGCATCACCTGGCCGTTCCAACACAACCTGTGTCATGTTGCCAAGCCCCCAGCCATGCCTTGGGCTGAAACATAGCAAAGTTATCCAAAAGGGACAAGGCGAGTGACCTCCAACACACATTCCTCTCCTTGGGATCTCCTGAGCTGTACCTCACCTGCACAGCAGCACACAGATGGAACCAGCTGGAAGAGAGGGCTGACATTTTTTTAACAGCCTTGTTTCAACTGATAGATGATAATCCTAGGAGAGGGGTAGGACATCTTGTTACATTTGCTTATGCCCAGCCTTAAATGATATTCACAGAGAAAGAAAACACCATCACTGAACCCTGTTTGGGTAAGCCTTGAATCTTTACACCTGCTTCCTAAGCCCCAGGACAGAGATTTTAGTTGCAAGGAAACCAACAGAGATACAACCAAGCAACAAAAAACAAAAACCCATTGACTGACCCAGAGGCTTGCCTCTCCAAACTGCAACCTACCCAGCTGACGACAGATTCCAAGACACTGCAATGGCCCTGGTATCTAAATCCTATGCATGGAGACCTCAAAGGGTGGCAAAATACGCCAATACAGCTCTTCTCTTCTAACATCCATCACACAGGATGCTGCTAAGCACACATCCGTGTCATCAGGCTCCAGTCAACAGTCCAAACTTGCCACCTCTGGTCAATGTTATCAGTCCAACCTCATCATCTCTGACCAATCAATCAATCCAACCTCAACAACCTGGTCAACATCACTGGTTTAACCTCACCACGCCTGGTCAACATCACTGGTCCAACCTCATCACCTCTGGTCAATGCCACAGACCCAACATTGCCACGTCTGGTCAACGTCGTTGGTCTAATGTTGCCACCAAGCTGACATCACTTTGCATCAAGCACTGGGCTCTGCCACAGCTCTCTGAGGATGGGCACCTGCTGTGGGGCTGCTGCTCACCCTCCTGCTATTGCCCTGAACCACAAAGCCACCAGCTCCAGCATCCACCACAGCATGAGATGAGCCTGATTATCCCAACCGCTCGCTGTACTGGTGAAGGAACGGTCATTTCTGCATGAAATCTCAGTTCATTTTTAACACAACATTTGCATAAGCCTTTTTCTTTCTGGTTGATTGTAAAACACGGCCCAAGGTTTCCTTCAAAGTGAGAAAAGTGTTATTGTAAGGGGTGAGAGGGTAAAACACATTGGAAAGAAAAAACCAGAGCTATGCAAACCTCAAGCCTTTTCCAGCTCTGCAGACAGAAATTACTGGAGTTCAAATCACTGCTATTTCTTGGAATAGCACCTGGGAGGAGGTTTAACTCTCTGAACAAGCATTATTAATTTTTTAAAAAGGGAGTTTTAGTAGCTTAATTCTTCAGAGGAATATAATTCCTGTATTATTAACACCACCAGGGATTATTAAAAATGGCGAAAGCAAATTAAAATCTAATCCTGTTCTCACCATTTCCTGACTTGTGCTTTTCCCATCCTGGAGCATGAGATGCTGCAGAGGAACAGAGCACAGGATGGGCTGAGGGGAGCTCAGCATGAGCTGGAGAATTCACTTTTAAGCCTCTGCCACTGCTTTGCATTTCCCATTCCCACTTGTTTTCACTTTCTGGTACACACACGCTGGGGAGAACAACACTGGGAGTTCCCATAGCAAATAGAAACTGAAAAGATCCATCTGCTTAGCTCAGGTTTTAGGGGGCCCCTGCCTGCCCCTGTGAGCCCTCGCTCTCCAGCAGGTGACTGCACAGGCAGTTGCAGTTCCACAAGTGTTCTTATATAGATGTGACAGAAATCACCTCGCCTTGAGCTCCTGGGTGCAGAGCACTGCCCTCTCACCACCAAGCAAAGCCTTTATCCAGCAGCAGAACAAAGCCGCCCAGTGAGCAGGACTGGAACCAGTGTGCATCCATGTGTGCTTTTACACGACAGATCTCTGCCTCAAGGTGAAAACTAACTAAAGGCAGTTGTTAAACAATTGGAAACGGGTGATTTCTATTAAATCCTGCAGGACTTTTCTGAGTCCTTGTTTTCAAGCTGTGTCCCATCTTAGAACATCAGACACACGCAGGTGCCCGGCGTTGGGTGAGCACACACCACTCTAATCAATCACACATGTGCACACCCTGTTATCTACAAAGGACCGGTTTTCATCCTTTTGCCTTTGTCAAAACAAGAGTGTTCTCCAGCAAAAAATCTCCTATAGAGACATCCTGCCTGTGGCTTGCTGCAGAGCACACGAGGGGTTGCTTCTCACAGTTACTTCCATAGATTCCATGTTTCTATGAAACCTCAGATGAAATCCTCCAGGGAAACATAAGGCAGAAAGGTGCAGCTCCTTCTGCCTGGGAGTTTCCATGCCTAAAAATGCTCTCAGACTATAGCTGGTGGTTTGGGACTAAGGTTCGGCTCATCTAAAACTCCAAAGAAAATCCCAAAGCCTTGGGAAAAGAAATCTATTTGATGAAGCAAAGACATATTTGCAAATATATATATATTTTTTCTTTTTTTCCATCCAGTCCGCATCCTCATCTACCCAGAACGTCTAATCTTAGCAAAGAGCCACCTTCTGTCCCTGGGTGCTTTAAGAAATAAATACAGGTGTGCTCTGGGTTAGGAAAACAGCTGCAGGGGAGCATGCCCAGCAAAAAGCAAGCTACAGCCCTGTGCACCACCAGCAGCAGTACAAACCCCTCCAGCTGTGGACAGGAAGGGCTGAGCAGGGAGAAGAATTGATCTAAACAGAGTAGGAGAAGTCTGCTCGCAGGTGAGGAAAAGGCACTGAACCACCCAGGACAAACAGAAATAGGTGTTATCAGAAATAGGTGAATCAGTCTCTTCTGTCAGCTTTTGCATCCGAACAGAACCAATTCTGGGGTGTTTCAAAACAGCTCAGAGAAAGCATCCAGCTGAGCATTTATTGCAGCGCTTACCAGCTCTGTTTGCACTAACACTTCATTGATGTTTTTTTGCTAAGCCTGCAGTGGAAGCCTGTACAACAAAGGAAAAAATGGATTCTTCTCCATCTGTCGTGAACGAAACCCTGACCTAAAAGCTTGGTTGTACCTCTGTTATTGATTCCTGCTCTTGCAAGGTAAACACACACAGGGATATTTCCTTGCCATGACCCCAGCGCCAGGTGAGAGGCAGCGTCTGGGGGTTGTAAGCAGAAACATTGCCACTTCCAGAGCTCCTCTGCTGAGAACTGAGAGCTCAGTCTGAAGTGCTGTGGGAGCAAAACATGGACTGGTTTTCACCTCACCCAGCTCCCAGAATGCTGGGGACAAATTGGACAAGGGGCGCATAGGGCTCCTCCAGCCTGGTGGCTGCAAGCAGCTCCTGCTAGCATCCTTTGCAGGAAATGCAATTCAGCCTCTGGGGTGACTTTGTTGGGGGGAAAAAAATTGTGCAGAGGTGCTGTGATCCAGCGCCCACATTGCTGCATGGCGCCTGCTTTGATCGCTTCCTTTTTGCTGTGTAATCACCAATAATCATTTCTCTGTGCCAGGACCATTAGGAATGCTTGTAAAGCGATTGCCTTGAGAGACCGTGCAGATGCCTCGTGTGCTAACCCGTGAATTGCATCCATTTCAGCACACACAGGGCCCGAGGCCTCGAGGAAATCAGCAATCCAAACAAAGTCTGCTGAGGTTTAAAAAACGAATTACTTTCATAATGCTGAACTTAAATTGGATTCTGGTTTGGAGACGGTTCTCTGCAAAATGAGGCAAATTGTCTCAAACTAAGGGGGGTTTGACCAAACTGCAGCTCGATTGTCACGTAGTTTTGTCTCTTTCGCTGTGCTGCTGATTAACAAGATTATTTATGTCTAAGCACAAGCCCAGTTCCTCTGTTTCCTTATCCAGAAGCTTGCTCTTTCCACAGAAAAATGAAAGCGAGTGGATTAAAAATGGGGGAGAAAAACCCTGCTATCTCCAATGACTGCTGCTTCTGGCACTTCAAGAGCAGTTCCTTGCTTTGTTTGCTCTGCTTTATTTCTTGCCTTTAAGTCTCCTTCTTCCCAGCAGCAAGCTGCAAAGGTCAGACACTATCATGACGTGTTCTTTCTGCAATGCAAGAGGGAACACAACTCTTCCAGTTTTAGAGACCAAACCAAGAAAACAGGCCACAAGTTCCTACAGGTGACAACCTCTCAATGCCATGCATGCCCTAGCAGATAAATCATGTAGCCCACGTGCACCAACATGAGTCCATCAACCAAGCCTTGAAATCCCAGCACAGGTAAGGCAGGGAGCTTCCCTGTGTTGCTGCTGGATGGATGTGATGACTCTCACAATCTGTATGATCTCAGGGAGGTCAGCCTCACCAGTGTTCATACAGGCCATTGGGAAAGCTACAGCAGCAAGTCTCCTGGCTTGGAATTACTTTAGCAGTTCCCTAAGGTAAATACACCACAAAGAACAAGAGGAAAGGGACGGGGAAGGACTCTGCCCTGGTGGAAGAGCAGCGACGTCGTACCATTAGTGAGAAGATGTTGGTTTTTACCTGTGGCCACACTGTGATGCACCAGTGCACGTGTGATGCTGCACTCTGCCCCGTGCCCACTCTGCACAGGGAGATACACAGCATCCCAAAATTCGGGGTCTGCATCTGCACCACAATTCAGGACCTTACGTTCCCCACGTGTATGATTGAGCTCTTGTATCTGGCAGCCCAGGTAAGAGCTGACCCAATGGCACAAAAGAGATCCCAAATTTGGTCCTTCCATCATCATCTCAGTGGAAATGGTGGCACAAGACTTGCAGCTCAGGACACCAATACTCACACTTACAGCCATTCTGTGCTGTGTGAAGGTGACGGAGGCAGACACTCGTGCTGTGAACCCTGAGAAGGACAACTCTCTGCAGGACAGCTGTGTGTGTCTGATGTCCTGCCAAAGGCGTGCTGGACCTCACGATGGAAAAAGATCTTCAGCACTAGCTGAAATCCAAAGCCTGGTGTTGATGCATTACAATAGTGTATCTCTGAAAGACCCTAGACATGCCAATCGTATCATGAAGGTGTTGGGCAGTGAACTCAGAGACCTGCCTTTAGTCCCTTGCCCTGCTGAGGGCCACACGTGGTGAGATACAGCTTCAAGCAGCTACAGAAGTAAGCTTAAAACACTGGGAGGAGTTGAGTGAGTACAGTTGGTCTTGGCTTTGTCTCCCTGTCGTAAAAACAAGCAAATTTAAGGCACAGGATAAAAAGAAGTAGCAACAAGTGCAAAATAAATAGAAAGGTTATGTACATTAGCTGTTTATAGCAGGAGAATGAGTCAGTCTATCCCAGCAGTTTTCATTATGACCCAGATGAGGCCTTCAGTGAATCCCCACCTTGAAAATGGAAAAAGCCTCTGCATGTCACACATAAATAGAAATTTTCCAGACACATGAGGACAAGAGCTCAGACTAACTGGACAGACATCACCCTGCAATGTAAAACTACCATCAGGTTTTCTTATTACTGCTTAGAAACTGACCTTATTTATTGCAAAAGTTAGGAAGTGAAATCGTAGCTGAAAAGGAAAAGCTTTGTATGTCCACATACACAGGATTCTTTATTCCATGTGCTATAATGTGGTGCTGGTTACCTGCTCCCCCTCTGGGAAATATAAGGCTGTATAAATGGAGAGTCCATCTGCTCAATGTAGAGCCCCAAAGAATTAATAACACCAACAGGGATGAAAGCCAGGACAGGTTGAACTCTTGCAAAACAATGGTGAAACCCTATTCTCAACTTAGGCTTCTCCCATGGGCACTGACATGCACTTTGGCCTTGATCCCAAGACTTATGTTCCTCCCATAATCAGCAGAGCTCCAGCCTGCTACTTCCAGGTTCCTTTCATCCTATGGCTGACTTCCCTTGAGGATTATTTCTTCCCTGGATCCAAGGAGACATCAGTGAGGAAAAGCAGCTGTTAGTGCATGCCAAAAACAAGCCAAGCATGGAGATGCTTCCTGGATTCTCAAGAAACCCCTTGGCCTATTTGCAAAGGGACTTACTACCTATAAAATCAAACTTCATCAAATGCAGCTGAAGGAGCTCTGGGCTTTCCCTAGAAAAATGCATGAGATCCCTAGCAAAGCCTAGCAGCTGTTTACAGCTGCTCCCTCCATAAGCCATGCCTTTGGAGCACACATAGACTACTTGGAGTGGGTTGGTGTGCAAGAAGGACTGTGCTGAACAACACCGAGGGGCTGGAAGCACATCTACAGGGGAACTTGCCATCAACATTGCAAATGCATGGCAGCACTGCATGGCCTCAACACTTTTGATCAATCTCTGGTTGTGGGTTTTGGTGCTGGAATGTTTTTTAAGCTTCTTGGCTCTGAGTAACTACTGAACAACTGTGGACCCCAAGTAAAAGGCTAATCTGAGAAAAAAGAAAGAGCAGAAGGCTTTGACAGAGCTGAAATCCTTTAGAAATGAATTAAATGCAAAGTCTATCAAACAGCAGACAACAGCATGAGCTGAGTGAAGGCTTCATAGGAACAAGAGAGAGTGCTGCAGGTCAGCAGGCACTACTGCACAGATCACATCTCCCCAGGTAGAGAGGAGAGCTGCAAAACATGCAGAACAAAGCAGGAGTTACTGCTGCCTTCATGCAGAAACTGGAGGTTGGAAGGGCTCAGCACTTTGGGAACAGAGCAAGGAAAAGAATCAACAGATCCGTTGTACTCACAGGTTACTGCGAGAAAAAAAACTACGCAGACAAAGATAACTGCCAAAATTTGTTAAAAAGGCACATTTTCCATTACCTACAAAGAGAGATTTTTGGAGAGCTGTCTGATGCCAAGCATATTTCTGCGCTCGATGCATCAGCAGCCTCCTGGCAGGTGCCCTTAGAAAAACAAAGTGCATGTTTGTGGGCATTCAGTGCTCTATTTGAGAGGCACTTTCCTCAGCCCGTCACTTGGGCTGAGTTCAGCACCAGAGAGGTGTTTCACTGGAAAATCCAACATATTTTTGTCAGTGTATCCGGGAGGGTTCCAAAGTCTACAAAGCGGATGCTTACATCTGGGGAAAATGTGCAGAAAAAGCATGAGAGGAGCTCCAGCTCACTTTGGAAAGAGCTGGAGTTGCTAGGCTGGAGCTGAATTGCAAGCACTGGAAATAAGGAGAAGATAGGAGGCAGAGCAGGTTGGCTGGAGGCACCCGGCTGCCACAGCAGACAAGGAGGAGAGTCAAGGATTTCCTGGAATTACTGAGTGCAAACAAAGCTGCCCTACTTCAGCTGCTCAAAGTAGCAACCTGAGAGCACTACTGTTCAAAAAGCTGTCCCAGGGAACAAAGGATGCTGATCCTAATGGCTTCTGTGCTGCAAGATGCCTCCCGAGGAGCATGGCACAGATGGCACAGGCTCTGCCATGGTCAAAACTGAGAGCCATGCCATGCACACCTCAGTGCTGGAAGCACCGTGGTGATTTTGGCCACAGTGGATGGCTTATATGCTTGTAAACACAAGTCACTCATGTGCCATCTGCTATCGGCCACAAACCATGAGCATGAAGAGATACATGAACGTCACCATGCCAAAAAATGATAAACGGGCACTCCTGGAGAGCATCTTCCAGTTTCAGCTATGAACACACGATGTGAGGGGCACACAGAGCCTGGTGGTGGCAGAGATGCACTGAACACTTCCTAATCCATCCCTCTGCTACCAGCAGCAACACCTCACATACTGCATTCCCACCAGCACCACGACCAAGCTCTGGGTTCAGAGACCCACTGTTTGGAAAGGGGCTGCTCCCATTCCCCCTATCCCACATCCACATTCTATATTCCATACATATACAGTTGGAAAAATTACAGATGGCAAACACCAGAGCTGCTGTAGAAGATAAGCACTCACAGGCAAGCAACAATGCTTGCCCAAGCTAATATACTTCTAATACACTTCTAATCTCAACAGGAGCTTTTCACGTTTGTTAGGATTTAGTTTAAAGGCAGTAGGACAGTAAAGAGCAATGTTTCACACTGGCCTAAGGGAGAAATGGCACAGAATTAGTTGTTCAGGATTCACATAAGGCAAAAACAGTCAAATGAGGACAAAAACCAGTGCATTAAGAACAGCTTTTCACCAGAACACTGCAGGCATACTGTAATTAAGAAAACTGTATGACCTGGATTATTAACTGCCTTTTCTTGTTATGACTCACTAGAAGACACAGCAGCTAGTCACATCTCACCGAGTTTTACCAAGTGTGACACTTGAAATAATAGTCCTTGTGATGGGCTTGGCCATCTGCAGCAAGATCAGGGCTGGAGTTTCCTTTCTGCCTTGCTCCTGTTATCACCAGTGCAATGGGTTGGTGGGAAATGCCAAAACAGTAAAGGACCTATTGCTAAGAAACTGCTCTTGAGCTGGACTCTCTCACTGGAATGTTTGCACTGTGTTTCTAATCCATCACCTTGCTTCTTGGTTTTGTTAATGCATGCCAACGCCAAGCTGGTTGTGCTTCATCACTGCAAGTAAAATAATACAAGAAGATGTCCAATACTGCATACGTACTAAGGACCAAAGCTGGTGAGCTGGTGACAAGTGAAATGAATGACTGGATTACTATTGGCATCCTGTGCAAATAGAAACTGTGTGCTGGACAAGACAGACCAAGCCTCAAAGAGAAGGAGGGCTGATAAAGACAGGGAATACAGGAAGGCAAATAGCATAACATTTAAGAATAACACATCGTGTTTAGACTTAATATGGAGTTGTCTTAGTAACTGAAAGAGTCATATTCTTAACAGCTAGCACAGAAAGCAATGCACCACAGGAAGGGACCAGAGGGCAAGGAGTTGTTGGCACGCAAGGTTTTCTTCCTATCGAGTGGAAGGAACAGCATGGGGAAAGGAACCGATCTTTGATCAGATATGAGATGAGGACAGGCCAAGAAGGATTGCAGGAGTACCGACAAGGATTCGATGTGAGAGAGATGAAAAAGCCAAGCGAGAGGAAGTTTTCTGAATGGATGTGGTCTGGGCAAAAGTCAGCGTTCAGCGAAGCCAAGAGAAAAGGATGTTGCGTTAGTCGAGGCACGATGAGACAACAACTTGGACACGAGTTTTAGCTGTGAGGAAGAAAAGGTTAAACACTTATGGCTGAAAACACTTAATCTAGGAATGGGAAAACAAGAAGATGTTTATTGGCCAGAAATAGAAAGAAAATCAATCCACCACCTGAGCTGTATCAGCTGAGACAAGTCCTCCCAGGAGACCTTCCTTCCCCTCCCACTTTGTCCAGCTTCCTCCTTCAGCCCTGCCTCCCTCCCCAGCTTTCTGTTATCATTTGGATGTCTATCTTTTCTTCTGCAAAGGGCTTGACCAAGGAAAACAGAGAGCTTGTAAATCCGCCTGCCTGGATGTGGCTTTTTGATGTCTGGAGTGCAGAGACACACTGCTGAAATTTATGTTCTCCAAGGAGGACTGAGAAAGGGAGAAATTTATGTTAGGAAAAAGTGACTGTCATCTCAGTTTATCTCCCAGTTTTGTAATGGAAAACAGGCTTCCTACAAACACATACACACAAAGCCCAGCATGAAACCGCTCATGAACTGGAGCACATTAACCAAGAACCATTCCATAACGAGTGGTAATAACAATATTAATAACGTGGTAAATCACACACAGCCTCCAACGTGCCTATCTCCCCAGCAGGGAGAAGGCACCCTGTTGAGAAGCAAAGCAGCAGCACCTCTGTGCTCTCCCATCCTTCATTCTGCCTGTATCAATCACACTGGGTCCCAGAGCAGCACACTGACCACAAACAGCAGCCCTCACAGAAGCTGTTGTGCCTTGCACCAGCAGCAAATAAAGCACAGAGCTCTACCAGAGGGTGCTTCAAAGCCTCAAAGTGACAGTTCCAAGCCCACCCCAAACACGTGCACCATCTGAATACACCCAGCTCCTCGTGCTGAATCAGGCAGGTAATTAGTGCAACTCAGGCAATGAGCTGGAAGGAGTTAAGCTGCTCAAGTAGAAACGTCCTCATTTGTATATTAAAAACCAAACAGATTGGCATTCCTGCTCAATGAGCGTGCTTTTCAATCCTTGGTTCATTTGGAGTTCTGAATTTACAGCAGGAAGCAATATAGATCACGCTTCAGACAACTACAGTTTATTTCGTGAGACTGTTTGCAAAGAAAAGTGAAACTTGCATTAAGATAAAGAGCATCTATTTGAGCTGCTTCCAAATAACCTGAATGCAATGCTACTTCAATCTCTGAAGCTCGCACCATCTCAAAGTATTTAAACCATTCTGCAAGCGTTTAGACAGGAAGCTTTTCTATACTCACCCTGGAGGAAGTGGTGGCATTACTGATATATGTCCTGCACTACATTAAATGTGGCTGTGGAGTTATTTATGTGCTTTTCCTGACTTCTTTTGACACGGGAGTTGATTGCAGTGCTGTATGATTACGTCTGCATCCTCGAATCTTTCTCAGCTGGAAAGTCTCAAGTTCCAAGCTGGGATTCCCTCTCCACCCCCTTCTCGTGCACTTAACCCTCCTTCTGCTGGAAGCATCCAGTAAACATCCACGCAAAGCTTTTAGGTACAGAGGCACCAGAGAGGCAGGAAGCGGGCAGGCTGCATTTTAAGAGGAAAACACAAGTCATTTTCTCAGATGCTCCCCGCTTTTTAACTCAGTGCTACAAGAAAACACGTTTTAGTGACGGTCTTTTTAACTATGGACTCTTAGAAACTGATCCCAGAGGATCAGGGATTTCAAGTTGTTGTTTTTTTCTAATTGTTTCTTTCTTGAATTCTTTTTCTTATGATCTCTATCAACCCTCCTCTTCCCACTCTGTTCCCAGACCACCTACAGACACAAGCATTGCTCACAAGTGAGACATTTGCTGTGGGCTACAAGCAAGCATCTGTGTACAAGAACCTATCTCACTGGTTTCAGTGGTTGCATCTAACCCTACACAGCCCTCATATGTTGGGAACTGTGGAGAAGAGCAGCATTGTGTGCTCTCCCTGCACGGACACTTGTGCAGAGAGAAACAGCTGGCACCTGATTTCTAAGCCAAAGTCAATCACAGAATCATTAAGGTTAGAAAAGACCTCTAAAATCATCAGGTCCAACTATCAACCCATCACCACCGTGCCCACTGACCCACGTCCCTCATCCTGTGACCTCCCGTGGCCAGGCATGGCTGCCACTCCTGCTAACCATCATCTTATTCAGGATGCAGATGGGCTGAAAGACCAGAGACAGCACCCTACAGCACAGCTCTGGTGGCTCAGAAGGTTTGGAGACACTAAGAACCCTCTGCTATCTGGCTCGTGGGTTTTATTCCTGAGTTTAAGACTGAACTCATCACCAGATTGGGATTTTGAAAGGAGTTTACTTCAAAGACATTGCGAAGAACGGTTCTCTCCCACCCTTACTGACTGTGTCCCATTCCTAGGGCTATCTGGGTACCTTCTCATTACAAGTTTCAGACACTACAGGAAATCAGAACAGCAGCAAAGCCCTCAGCCTTTTCTACTTCCACATTCTAATTGTATGGCTTTCAAATTTAGGATACTTCCAGCATCAACAGGCTGTGCTTTACAGCACATGTTGGGAGAGAAAAGCAGCAACATCCTCTGCAGTTTTGAGTCCAGGGAATGAATTTAATGACCGAGGGCTTTACTGAATGGATGGACTGCTGTGGAGGTGCTCAAAGCTGCAGGACTGTGGGAACCACGGGCACCCCATGAGACAACTCTGGCACACTCACAATGGTGTGCAGCTGCTGCAGATCAATGCATGCTCTGTTACCATCACTTGGTGAGCTGCAGCATCACGTGGGTGGATTTGGTGACAGCCCATCAAGAACAGGAGATACCTCAAGCTGAGGAATCCGCCTCTCCTGACAGTTTGGTCCAGTCATTAATCTTATTTCATGCTTATTGTCAAACACTCTGTCTCATTTCCCACCTGAACTGGAGTGGCTTATGTTCATGTAATTCCCTCCCTGCCCAAAGCCAAGAGCTCAGCACCAGGCAGTGTTCTCCTCCCGAGGGAGACACTTCAAAAAGTGCTTTCATACCATCCTCTCCATTTGCCCAAGTCTGTGCACTGACTAAAGCAGTGAAGATTTAGAGGGACTCGGAGCCCAAAGTTTGCAACAAGGAGGGAACTTGAATATTTTCTGCCCGGTTCATTCCTGCACAGCACAGAATCCCCTATGGTGAAACGACACAGGTAAACAAAAACAAATAGAAGTATGTATATAAGCAATTCCCCACACGTAAAACCTTCCCCCAAAAACGCAGCCACTTCCTGCACATGGAAAAGGAAAGAAAGGATTTTCACAAACACTAAGGAGCAGTCAGACTTCTGCCACAGAAGAAAATCTGCATCAGAATGCATGCAAGTGTCAGGGCAGAAAGCAGAGAGATGCCCTGTTCTGTTTGCTGGCTGAAATGGTGAGAAGGAAAGTGCTGGAGAAGCTCCCAGTTACATTCGAATGCTCACTTTAATGAAACACGAAGCAATTCCAGGCAGAGCCCAAACCAGATGAAATACCCCCAGATGCTTACAAGCTATTTTACAACACTGTCAGTTATAAACAAGGCTTAAGAAACCTACCAAAAACAAAACAAAAGAATCAAATAAAAGCAGAGCTTGTAACTATTCTTCAGCCCCCCACCCTGCCCCTGCCTACCTCCAAAGCTGCTGCTCCTTGGATAAAAGGAGGACACTTTAGTCAATATTGTACTTCAAACACATGAAGGACTTCTCACTGTGAACCCCCCCGGGCTGCGTGCTCAGCTGCAGACAACCTGAATGAATGAGAAGGAAGGAAGGGATTCAAAACAAATGGACAAACAGCTCCTTTCTCAGCTGCTCCACGATTCCTCCCACCTCCTCCTTCAGGAACATTCGGGTTTTCTGTTTCTTCTCTGGTTTTGCTGAAGGGAGCAGGGAGCCCATTAGAGCAGGGGGATTAAGAGAGTTGAAGTGGGATTGAGTAATAAAACTGCTGGTAAATAACGGCAATTATGCAAGGCAGATGGCTCCAGCCAGAGCTCAGCATTTCAAAAGCACGGGGCAGGGAGCAGAACTGCACTCTGCTGTATAGAGAGCACCTCATTTGTGTCCAATTAAACAACACCAACCTGTGATCATTAGAGAAAGCTGCCCTGAGAGGGGTAGGACAGCGGGGAGATGGGATGGAGGGCACCAAGTGGTGACTGTAACTGATGCTTCACCCAGGCTGGAAGGCAGAGCAGAGCACTGCATGCACCCCACGCTACTGCCTACTTGCATTAATACGAGTGCTTGCAGAAGAAGCTTTAATTTTGCTACCACGTGGGAAAAGCAGGGCAAAATCCGGTTATTAAACTGAAAAGGTTGATAATTAATTGCAGATGCATCATGTCCACACGGTGGTGGTTTTTTATATACTGGTAAGACAAAGAAGAGAGTTACTTTCCTGCTCACAGCTGCTTTCTCTGTCAGATGCAATTCAGAACGCAGCAGCCCAAGGGTTAAACATTTACTAGTTTTTAATTAGAGGTAGCTGGCTGAGCTCCTCTGCTAAGATCAATGCAGCAAAAAACAATATAGGCTTTGCATAAGACTAGAAGGAAAGATTATGGTGGGAGAAGTAAAAAAAAAAAAAGTGAAAAGAGGGGAGAGACCATTCTAGCACTAAGAGCTGAACCAATCCCAGGCCAAGGGAGGTGTATGTACATATCTATAATGATTCTATATCACAGAATATATTCTATATCTGTCTATGATTCTATGATATATTTATGGACATGTTATAATATAACATAATATAATATAATGGACACGTACACAAAGCAAGTCAAAGAGTACTTTTCAATTAGTCCAGTGGTATCAGCCAGCTCCCAGTTGTTCCCTGCTTTACCAAGGAAGTCAAGGACAAATTCAATATATACTCATCTACTCATCTATTAAAAAATGTCTTAAATATATGCAGAGGATATTTATTCTCCCTGTGGTAATAGCAAGAGTAAAGTCCCTTTTACTTCAATTGACTTGCTTTAATTCTCAGCTCCTGCTACGATGCACTGAAATTGGCAGGCAAACCCCAGCACGTCTTTAACAGAAATCCCAAAGATTCTGCAAGAAAAACAGGGAATCAGTGTGGACAATGGGGGGGTTTTACTGCTTTCAAATGAAACACCATACGTGTCCAGGCTGGGGCACAGCGAGGGACAAGGAATGGTCTGTCCTTCCAGCTGCCATCATAGCATAGGATGGAGCGACGTCGTGCTCAACTTCGCTTTCCATCCAAGCTTTTGTCAATCTATTGCACAACTGGATTAAGTTTCCATTAAATAGGATGAAAAACCCGAAAGAAAATATTTACTGGAAGATTATACAGCATATATTAACTCACGCTCGACTCGAGCTGTTGGAAAGAGATGAAACCAGATAGTTTGCCTAAACATTCAAAAGCACAGCTTAACTCCTGTGTCTGGAAGAAGCACAGAACATTTCCTTGCCTACTGGTTCAACGCAAACATCCACAGCCAGGAAAAGAATCCTAAAGATGTCATTTTTTTTTGCCCCAAGTATAAAATTTTATTAGGCTTAATTAGAAGACATTCTTCTTGGACAAATATAAACTTTGCCCATTTTAATAAGTAAGAAAAATAAGGCCAGCAAACACAACACGCTCTTGAATTAAACATCCCATGTGAAGCTGCGGATGAGGATAAAAACAGGTTTTCCCCCAGTCCCATCTGGTTTATCCCACCACTGACCAACTCTTGATGAGGTCCCCTGACCTATTCAGATGTTGAGTTGCATCCCACCCACCTCAGCTCTCAGCTTTGCACAGCTCCTTCCATGCTTCCATCAGCTCCTGCCTCCACCTGCTGCAGTTACTCACAGCTTTGCAGGGTATGAAACAACCCCTACATACATCAAACCACATTTAGCAGAGAAATTAAGCACGTCAGCTCGTAGCAGCACATTACAAGAGCAATCTCAGCTTACCCCAAACAGCAGGGTAACTAAATGACTTTCTTATTCCTGGCTTCAGTCAAGGAAATGAGGTTTGACTGTTGAGTACTCATCTAAATCAGCAGAGCTTACAGAAGCGCTTTGGGATCATCACGGGTGAAAGGGCCATTCTTATTCCTGATGATGGAAAACAGTTTTTGCTGAATTATAGCTGTGGCTCCAGATTTTCAGTGCCTAGATAGGAATTCTGAAGGAATTACCAATACAAGTTGGTGCAAATTACTCTGCAGTAATTTGTGTGGGTGTGGTTTTTTTTTCTTCATTAGATATCAGCTTCCTCACTGTGTTTTCTAACCTGAAACTCCAGAGCAATTCTGTGAAGCAGACAGATATCAAAGCCACGGCTACCAGAGCGTAGCAAACACGTGCCAGGTCCTCCATGATGGAGACAAGCACTAGAACAACATCTTGGCCAGCATTCCTTGCTTTGCAGGCAAACTGTCAATACTGAAATGTCTAAAACTGTGCCTAACGAAGGCATTCCAGTTTATTTGGGTCACAGAAGGGTGCTCGTTTTTATAGTTTTGTTTTGCAAGGCAAAATATGTAAAACTAATAAGGAATAAAAGAAAGGAAAACAAAACCAGAAACGAAACAAGCCAACAATGTATGATTCTTGGTCATAGGTTCTCACCCCCGGCCTCTTGGACTAAAGCAGCATCAGGAGAAAAAAAAAATGATTTTAAACCACTAGAAGCTGCAAATCAGTAAAGGAGACAAAATGAGAACTCATTCCTAGCAGACCAACCACAATGGCCAAACAGTTCTGGTGGGCAGAACTACCTCTGTGTGACCGACCTGGATGGAGAGCCAAGCCAAACCCCCAGTACTGCTGCAAGAGCATCTTAAATACAGGTAGGATTTCTTACTGCTGCTACGTTACTGTTATGATGATCTCTGTATGAACACACTTGCACAGGACCTTACAGATTCTTCATAGTTACAAGCTTGTCCTGAAATGCTCTTCTCTGGAATGTCTGGTTTGCACATGACATAGCCTGTGATGTCTAGAAAACATATAAAACATTCTTGAAAAGAAGTCATTTCCTCCGTGGACAAAGACATAAATCCTGCAACTACATAAAATCTAAGGGAGCAGGGACAGCAATTACTCACAGGAATACCTGACTCAGTGCTGAAGTCTCTTTGAGCCATAAACACAACGTGACACAGCTGAGACTAAACAACATTCACAGCCCAGGAAAAACCCAGGTCTTGAGGAACACTCAGTCAGAACATCTGAATGCACAGAAGGACCTTAACATGGTCCTCTGCTTACCTACATGTTTCAAATGATTTATACACTCTCCACACTGGTGCAGGTTTCTCCTGAAATCTAGCCAATGCTACACAGTCACTCTGAGCTGAAGACTTGAGCATGCAGCACTCTAATGGCTAAAGGAAACCTCTCTTGAACTCAGTTTTTTCCTCATACGCTTCATCTTCTACTTGAGCTGAAAAATGCAGAGAAAAAAAAAACTTCATCATATCATAAGGACAGGTATTGGTACAGTTAAAATCTGCGTGTGTGTTCCTCGTGAAAAAAGGAGATGCTCAGGGCTCAAAAGGAAAGCTGGGCAAGAGAAGGACTCTCTGATGAAGACGGGAAAGGCTCTTTGCAGCAAGAGTGTGGTATGTGGCAGCATGCAGGTGTGCCATCCCTATGCGTACTCAGTGTCATTTCCAAGAGATAAATTATTATTAAACACTCAAATGCACAGCCTTGCTTTATTTTTAGGCTCCTGTTTGGGTGCCAAGCTCTTTAAAAATCACCCAGTCTGAGAAGCACTATTAAAAGAAGAAACTGAAGAGCAGCCAAATTCTTAGCCTGTTGCAAACATTGTATTCTGCAGGCTGTGGTTCAGTTTGCATTGTATTTGTGCGTCAACAAATGCCCTGAAGGAAAGCAAGAATTTACATAAAGTGCAGTGCTTACCAAGGACAACATTCCCAGGAACTGGGTGTGCACAGCCTCCTCTCTTTCTTCCCAGAAAAAACCTTTATCTTGAATTGAGCCACGTGGAATAGCTATGCCCCCACTCATTCACATATTCAATGCGCTATGAGCCATACACTGGCAACAACCATAGATCAACACAGCTGAAAAAAATACAAGCCAACCCCTCCCCCAGTGAATTCCATACTTTTCTAAGCAGGTTACAGCAGACACGCATCCTTTCCACTCAAGCTTAGCAAATATGAAAAGCTACTTTTGCTGAAATTGATATCCAGCTTCCCACAAGTCTTGGCAGGGAGAGGATTTCACCTTGCTGCTGCAGGCTGGATACCAAGACGGGTATCAGAAGTTCTGTAACTCAGCTTTTTAAGGATGAATTCCAATCAGAGGTATTGCCCCGAACGGAGACAGGAGGTACTAAAAAGGAAACAGCTCAGAAGAATTATTCACATTTGTAAAAATGATTTCATAGTATCACTGCGCAAAATAGGATTTGCAGACTCAAAAGCTTAACTATTCCATTTTCCTTGTACTGGAAATTCAGATAATAACGTTATCTAAGACTGATATCTTCCTTACAGACTTAATCTCACTTCTCAGTGAGACAGCAGAGCTCACTTGATAGCATCTGTCTTTGGATGCTCCAGAACTACACTGCTGTGGCACAGCCTGGTCAAACTGTACTCATTCCTACAGCAGAGAGCAACTTAGAGCTGCACTATTCATAAATACACATTTATTTTTCATTAGAAATGCATAATTACAGCATTTAAAAGCATTTTCCCCTAGAAAAGTAGTTAAGCAACAGTACAAACAAAATTGTTAGTCTTCTGCAAATAAACATTTTTCATTACACTGAACAGAAAACACCAGCAAAAGGCTAATACTCGCAGTTATGGGGTTTTTCTTTTTCTTTTTCCTTTGTTTTTTTTTTTTAATATTTTCCATTTTTGTTATAAACACCATTGCAAATAAAAAAGCTGTCTGAACGGTGAAAAATATTTGAGCTCTTGATCTTCTTGATACGTGGTAAAGCAAGTATTGCGAAGCAGCAATACACCTCCCAAGACATTTTGCAGACATTCAAATGGTGTATTTCACAGAAGAAACGACAGGATGAAACATGAATTGAAGTCTCACTGTTTCCATTAGTTGGGTTTCTTTCCAAACTGACTTTTTCCTCCTTAAATATACCTACAGGCAGGTCACGTGTTTGCTTTATTTTTCTGAGGGGTAAATTCTCAACAGACGCAGCGATGCAGCTCCGATTGCAGCAAATTTGGCTCTGGTTTGTTCTGGGTGAGCACAAACGGATGGTCAGAAACCTGCTGTGTGCACAGGAGCCACTGTCAGCCTATGAGTCCATCTTCCTGGGGCTGCACGACGACTGCAGGGCTCCATTTCCCACCGTGGCTCGCTGACATCTCAGCTCACGCAGCTTTTCACCGCTTTCTTATTGGATTTGGATTGCTCCGTGTTCTATCTGCATCTCTGGTTGGATTGCTGACTGGAGGGTGTCAGTGCCCTGCAGAAAGAAAAGGGAGATCAGGAAATCAATACGAAAAACGTTTGTCGCTGATGCAACCAAAGGAGCAAATCACATTAATACAGAGTTCTTCTCTACACCAGTGCAATATCTGCACGAATATCAACTCCACGGTGGAGCTGAAATGTGTGCTTACAAAGGCACTAAAAAATGGCCAGAAGAACAGAATGGCTTCCATACAAAACCTAAGCAGAAGACTAATGCCCTTCGGGATGGAAAAGAGAAGGCTGAAAGAACAAACCCGTAACGAGGGTCTGTAACATCATGAGTGGCACAAAGAGAGCAAATAGGGAAGAAAAGAAACCTATTTAAAGGTCTCTTCCCAGAAAGGAACCAGCCGTAAGGAGAACCAGAACTAAAGCTGTCCGTGCCCAAGAGGATGTGGGCTGGAGCTGAATGGTGCTACGGAAGAAAAATCCATCAATGGCAACTGCAGGAAGGCCAATAAGTCCCAGGGTGACAAAACTACCGTAGTATAATTATGTTTGCTCTGTGCTCCTAATTTTCTCTGCTGGTTCAGGACACAAGCAGGCTGCTGGCCTAACCCCTGCAGTCATTCTCTGCTCTGTGCCAAATGAGAATACTGCTACCAATGTTTTTTGCCTCTAAACTCTTCCAAAAGGCCTCAGGTTTTCCCCACTTTCCAAACCTAAGCAGTCCTCCGTGAAGGGAGTTAACGTAAAAGCAATTAAAGGAGGTCTGATCAAAGATGGAGTTGCCCCACATCAGTAACTACTGGGGTAATACTGCAGTACTGCAGGGTAATCCTGCAGCAAATCACCCTTTGGACCAAGTCAGCCAGTGAACAGAAAACCAGATCACGGAGCATGTTAAAGCTATAAAATGAGAAGCATTTCAGAACAGCTGTACTGGCTTGGACAAAGTCCCTCACACCCAATAATCCTTCCCCTGATAGCAGCCAATATCACAAGCACAGATAAACTCTGAGAAAAGGGCAAGTGCTTAATGGTATTTTCCTGCACACTCCCACAGATTCCGGAGATCTGCCCTGGATGGATTTTCCCTCCATAAATTCATCTAATCGATGCTTTATGTAACATCCTGGATACAGAAGTGTTTCCGTGGAATTCTGCTTTTATGACAATGTCTTCCCTGCTCTCAGCCTGGGTCTGAGGCTCGATGAACCACAAAGAGGCAGAGGTGGAAATTCAACCTGCGTTCCTCTCCCTTAGGCTTTGCCATACAGCCACAGATTATTTATTCAAGTGAAAATACGGGAGGTTCAAAATCATAAAGCACTGCTTCTATGCGACAACTTGGCTGTGAAATTTTCTCTCCATCTCTCTGATTTATGGCCAGTAATTGCACACCACTACAAGATCTGTACCCAGAGGTAATTCGGCACTTATTTACACATTCAATAAATTGGTGTCAATAGATCACTGTCAATAGATGAGTGTCAGAGCAGTGAATAATCCTAACATACTGCCACATCTGCTAGCAGGAAAGTCTTCAAGTGATCCAAGTTTTCTCTCCCAGTAGATGAAATCTTAATGGAATTAAAATAGCGACCAAATAACAGGCATAATGGTAATGCTGAATATTTCTCCAATATTCAGACTAATGTAGATTGCCCAAAGGGGACAAGAAGCACAACTTAGGTTTGAAATTGCCTGCAGAAGAATGTTAGCACATTAATAGCTCGTATTCATATCTGTTCTATAAGGGAACTAAGAGCCTTTTGGAATGCTTGCCACTCTTAATTCTGTCCACAGCCAACTTGCAGATGCAAAACCATGCACTGCACTGAGAGCACTGAATGGAAGTGTGCAGTTCTGTGTGCTTCAGCTGGAGTCAGAGAAGGGACTCGCTGCAAACAGCTCCCTGAGATTCAAAGTCGTTGAGAACATCTCAGTACCTTGGCAAAGCAGCCCACGAATCCAATCGTTGCTCCAGTTTTGGTGAGAGATACCTCTATGACCTCTCCCTTCTGATGAAGGCCTTTCTAAGCCTGTAGGACTGTTCCACAACATTAGCCAAAAAAGCTACAGCTATCCCCATAACTCCAAGCAACGCAAATTCCAAGTTGGTTTCTCTAATTCATTATCAGATCCTTGGTTTTCAGTTTGTGTAAACCGAGGAAATATTTATGGCAAACTTATTTTTAGCCTGTTTTTCCTTTCATACTTTTCTTATTTCACATTCCTTTTCTGTTTCTCTTCAGCTCTGTATAAATCTGTGGTTAACCACAATACTAAAATCTAACACGGTGCAAAGTGTCCCTGAAAAGAAAAGTAGCTCCTCTGGTGGCTGCCAGTCGTGTGGGAGACGGATGCTGATGTTTATAACCACAGCCTCCTGCCATGGGAGGTGGGAGCCAAGGGGGGAGCACAGCCTCCAGGAACAGACCCAGCCCGTGGGTGCTGGATTTGAGGTCTCCAAGGCATGGAGTGAGGACAGCAGCACGGCAGGAGAGAAACACCTCTTGCTATCTGATGCCTATATGCCCGTTAGTTGCATGGGACCAGCAGTAATCTTGGTACAGCTTCAAGAAATAAGGCACGACCCATCAGCAATGCTCTCATTGGCCAGCACTATTACAAGTGACTGTGAATTGATGACTGAGGAGGCCTGAAAGCACAGAGACAAACCTAGGGAAGGAACATGACTTCCTCTATTTCTTATGCAGCTCAAGAGACCCAACATCCAAATGTTTGCAGCCAGATCAGAACTCTCTGCAAAACTGCGTATCTATCAGACAAAATTCCCTTCTAAGATTGGCTGCTGTGGATAGCATTATATTGTGGCTGGTAAGGCAATACACCTCCTACAAGCACTAGGCATTCTCTAGAAAAGGAGCCACTACAGTTGGGTTCATGGAACAACGTGTAATCACCTTCAAAAAAATCTGACAACTGCCTTTTTGTCTTCCATAACTGCCAGCAGGAGTGGCTTTGAGTTGGTGCTAGCCTCAGCTACGTGACTGCTCAAACAGATCCAGAAAAGACATAAAACACACCTCCTCCACCTTAACTGAGACCATCAAGCGTTCACTTACAATTGCATACACTGCAGCTCCCGTGGGAAATCCAGGCTGCGGATCAAAAGAACTGGAAAACTTCTGTCAGAAAGAGAATAACCTTTTTAAGAGAAACCTCAGTCTGAAAAACACTTTTTGGATAGTTTCCAAGCCAGTTTTTCTCCATGTCCTGTAAATATGGCTCTCAGCCCTCAAGGATGCAGAAAAACAATGGTGACCAAAATAACTGTTCTCTGGGGGCACCGAGCAACAACGCCGAAGAAGGAATCGTCAGTCACCAGTTTTACCTTTAAGAAAATTATGTTTCTTATTATAGATGGCCCTATTTTTTTTTTCTAAGCAGTTTGGAAATAGGATCATATCCTCAAATGAGTGCTTGTGCCCATCCACACCTGAAGAAGATGACACTTCTGCTAAATTTTGTATTTTTGGTTTGGAAACAGGGCCGTGAACTCACTCAGCTCATCTGGCAGATGTTTCAAACAAGTTAAGTGCATTGAGAAGGTAAATATATATATATGGCAGATATATATATATCGACACATAAACG
Source organism: Lagopus leucura (assembly GCF_019238085.1). NCBI lineage: Eukaryota > Metazoa > Chordata > Aves > Galliformes > Phasianidae > Lagopus > Lagopus leucura. The sequence goes on from NW_024962299.1 coordinate 1,788,257, forward strand.
CAGGCATACTTGACTGGTTGCAGAGTGGTCTGTCACTGGTGTGAGCTGCACATACTGGACTTGGATATCGCTGCCTTGCAGTGGGGATCCATCAACTCCTCCTGATGCAGGCTCTGCAGATGCAACAGCTATCAGCTGAGCGCCCTGCAACACCTGCAAGCAGAGCAAAGGAGAAACAGCTTGTGAACAGGCACAGCCAGAAATGCATTAGGAAACAACGACCTGAAAACAGATGCAAAGCCAAAATTAAACAGAAATTTAAGAGAACTTGTCTATCAGTAACAGCTTAAACAATATGGGTCTCCAAGAGGACGTGGTACACACATGGAAGATTCTCACACAAGGTTCTCACTGCATTTTGCCTTATGAGACCTGGATTCCTGCAGCTGTTCCCTGGAAGGACTAACAAGCACCATACCTGGAAACGTTTGGCCCTCTTATGATCCCTAACACAAAACAAGTCATCCCCTACCTGTATCAACACTAGCAAAGGAATATATCACCCTGGTGGCCTATGCTAAATAGATCAATTCTAATTCCAATTCATTTGCACAATAGTTAGCACACTAATTCACCAGTCCAATTACCACATCTCTATTCTCTGGGTGCATCCAATTCCCCCCAGCTCTGCTGAGCTGTACTTGCAACCCAAACAAAAGCAAGGCTTGTAGACTTAAGAAGCCACACGGAAGGAAAAACCAAAGCAGTGATTGTGCTGCATAGTTTGTAAGTATGAGAAGTGTTCTGTTTCACAGATTGCAGCTATGAAAACTCATCTGTTTATTCTGCCAGCCAGCAGATGAGCACAGCAGTGCCGTCGGCTCAGGTTCCTCATAGGATGAGCTGGTGGGAAGCTGCTTCAGAAACCTCTTCTGCTCGGTTTTATCATGGCAGAAAGAGAGAGGGGGAAAACAAAAGGCAGACATTGAGTTCACTTCTAGCATTCTTGCACCTTCAGGTTGAAGATAAGAGGGTAGAAGGCAGGTTTGCTGGGGAAAAAAAAAGGACTTGTTCTGTTTTGCTTGTTTGCTATTGTCTCTTTGCATGGAAATATTGTGCTCCTGTGGCTGGGAAGCATTTCAAAAGATGTTTTCTTGGCAAACTGCTTCCAATGAGAGATAGTGGCTTTCCTAAGGAGTGGGCTGTTGCCGCCCTCATGATAAACGACACCTCCCTAAGCACTGCAAAAGATAATTGATGAAGGATTCATAATTCTGCTAATGATTATTGCAAAGGGTAAGTGGGACAGACCGAGCAGTCTGCACTGCAGTAATGCCAATAGCACACAGCCATCTCCCAACTAATGTGTTCACTGTTATATAAATAGAGAGACAGAGCCAAGATACTTATTCTCACAGCCAAACACATTCAACTTTCGACAATTTGTTACAGTAATGTTTATCTTCCCATTGTACATGAAGGTGTAGATTTACAAATTACTGCTAATTAATGCTCGCAGCCACTGACTCTACACATCTGCATGCTGACTGCTTGAGGCTGAGTCCCCCGATAGCCAAAGAGCAACAGAAGAGCAGATGCTTCACCCAAAATTGCTTGCTTAAATGCATCCCTGCAATGAGAGCAGTTGTAATTTACTACTTGAAACACAAATCAGAATAAAATATACATATGTGAACAACAGCAAGTCCCCCGATCTCATTTTAAAAGGCAGCCAAAATATACAAGTTCCGTTTTGGTTTCTATACGCTGTGAGTGCCGTTTTGTTTTTAACCACCTCTGGTATTTGAACCACAGCGCTCAAAAGATGCCTTTCAAACGAAGGAAAGAGAACCGAGAGCAAAAATAACATTCTGAACAAAAGCCTCCCTTACCCAAGTATGATTTCTCAGCTGATGGGAGGGTGGGTGGCCGTGAAGGAGTGGGCAGCACAGCCCCTCCTTGGGGAGTGTGGGAGGCCAAGAGGTGACCCCTAGGAAGGACCTTTGGGGTGTTGGCAGGGTTTTATGGGGATCTTGGATGTTCTGAGATACCTTCTGCACCAAGCTGCAAAAGGATGCTGTGTTCTGTTTTTACAGGAGTAAGCAAAAGCCTCTTGTGCTGCACTATTTACTTTGGAACGACATGATACGCCTCATCAGAACTACACGGCAGTCCGTCCTATTGATTGTCTGCAGCTCTAAAATGTATTTGGTCTCAGTAAGTTCTGAAACAAACCTCAGGACGACTGCAAGCAACCAAACCAGCCCCTTTCTTGCCCGCTTTAACAACAAAGAAGCCTACAGCTGCTAACAGCACCAGCTTCACTATCTTAGGATGCGCTCCCAACTGCACCCCTTGCAAAGGGAATCTCATCACAGAAGCATAGAATGGCCTGGGTTGAAAAGGACCACAGTGATCCACCACTGGTTGGATTTGATGACCTTTAAGGTCTTTTCCAACCTGAGCAGTTCTAAGCCACCCTTTCTAGCTCTCTCCAGCAGCACCACTGATCAACACATGGTTCAGAAAACACCAACGATGCCAATGGAGTGGGAAGTTTGCTTATGGTCCTGGGGGCTCTACGATACTTTCTTTCATAGTATTCAACGTGCCACAGAAAAGGAGGCACCCCAATTTCCTTTCACACAGGCTAGGAAGGTCCAAGATGAAGAAATTCTCTCCAAATCCCACGCTGACATGCAGACAGTCAAACAAATGGGAAAAAGAACAGAGTTCATACAGCAGAATGCAAATAAAAGCCCCAGCCCTACGACTTCAATCTGCCCCATCTCACAGTTCTGTCGTGTTTGCCACAAATTCTATAGGAAACTATGTGCAAAAATTACAGACATCAAGGGATCAACAGCTTTATGTGGCACAGTGGAGGAGTGGGGGAACAGAGACCTCAGCAGTAGGTGCAGGTGTGAGGATATGGCTTTTCTTTGGCTGCTCACTTGGCTCCCAGACCAATACTTCAACTTTGTGATTCTTACCCGCCCTTGACCTTAAAATAAAGGAACTGTACCACAAAAATTAACAATCTGCCCTGAAAATGAACCTCTTTTCCCAACTCCGCTGGGCTCCTCTAACATCCTGCCTCGCTGCTCCAAAACAGGTAACAGAATATGGTTAAACTGAAAAATAATAAACTTTCCTTCTAACAGAAGGGATTAATTCGTGCTCTGGACACCCACAAACAAGCAGCTTGGAGGCAGCTTCCACTCACTCAGCACATAACCCAGCAGGACCCAACTCTGAGTTTTTGCTCCTGCTCACTTGGGTTGGTGAGGGCTCAGATCAATGCTAAGAACAGCCCTACAGAAGTCCACCCTTAAATTAACAAGCAAACCTTAAAAAGTGTATTTTTTTTTAAATAGTTCAGGGGAATATTTGGAAAAAAGGCATGTTTGGCTATCTGCTACTGCTTGATGGTAGTGTAAGGTGCTGTCTTGACAGCGATGAGATGTTCAGCTCTCAGAGCCTTTACATCACCTTTACATACCCCTCTTTGCAGATGCTTTGAAGCTACTGGTGCTCTTCAAGCACTGTTGGTGGCCTGGCCTGATCTTCCCAACCTTCACATCTCAGTGATGACAGCACTGCACGCTGACCCTGCTGCACAACCCACCTCAACCACAAAGCACCAGAGAGCCCCATCCCTCACCGTACCCAGCAGCTCTCAGAAGAAGAAAATGTTCCCTGACTCCTTCCGAAAGAACACTAAGTGCGTTTCTATTAGTTTTGATTTTCAACCATCCTAGAAACACCAGAAGGAAAAGTATTTTGCTCAGCTGTTTATAATGATGTGTGAACTCCTGGCATTGCCCGCGCACACAACCGCAGCCTCTCTGAGCAAACATTTGCTTTCCTTAGAGCTTCCAATGAGACTCAAGAGCCAATGGGTCTGATAAAACAACCTGAGGGTTGGACACATCCCTCCTGTTCTCTTGAAGCATTTTGTGCCCATAGACATCACCCACCCCTCCTTACAGCAACACGTGGGCTGGATGGGACCCGCAGAGCCTTGCAGCAGCATCCAGCTGTGCTCCCATTCACCCCGACCTTGGCCTTCCTCCCCTTGGGTGCTTTTTGCTTCCTTCCCCCTCTTGTTGTTTTTCTACCCTTCTCAAAGTCTTGATGGATGGAAACATGAAGGCTTTGAGTCGGGAGGTCCCAGATTTCTATTTTTGGTCCCGTCTTCAGTGAGTTTGCCATGAAAAATGTGGTAATAATAAAATTAGTAGTAATAATGAAAACCAGCAATCTTCTCTGCTCTCCTCCTTTCCATTTTTGCCCATAACTAATAGTTCCATTCAACATTCATCTGCCAGGGCAGGAAATAATAATAATAATGAAAAAGAAAAAAAAAAAAAAAAAAAGATTTAAATATAATAGATTTTCCTTTGGTTTCTTCCAAGATTATTCAAACACAATTTCCAACCATGGTTCAGTTCCTATCATCACATCCTCTGCTGATTTTACTTATCACAGAAAATGGTTCATCCTTTTAAAGCCTTTTAAAGTCATTCTCTATCCCCCGACCCTCCAATAAAGGTAATTGTTTCAGGATAACTGAAGTTTGCTTAGCAAAAAACCAAACCCCTCAGTCTGGTCCTTGACAGATTGAGCCTTCTGAAACACATTCTTGCTACTGTTGTTGTGTGCTTTTTTATTAATCTAGGCAAGCCCATATGTTTGCCTACCTATAAAAAGCTCAAAAACAAGACACACTGGGATTTCAATGCCTTTTCTTTCCACCGTTTCTTCCCATTCCTGCTGCAGGAATGCAATAAAAGATGACTTTTCTTTAAATAATGAGACCGAACCACTGAAAGGCTGGTTGTTCATGGATGGGTCACAGCAGAAAATGCTGTCACACTGATGCACAGCGCCTGAGCAAACGCCGCATGTTAGAAGTGAGTTTTGCAGAGGAAAATGGGAAGCTCTGTGGGATGCTGCAGCTAAAACACAGGTGAAAGGACACAAAAGTGTACAGACAGCAATGGCTTTACTGCCCTCCTGTCATCACTGATCCATCCAAAGGACGAGCACAGCTCCAAGCAGGTTGCCAAAGCTTTGGCAGCGCAGTGTTCTCAGCACAATGCATTACTTTGCATTTGGCTTAATTAAAAGGCGGGTGGAGTCAATCATATCAGAGAGCAAAAATGACCTTTTGCTTTCATTACTGAGCGTTTCATTACGCTGCCATTACATAGCATTAATTATCAACTTTCTTTCTTATCTTTCATTGAAACACCGAACAGCATTAATCAAAGAGATTTGGGGGAAAACACCACAAAATACAAACAGTAAGGCTTCAATGGCATTTTTGCAGTACATCAACTAAACTATTTCCATTAAGTTTAACACTACCTGCAATCATTTGCTACGGAGCTTCCTTTCCGTGATCTGAATGGTGTCTTGGAAATGCAAAGCCAACAAGTAGAGGCAGTCAAGTCCATAGAAAAGTACACCGTCTATTTTTGATAAAGTAATATTGATTCATATTAGGTACTGCAACATTTTAATTATTTACTAAGTGCATTCTAAACTTTTCCCTGAAAATTGAATTAAATTGAATTAAAAATGCACCCCATCTGTCTGTGGTCACATGGGCTCCATCGAAATATAAAAACAACTGTTGCCAAAGGAAAAATCAGGCTATGACATCTGCTTTCCACTTGGGAAAACACCAGACACCAGGTAGGGACTGGGCTATGGAAAGAAACAGCCACGGGCTGTGGGAGACCCAGCAGTAATGAAGTGACTACAAGTGAGAGAACAGAGATTCCTATTTGCATTTCCCATCACCCAAATGGAATGGCTCTGCTCACCTGTCCTCAAGCACTGCTCTGTGTCTGATAAGGATTCTGCAGCAAATCTGAGAGCATTGCTTGAGGCAATACATTCAGTTTCTCATTCCGATGCATTTTGCTTAAAACAAAAGCGAGCTAAACCGAATGTAAGTGGAAACGACATAAAAAGGATTCACTGCCCTTAAAGATTAAGGGTATCATCCTGAAGTTAATGACCTTGTTTGTAAAGCTTTACTTTGGGCCATTCCTGATTCCATTGACCCCCTGTACCTAAATTTGCTATTTATTTCCTGCATAAAACGTGCCAATACGAAAATAAATTCAGCACATATAAAAGTCCAAGACAGAACCATTCCGGGAGAGAGGAACTCGCCCCGCTGTGTATTTCTAAGCGTGCTGCATCGAACCGTGCAAAATGTGACCTTAAATCTGTCAAAACTTCATTAACTTACACCCCTACAGAGCCATATAACTGAGAGCACCTCCTTTACATTCCCCAAACTAAAGCCCATGAAAACCGAACCTGATTTCGGGTCTACTAAGTGTGGAAAAATGAGGAGAGTAATTCCAGAGTACGTTTTTATCAGTGGCATTATTTCCTCGCATAACAAATAATAAAGCATCTCATCTGCTTTTACTTGGAGCGTATCAAGCAGCACGGTTTTATTCCATAATGTCTACTTTAAGATTCCCTTAATGCGCCGGGACAAATCCCGAACACAAACTGCAGCGATTGTGGTTAGCTGAACAAACTTTACAAAAATGTCCATCTTTCTGGTTAATGTGGTTGGATAGAGCTAGATAAGGGGCAGCAAGCTGTGGCTGAGCAGATTTAAACCATCTGCAGCTTCCAAAGAGCAGGAGCCCCTTCCCAGCACCTTGCTCCCCGCAAGCTGCGTTCAGAGAGCCCCAAGGAAAGTGGGGCTCTGCAAGCCCAAGGGACAAACCTCAGCCTCTGAAAATCTATGGCATGCCATAAAGCCACCGGTATGCTTCAGCACAACAGCTTTATGGAGAGCTGCAGCCGTTGGAGTAACACTGCAATGGGCCCCGAGCACAGCAGAGTGAGATGCACAGAGCTGGAGTGAGATGCACAGAGCTGGATCGACGTTTGGAAGGGAAAACATGGCAGAAGTTCATGATCTTTATTAGCATTCCCCTGTACGTGGTTTTTTTTCCCTCTAATAACTTGTAAATAAATAGTCTGGGGTCTCTGGAAAGCGTTCACATCTGATTTGGTAAATAAGCTGGAGAAACGTAAGGGAGCCCAATAAATGGAGTCAGTTCATGTTCTCTTGTTTCTCTTTTAAAACAGACACCTCTCACACCAGCACACTCCCCCCAGCCCTTTCCAAAGCACAATTTAACCAAAGTACTCTGACCCACTATACCTGAATATAATATATATAGAATGTATAGTATTTACAAATGCAGAACGCCTATGAAAAAGGCAAGGAGATCACAACCTGCACCCACGTTCATAGAACCACAGAATGATCTGGGTCGAAAAGGAGCACAATGCTCACCCAGCTCCAACCCCCTGCTAGGTGCAGGGTCACCAACCAGCAAACCAGGCTGCCCAGAGCCACGTCCAGCCTGGCCTTGAATGCCTGCAGGGATGGGGCATCCACCATCCTGCCTGAACTAAGGGTGGAGGTGCAGACATTCAGTTTAAGCATCTCATGCTTCTGCTGAGCCAGCACTGCGCTGTGTTTGTCCACTCAGCTCTCCTAGCCCCTCTGAGGAGTGGCTGGTGGCAAATGAAAAACCTAATCAGTGTAATTAAGACTTTATCTTTGCACTGTTGCACTGGCTGAAAGGGATGCAGGCTTAATTGATGTGAAACAAAGGACCAAATTAATGGTCTTTCTATCACATGATCTAAGACTTCACACAAACTCATCATACGTAAGCGGTTCAAACCTACATCAGCCTTTTTTGTTTGCTTTTTTTTAATCCAGAGAATGATCCACGTCACAGGTAGATGGACAGTAAGGTCCCTGCCAGCATCAGAAAATAGGTAACAAAGCAAAGGAACAGGTATTGTACCAAAATGCTTTGGGGTCACATCCTACTGATGCCAAGAAGTGTCCAATGCACACAGAACTGAACTCAAGTCCCATAAAATTATGCTCAATAAACCAAAACACAACACAGGCCCTCACTGAAAACGTACTTCAAAACTGGCATGTGTGCAAACCTTGATTATAATTAGTTGGCAGTTCTGCTGCAGATGTAATTTCAGTAAAAATTACTTGGATGTGGAAAGAAAAATGACCTCATCTAAATCGACCGTATCGAATTAAGGGGCTTGTAAGGCAATCTGCACCATGCATCTGACTCATCTATTGTACAAAGATGCTCTCAGGAAATGGCCCGCAGAGGGAAATTTCCCCAAACGACTCTGTGGTTAACCAGCAGCTCTCCTCAGACCTTGTACTTCCCAAATCACAACCCGTGGCCCCACTGAGCTGTTACACAAAAGATAGTTTTGTGCACAGGTACCTGAGTTAAGGAGTTTGAGTATTTCTTGCTCTCCTTCCCCCCTAGAGGTGAGGCTCAGGCTGCAGTTCCTCCATCTCTTTTCTGCATCTCTGCTTAGGTTAAGCAACGTGTTACCTTATTCAAGCTACACACATGCACATAAGCAGATATAATCAGCCCACCAAAATCATTCCACATATCTCAATCATCTTTCAGAAAGAAAAAAAAAAGAAGAAAAAGCAGCAATATATCACCAAGCATTTCAGCCTCCTGCATCGCTACAGCATGCAAAATCTTCTGAGTTAATTCAATCTAAGAACGTGAAAGATGATTCAAATCCTCACAGCTGCAACACTTTGTGATGCAGCACTTACTGTTAGCAGTAGGTACAGTGAAGTGGATGGAACTGCTTCCAAAAGCAAGGATTTTTTAAGAGCAGACCATTAAACCTCTCTACCATAATTCACTATTTCGAGAGACAGTAATGAAGCTTTTGGCTTAGACAGTTTTTGTTGGTTGGTTGTTTTTTTTTTTCCCCCCTCATTAAAATGTTGTTTTTGGGATTTGGTCAACATAGAACTGAGTGCTATTAAGAAACAGTTTGGAGAGTGCAGAGACAAATACTACGGTGTCAAAGAAATGGTTTGAAGCTGGAGCTGCTGAGCGTATGAGCTGCAGAGGAGTCAGCCCTGAGCGACCCAGACTCACTCCCACTGACCAGCACTGATAGAGGTTATCCCAGTGAAAAATAAACGGTGACTCACCAGCATCTGGCTGGTGGGAAAGTTTTTGTTGTGACATAACAGCCAAGCGGGAGAGGAGAGCTTCGTCTTCCAGGGCTGTCTTCCTTTATGTTTTTGTGTGACAAGTCTAAAAATGTAAATATGGTTTTAAATGTCACCCCGCTGGTCTCATCCTCCCGTCTGCGGATCCTGCCAGCATGAGTTACGCTTCAGCAAAAGGTCAAGAGAAATGCTGGAGCACTTAGCTTTACGACAAACACACACTGCAGAACTCTGCTGAAGTCTTCAGCCACTTCCAGCACAAAGAGCATTCAATCCTTTCGCAAATAACTTCAAACTACAATCAGGCTGCTGGTGCTGACGAGAGGATCTGTCCCCTGTGATGAGACTAGCAGTAAATACACCACTTAAAGCAGCCAGCCCAGATCACTGAGGATCCACCAGAATCACACACATCTGTTATCTTGCTCTGAAACTCCTAAAACAAAGTATGGGCTTCTATTCAGAGCAGTGATTTCAGTTTGATTCCAAATAGAAGAGGCATGGAGGGGAGCTGCAAGTGTTTGCATCACAGCTGGCAGTGAATTGTTGGTTGTTTTTAAAATGAGCAATATAAGATGTGAAAGTTTGGTGCTTGTTGCTCGGGCAACAAAACACTGCTCCCACCGTACGCCGCATGCTGCTGTTAAAAGGGAGAAATATGGATGGGGGAAAGCACATGTTACAATGGCACGAGCCTAAATGGGTATGGGAACTACAAATCTGGAGCACTGCAATGCAGGGTGGTGAGGCACTGGCACAGGTTGCCCAAGGAGGCTGTGGATGCCCCATCCCTGCAGGCATTCAAGGCCAGGCTGGATGTGGCTCTGGGCAGCCTGGGCTGCTGGTTGGTGACCTGCACACAGCAGGGGCTTGGAACTGGATGAGCATTGAGCTCCTTTGCAACCCAGGCCATTCTATGGTTCCTAAGGAGAAGAAGTTGAATACACTACCTCTCGTACTTTAATTATGGAGTGGTGTGATCAGTTCCATCTGTAACAGTCAGAAGTGCATAATGGCTCCAAAGGGGAAGCAGAACCGCAGAAGGAGATGCCTGTAGCTGTGCCTGAGCTACGGATCACAGGAGCTGGAGAAAGCTGCAAGCACATACCTGTCCATTACAGAACACTTAAGGAAGAAAGCAGCGCTCCTGAGAATTGCCTGAACCATATTAAAAGTTTCTCATGAAAACTGAGACAGAAAATTACACTATAGTCATAATACAAGAAAAAAAAAAAGAAAAGGCAGGAAGGATGTGACGAAGTGTAAATCTGACAGAAGTTAACAGCAGGTTCAAACATTCAGTTTTTTTCCTGCCAGCAAGCCCAAGGAACCCAGGAAACCTAAGGCAGATGCTCTCTGATTGGCATAGATGGAGAGGGGTACAGAACTGTCAGTTGGCTCAGGTTTTACTTTTCCACCCCACAGCTTGAACACAAACAACTGAGAAATTCCATCAGGATGTGCACATGTACTATAAAATCCAGAACTGCAGGTTAGAGACACTCGTACCACGAGAAAGAGACACACTAACAGTTCATAACATTGCAACTACTTCCTCAGTAGGTACTGAGCGCGTTAGTGAGTAGCAAGCATCTTATTAAGTGGGCAACTTCTGTTTTGAATCCCAATTACATCAGGATGGGTGCTGAGGAAATCTGATGGATGATAGGAGGAGGGCAGCTTCTATGGGGCACACAGCAGAAGAGCTCAGTCTCCATTCCATGGCCCCAGAGGTATTTCATGGAAACGTCTGTTGCTGTGCACACATCACTTCCATGCAAGCCATGGTTCCAGATGTTTTAAACAGAAAAGGATGACAAGAATGAATTGAAATACAAATATTTCAAAGTATTTCAACGTACCCCACAGCTCTAATCTTAGCTTTATCTAACAGTTAAATTCACGTAAAGAGAATCCAAACTAACAGGAACTTCACCTACACTGCTTAAATTCTAGCATGGAAAAGGACAGTGTGACTGCAAGCAGCTCAGTTTGCTCTGGCAATGACCAAAACCAAAAGCAGATGGAATGTATGCTTTAAGCTCTGTATCATGTTTCACTTATTAAAAAAAAAACAACAAACCACCTATGTTTCACATCAAAAAGATTCTCAGACAATAGCGCTCCAAAGCCATTAGGAAAGAAAAATGATTGATTTCTTTTATTAAAGTAGGTGCTCTCGCTTCTATGCACGGTCATATTTGAAACTGTCATCTCTTGGACAAATTCAATCTGTCAGACAAACACAAATCTCCCTCCTCTGATTTCCATCAAAGCTCACAGATAAGAAATCAGTTATAAATGCTGCTGTGAAACCTCATCTTTTCTGCTCAGCTGCTCCATCAGCGCTCTGCTCAGCAACGGTGCTCTGCCTGTGCTTCCCCTTCACTCAGAGCACCACGCAGTCAGAGCTCAGCACAGCCCTGGAGAAGTGTTTTGCAACTGGTGCTTCCTTCACACCAGCGTTTGCAGTGATGAAAATAGGCTTTTTTTAGTGTAGATCCATAAAATGAAAATGGATCTTAACGGGGCACCAGTTTGGTGCATTATGTATCATGGCCACGCAGATGATACTTGCCCAATTTTGCAATTAATTCTTGGTTACTGATTTCCTCAGTTTATTTCTCTCGGGTTGGGGTCAATAAGCTGACCTTCAGGAGTTGCACGAAGTGCTAAAAATGGGAATTGCAGGTTGAGAGCACAAATAACATCCCTTTCCTGGTAGTGATTTCCAAATTGCAGCCTTGACTTGCATGCGTTAACCTCCAGCATGACGTCCAGTGATGCACAGGAAAGCATTTTCAGAGCAAAAAGCTGATAACCACAGCTCATCTGTTTCAATTTTGAACGAAGAAGTGACTGTTTATCCACTTCCCTTCCTGCACGGCTTAGAAAACCTCTATCAAGTCATTCTAAGCACATTAGGTAACATGTACGCACTGTTCTGCTATAAATCATTAAAATCTCTCCGTTTTGGGGTGGAAAACAATTGGCACAGTAGTCGAGCGCCTGTTCTCCCTCGTGGATTGAACTCCGGCCATATGTCTGTTGTCAGGGCAATTTCACCCCTGAAGAACAGCCTCGGGTTTGCACCGAAGTTCAGTGTTCTTATCTGTGCTCCGTCATTTATTCCATCACCGCTCGCGTTCATTTCCCACTTCTCAACCCGCCGCGGCTGCTTCCTATGGGCTGTGATGGCAGGGATCGCCCGTGGGTGCTGAGGCTCCCAGTCCCCACTGCAGGGCTCCCACTTTCACCTCGGTGGGGCTCCCACCTTTCACAGCCTGCAGTTGAACTGAGCTCAGGCTCTCATACGCGGCGATGCCCTTCGCTACCGGCTGAGCCTGCGGGCCAGCCAAAGGCCTCTCCTCTCTGAAGGGATACGCAGGGAGCATTTGCATACATGTTAAATTTTCCCATCATCATCGTCTGCATTTTTTTTTACGACACGCTTTGGAACAGCTCTCAGTCTTATTTTCTTTTTTTATTTCTCATTTTCGGCGAGAAAAGGGAGAGGGATACGGAGCTTGAATTTGAAGCAGACTTCAATGAAAGCTCTGAACCCATAACTATTGTTTTCTTAGAGCACACATCTGGCTTTCCCCAGCACACTGCCAGTTCTGTAACTCAGTTTAATACCCAGCTGGGATAATGTAAAACTAGCACATAACCTAAAATCAATGCTAGAAGCACATTTTTTTGTTCAGTAATACATGTATGCATTAAGTTCAACTTGACTAACATTCTACTCACATACTGAAAAGCTTCTATCGATGGAGGAGGGGGAGAGGAAAGGGAGAATCACACCCCAACCAGGCACTGTGCATGTGTGGCCACACAACTGGAGCCTGGAACCAAAGCTCACCCAAGCAGCACCAAATCATGCTCGTAAAAGGTTAAAATTACTTTGTTTTTTTTTTTGCTACAACGAAAAGGCAACTTTTTAAAGCGCAGACATTTAAAATGTGGTTTTCTCATAACATCAGAAAGGAATTATCAAAGAGTGTAGCACTGGTGTGTTGCAGGAATGTTCCCCGGGCTGTTGACAATCTTTTCCCTGACCAGCTTGAAACTCTCCTCTTTCTACAGCCCGTGGGAAGCACGATGTCTGCTAACAACATTTTTACTCTTAGGAAACTAAGCATACCACAGTGCACGGAGAAAACTGCTGCACACAGAGCGCTGAACCTACAGAACACTTACACAGAAAAGCATCTTCTTTTGGCAACTCCAATGGCCAAAACATAACTCAAAAGCCGGGGCAGCAATAAAAGCGACAACCCGATAATGTTCTCCCGAAGGCTGCTAATAGGTGAGCGCAAAGCAAGGAACACAGCGAGCTTATTTTAAAAGCAACTGGCAAAATAGTACTGAAGGAGTTGAAAGAGGTGTCTGTAACAGTTATTCCCTCCTCCAGCCCATTAATGCAAGAATTATTTGACTCAGGTTATCAGATTTTTGTTTGCACAGTGACTTTGCATCCTACCGTCAGAGCCTGATGCTGCACGGCTGGCTGTTCTTATGGAGGAGAATGAAGGCTTAAAGAGAATTCAGCCTTTTAGAAAGAAACATTTGGACTTGATCAAATCTGCTCTCGATACAAATTACGGTATTTACAAACCAGATTTGCAGCCTTCACGTGGCTCCTGAGACTGTCCTGGGAGCACAAAATGCCAAGTTGCTTTAAGTACAAGGATTCCATACAGCATGTACTCTAAAAATGCATTATGTATTTTTAATATCTCCTACAGAACATGTTACTTTTTTTTTTTTTTTTTTATGGCTGTTTGTTTGTTTTCCTGAGAAAAAAAAAATAATCAGTCTATTAGACAAACAAAACATGACATCAGGACAGCAGACCTGAGCACCAACCCGTCAGCCTACCTGCACTGCACTGCTCCAGCTGGGACTCCAACCCCAAACTCACCATTAATTGGGGAATTCAGGAAAGACTTCCCCTTTTGCGGTGTTCTTAGGAGCTGATCTCCTCCTAGGTACCAATATTTCCCTCTTCAAAACCCTCTGTATCTTGCTGGCATCACAACGGTCAAGGTGCAAAGACTGCACATTGAATACTACAAAGCCATCCCGTGACCTCCATTAAATCCATGCCTTTAGGGGGAAGGGAGGAAATGGGGTTCAAGGAGAAGGAGGCAGCAAATGCCACTTCAGTATTTGCCATAACAAGAGAATAAAAGCAAGGGAAAAAATAGAGGAGTAAAACAGAACCCCCAGGGGTGCAGAAAATTTACAGCTTGCAAACTATTCCCTCTGATACTTGACATATTTATTTACCTGCTGGTGTGCCTATTGCATTTTCCCACGTGTCTGATTTAGAAATTAGATCACACAAAGCACAAAGAAGCCAATTATGTAGTAAATTATCCACACGGGAGATAAGCAACAAAATGGCACTGAAAAAGATTAGGTTGAAAATGTTTTCTCCATTCAACCACAATTAGATTTTTTTAAATCCTTACTAATTATCCAACTTAGCATTTATGATAATTTATAAGCCACTGTACATCACAGATTTTGAGTAGGCAGCGTTATAGAAGTGAAATAATAGTTAGTAACTAGATATTGAAGTTGAGATGCTGGCAGATAGGAGCGTGATGAGCAGGGAAACTTTTCCAACAGGTTTGAGGGTTTATGCTTTGGGAAGAATTTAATCTTCGAAATACATATAAATGAAAATTCCTGGCTGTTTTTGTAGCAATGACACTTCCCAAACACAACTGGCCGAGGGTTTGTGTTAATTGCCCGAGTGTGCAGGCACAGCTGGAAATAATGAGAAGATAAGTATGAAATCTTGCCCAGCCTGAAGTGCTCAAGCTCCTCTCCCTGGTAATGCAGAGAAGAGAATTCATCCAAGGATGAATTTCTGCCTACAGTCCCCAGATTTTTATTATTAGGGCTCAGCGACTTAACGCTTTGCTTCTCTACCCTGCCAGGTCCTGAACAGGACGACAAATTCAGCTGCAGTGTTCAGCATTCCAAAACAGACACACTCTTCTGCTGCGTCCCTTCAAGATGCAGCTCATTTGTGGATTTTTCAACTGCTTTTCCCCTCTGAAATCCTGTGTCTCCTGAACAGCTGTGGCAAACATCAGCACTGTTCTGCCTGATGAGCTGCTCCATTGCTGGTCATGGGTCCGCACCAGACTTTTTGCTGAATATTGCATTAACGTGTTCCAAAACGACAAGAGACAACTCAAAGAAAAATAAGCTTCCCACAGGCAATGCTCACAAAGGAAGCACCAGTCTGAACGTTTGACAACCTTTGATATTTCTTTACTAAAGTCAAGATTTGCTACAGTGGTCATTTCTACCACTGTAAAAATGTGCTGTCTTTGTGAACTAAATCACTGGTGACATTTACTGTGGTCTTTTCGGAGAGCCACACAGATCAGCCTCAGACCTATTACGTGTTTCACGTACAAAGAGCTCCTTTGAGAGCACGAGCAAGCTCCATACAGATCGATGCATGTCTTTAAACCATTACAGATCTCATTACAGAAAGCATAGCTGCAGTGGCTGACATTCAGAAACAAATTCCTAATGCATCAGGGCACAGGAAAGCAGCTCCGTTATACAATTCCCTTTGGACTTTTCGGGGTGTCTAAGAACAAGAGAGCAAAACACAGCAGCTCCCTCCAGGAACAGAGAAGCACTGTCGCTTTTCGTGGGCAGTGTGTGATGCTGCTGCGTACAAATCCACAGCTCAGGCTGCACGTTCCCTTTTACTTTTCAGCCAGGAACAAAACTATACCCTGGAATGCCTACTGAAGTTACTGCTGGTAATGGTTGCTTCCTCAGAGAGGTGCTGAGTGCTGAGCTTCACCAAGGCAAAGATGCAATCACGAAACTTTCAGTTAACACTGTAAGAAGGGTCTGAAAACTCCCGTTGCTAACAAGGAGGTAATGAGCACACGGGCAGTGCTAACAACCAAACGGCTCTGCAGCGAGGGCAATGAAGGTGCACCTGAAAATGACTCAGCCAGGACACAGCTGTGAAAAAGTGACACAAGGAGGAACTTGAAAACGTGCATTCATATGCAGAGATGCCGTATCTCAGTGCTCACACACGTTTTGTCTATCTCTGTAAAGGATCTGAAGTAAGGATGCGAGGAGAGACAGAAATTCCATTAAAGAGATGACGAGAAAAACGAAACGGCTCAAAGCAACAAAATCTGATTCTCGACAGACTGCTAAATTACGGTGGGATATTGATGACAGTCAATAAAAAAAATAATAAAACAACCAACTGCTGAGCACTACTGTTACTTGAGTTATGGGAAACAGGGTAAGAATGCATGACTGTATGTTCAGATAAACACGGGGCACAGGCGATAAGACCTATATCTTGATAAAGAGCTGAAAAATCCTGTCAACACATGGGTGAAATATTAGATTCCAAGATAAATCAGCAATAGAGAGATCTGCAATTAATTTGTTGTGTGCCAGACTCCTTAAAAGCTTTGAGAGGAGGAAAGTTCTGCATTGAGAAACAATTTGAAACAGTTAAAATCTGTTTGCAATGTAAGTTACGAAGCACGTCGGCAATTGATGTACTTGTTATAAACAACAGAAGTCTCTGTTCACACACTCAGCTCAAACCACTTGACCAGGAGCTGCTTGTGCACTTAAAGCAATGCTAGCTTTCAAAAGCTTCCAAAAGAATATTTTAGATACACAAATAAAATTCAAAATATATTACATGCATCACAAGAGGGAAAGTGAAAAGAAAAGGAGGACAGGAAAAGCAAACATCGGTTTTATTGTTTTTGCTGGGGCTGGAAATTAGATTTCGGATTGAAAGGAAAGGACAAACACTGTTTGGTCTTATTTCTAAATATGTTTGTCCGCTGGTGGAGAACTGGGGAAGGTTTCCGTCCAAGGAAAATAATGAGCCCGACCCAACAAAGCAAAGGGTGAGAGAGGATTCAGCCTGTGTGATATTACGGATACAAATCATGTTAAATTACATGCGAGCAAAGAGACAGCCCTGAGCTTCACACACCAACAATTTCTCACGCTGATCCCATGCCCAAAATGCTTCTGGCCTCCATCCTTCCCCGGGTGCAGCCGCTTCGCACGGAAGTACCGCAGATTTTGGCTATCAAGCAAGCAGGGCCAGGCAGGAAGACAGCAGGGCTGCAGCACAGCAAGGCTGCCCAGCCCCGTGCATGTGAGGCCTGCACCCATCGGAGCCCCTCTCAAGCAGTCTGCCTTTAGCTAAGCACCAAACCACCACCCCATGCACGACTCACGCATTGCACTGCAGTCGGGTTAGATTCAGCTTGCTTGAATTCAGCTGCATCCTTGGCTTTTCAGAGCTTTTAGCCTTCCCAGTGCAGGTCAGTAGGCAGCAGCAGGTTGCATGATTAGCTGCTAAAACAGAGGCTGTGGATGCCCCATCCCTGCAGGCATTCAAGGCCAGGCTGGATGTGGCTCTGGGCAGCCTGGGCTGCTGGTTGGTGACCTGCACACAGCAGGGGCTTGGAGCTGGATGAGCATTGTGCTCCTTTGCAACCCAGGCCATTCTATGATTCTATAATAAAACATTTTTTTTTTAGTTCCACTTGCACGTCTGCCGCACAGATCGGGACAGAGAAGACAGAGAGAAAGAAAAGCATGAGCTGCCTTTAAGAGTGCAATAAAACCTTCGGAAAACTGATCTACAAAACATGCCAGGAAACTTGGAAAGCCAAATCAGTTTTAATATCACGATGATGGAGTGCATTTAAAAGGAAAATAAAAAAAAAAAAGGGAGGATGGTTTTGCTTCAAAATGCAGTTAGATAAAAATCTTAGATAACGAATGTACAAAAATAAATGAGTAATAAGCTGCTAATCTCCAAGCCTTTTCCGAGTTTTTACTTACTCAAGAAGTGAATGGTCCCCAAATCTCTTCAATAGGAAACACTTTCTATTGGTCATCTATGACAAACACTGATAAAAATCCTCAGATCAACAACATTGGGCCAATTAGACAAGTTCTCCTGACTTTAAAAGTGCTGCTTTCCATTTCTTTAGCAGCATTTTCCTCTGTTTTTATGAAAAGCCCAGAACTTTAAATGAAGAATACTTATGTAATGCCTGTGTTGTTACTGACTTGATTTGCAGGGCAGCACAATTACCAAAAATTCCTTTGAAATGCTTCAGGATTTTGAACTATCTGGCTGAGGAGCAAATAACTGCCAAGGAACTGAAGTTGCTGGTATCCCAGGTAAATAGGAACTGCCCAGATACAGAATGTTCCCAGCAGAGAAGCCAGGGCTGTGGAAACTGGCTGACGGCAGGCTGTGTGTTTTTGGGAACGCGATGGGACTCCTATGGGACAGGCTGAGCTGAAGGAACGTTCAAAGGCTATGAAAGATTTATTATATAATGAAACCACCTGAGTTTTGCTATGCAAAACGCACTGCATTTTCAATGTAAATAGCTACCTAAAGGCTGTCGTCCTTTCTTCTGAAATATGCAGAGCATTATTACCAAAGTAAAGAATTTTGCAGTAACAACAGTGACAAAACACCAAGCAGATTAGATGACAGCTCAGTGTAAAAGCCTTGGCCAAATATCCTGAAGGACCGAGTGCTGAGCTCAATTCCCATCATCACTTAGAAGCAAAAGCGAAGAGAAAACAAGCCACTTTCCCCTCAACACAAGGGGAAAACCTACAGAATGTAAATCACGTACGCTGTTTCACAGGACATTCCAAGCTACAGTATCCAGTTTTGCCAATATTTCTCTTTGCAACTGAAGAAAAATGTTTCCCTTCCTTACATTAGCAGGAAACGTAACGCTTTGCTGAGCTGTGCCTTGCAATGCACAGCACTGCTCCGTGCCAGGCAGCAGCTCCTGTCCCACACAGCCCAGCTCTGAGCTGATCCAACCTGGGCACACGGAGCCCTGCACATCTGAACCTTCAGCTCCACCTGGGTCTCTGGTCCCAACGCATCATTTCCAGAGCAGGATACAATACAACCTTACCAGCATCTAACGAAACACTGCCAAGTATTTTTCACACGCTTTGTGATTTACGGCTCCGTGTTGTTTTATGGTGATCATAACCTTTTTCATTAGCTTGTAAATTAATGACTCGAAAAAGTGTGGGGGGGAGGGGAGGGAGAAGCAAGGATGAAGCAGATATTCCAAAGTTGTCATGGTATTTTTTAATAAAAACATTCTGAAAGCGAGCATTTCTTTTAGCCAAAAACCAAAGGCTCCGAGTTCCCTCACAGCTTTTACACGCAGCTGTGGGCCACTGCTAGATGAACAGAGCATTCTGCTACCTAACTAATAGAAATCCTTGTTTCTCCTTATGAAAATCAAAGCAAACTCCTTAGAAGACACAAATTGCTGACTTCAGGCTATTTCTGGCAGTGTTCATTCAATGTTTTTTTGCAAGGGATGCAAAGAATCCACGAAGCAGTTCTATGCTCTTTGGGCTTCAGTTGCCATAAGCAAGGAGGACCGAATCTACTGTACTGGGCTACCTTAGCTGGAATCTTTGCTTATGGATTTGCACATCAAAGAAACTCAATCGTTAACACACATAATACGTGATGCACAATGACATGCAGATGATTCAAACACTACAGCAATCTCACAGAAATGATGGAGTGCCAACTGGACCTTATTATGGCAAGATTAAAGCCCATCCGTATAGTGCCACCAAGCCTTGTTTCTTATTCTTGTGGTGCACTGAAGACATGAAGGCCTGTCAGTACAGCAGTACTGAAAATGAACCACGGGATGGATGAATATTAGGGCAGTTCCAGTGACAACGTAAGCAACTGAAAAAAACATCTATTTTTTTTCTTTTTTAACAAAACAGGTGTCATTCTTCAAAGACTGCTGTATTACCCATAGCAATATGGAATGCAAAAATAACAGTGGCTGCAGGTAAAATTCTTACTGCAAGAATACTGAAGACACACAAGCATAAATGCTGAAGAAGAGCCTAGTGATTTCCAATGCCTTTATTCCCCTTAGACTCGCTTAAGAGATCCCAATCACCATAAACTAGCCTTTGCATTTCAGACAACTGCTTTCCCAGCACTAATATATTTAACATATGCGTGTATATAATTTAAAACAAACGAGTGACTTTATTTTGCCTCCTGAAACGACTGCATTTGCAACACAGCGAAAGAGAACTCGTTCATATGAAACACAACAGGGAAACAACCACCACAAATACGTCAGGCTCCTCTGTTTGCTAAGTGTGATGGATTTGAATATACAGAACTGCACTGTGTGTCAGAGCTATGAGAGCTCTCAGTGAATGCGTGGACTGAGTGACTTCTGCAGCTCTGGTTCCCATCTGACATGGTCAGGGGACTGCGGAAGAGTTTCCCGATGTGGTTCAATGCACAGCAATATACATTTTGTTAATTGCCCACAGAAGAACTGGAAGAATTTCCAGTTATTAGTCATAAGCTCCTCTGCAAAAAGGAGTGCTGAGATGTGATCTCAAGCACAGCAGAAGGGAATCAAGCCGTTTTCCTCCAAAAGAAAGCAAGCTTTGGCTTCTTCCCCAGTAAAAGCACGAGAAAATCTAGCATGAATCAGAGCAAAGGCTCAAAAATGCAAACAAGAAATCCAGGATTCCTAAGTTCTTATCTCTGCTCCCTATTCACTTAGGTGATTTGGGCAAATTATTGCTTCCATCCCCTCACGTGTGCACAAAGGTGGTTACTGCTTCCTTATGGGTATTTTTGGAGAACTGTCTGACAGAAAGGCTCCAAATACATAAAATGAGGGCACGGGCCGCTACCAGCAGCTCCACACATCTGGCAGGGACTCCACTGCCAGAGCTGCGCTTAAAAACAGGTTTAAAATAGGAAATAAATCCCCCTGTCCCCCCTGGAAATAGCGAGCCAATTAGACTGAGCCCTGTGCTATGTGCACTGCTGGGATTGTCATGGGATCCTGTGCTTCAGCTGACATTGCTCTGCAGCCGAATCCTTCATCGTCGCTGGAAATATCCACACAGTTCCTGCCTGGGTTTTCACATTTGCCATTAACCACATTACTAATTCGTACATCAGCAGTCAAAACTCTACTCCTGCACAGTAGGTGTGAACAGGCTGGGAGACGTGCCACAACTAGGATTGTAATTCAAGAGGCATACCAACCAGTAACGGCACAGGGAAGGGACGGCGTGCAACTCACAGACAACAGCCTCATTCATTAATTAATGCACTTTCAAAATCATAGCAATTTATAATGCACTTTCAGAGTTACGTAGAGGGAATGGGTTTAAATGGAGACGGTGGAGGTTTAGGTTGGATATTAGGAGGAAGTTTTTCACACAGAGGGTGGTGAGGCACTGGCACAGGTTGCCCAAGGAGGCTGTGGATGCCCCATCCCTGCAGGCATTCAAGGCCAGGCTGGATGTGGCTCTGCGCAGCCAGGTTTGCTGATTGGTGACCTGCACATAGCAGGGAGTTGGAACTGGATGGGCATTGAGCTCCTTTTCAACCCAGGCCATGCTATGATTCATAAGATTCAACGTCGGTACCTCGCATCTGCAATCAGACCCCTGAGATCCTCCCCAAAATCTGCTGGTGGATTCAGACAACACAGAACTGACACAGTGCGGTGCAACAGCAGCCGAAACGCACATCTGAGCCTTTTAAATCACACCCCTCTGTGCAAGAAGAGTTCAGCTTTAAAACCGACAATACCACGTCCCTTAAACTGTATTTCAATTATTGGTTGTGCTCTTAATAAGAGGGAAAGTTTGTGAGCAGTGCATTCCCTACAGAAAGGCAGCGCCGCGTTCAGCTGAAGGCGACAGCAGTGCGCTCATCAGGATCATTCGGATAGAATTCAATTTGCAACCATAATGAAGCAACAAAGCAGCAAAATCTGCACACGTGGAAAAACAAGTGCTGACACACGTGCATAAAGACATACCTAAAGTTTTTTTCTGCTTTTATAGATGCTGCTTTCATCTTCGTTATGTTTGCTGAGTGCTTTGGGGCACATCAGTACACGCACAGGGATTCTTCCACAAAGTCATTCCTAGGAAGCTCCCAAAAGGCACATCACTTTCACCTTAAAGTAATTAACTCCACACTTCAAAAATCAAACATAAAACCCATTTTCTTTGTGAAATCTTTGGCTTCATTTACCGTATTTTCTGGTCCAAAACGTAACTTTTTCCTCCTTACTGCTCTGCTTCAAACACCTGACCCTCACAAAATTCTTTTCATCGCTATTTTGTTCAACTTTTTCTTTCACTTTCCCATAGTTTGAGCCCTCCCAACACGCCAAGGTTTTACAAAGCGTTTGCTCCACCCAACACCTCATTCCTGTAGGTTTTTACAGCACCCCGTGGAAAAAAACCTCAGCAGAATAAAAGGGCTTTATCTTCTGCTTGATCTCTTCCTCTTTGGTCTCATTTTTCTTTCTATAGGTGACTTGCAAAAATAGCAAACAGAAGGGCCAAATCCAATCAGCGATGCTCTTTCTGTGACAGCAGAACCACCTCCTGTCCCCCAACCCCACAGCACAGCTCAGCAGAGCTCTAACCTAGGAAAAATCACTAACAAATGCTTACGTTGCACGCAGTGAAAACATTTCCAAGGCACAGCTTTTTTTGTACAGCATACAGATGTATGTGCATACTTAGACATATTTCACTAGCGTGGTCAGTTAGGGAAAGCGGTTCAACATGCTCCTAATTTCTCTCTCTTAAAAAAAAAAAAAACCCAAAAACTAAAAATCATTTAGATTGCCTTGTTTTCAGATTTGGCCAATTTGAACCCATTTCTGTCTCCTCCCAACACCCATAGGCACTGCACACACAGTGCTAGACCCCAGATCTTGAGCAGACCTATGGGGGACGCTGTGAGAAAGCTCTGAGTGCTGGGGAATGCTTACACTGTGAGCTGGTAAGAAATGCAGCCAGGAATGTCAGCACCGCAGGACTTTGTCAGCTGCAATGGAAAATGACACAGGGTAATCTGTTTCAAAATGCGTCTGAGTTAAGATTTGCATTGCTCAAAGTGCAGTATGGAAGCTTCAAAGGAAAGCAGCGTTGTAGGATATATCTTAATAAAATGCTCCCCCCCCCCCCAAGGTGTGGTTATCTCACAGTAACCAAGCACTGCATTCAGCTACTAACAACTACCGAGTCCACAAAGCAGAAGAACACCAAGCAATTAAAATAATGGCATTTTTGTAGCTGACACTGAAAACAGCAAAATCTGAGCCAGGTCCTGTCAGACCAACAGCAAAACTCCCAATTGCTTGAAATGGAACAGCACGAAACCAAAGCACGACGAGCAGAATGACTGCTGTTTGCACACAGGAACAGGTCTGCTAAGAATGCGAGCATCAAACACTTCAGCTGGGGCACCTGAGGTAAGCAGGGAAACCCAAGGTGCCCCCCAGGAGCTGCAGTATCACAATGCAGCCCCTAGGATTAAGGTAAACGTGGTGTTGTGCCCAAGTCCATCTATCTGTCCTCCTATCCAGACATGCAAACGCTTAGCAGTGCCTATCTAGAACACAGAATATTTTTAAGAGAGTAAGCCAAGCTAGATCAAATCCCTCAGCAGACAATCTCATTCATAATTCAAGTGATTTCCACTCAATTCGATTTAATTAGACTCAAAAGCGAAATCAAGATACATGAATTAAATCTGCTTGAATTCTGTAAATTGCTGCCCACACATGGGCTTATTGCAGTTTAAAATAATCCACTAAACGTATACCTTTGGTTCACTTAGATAAGCTTTTTGAAGTACTCTTGTAGAAAGAAGCTGAGAACACAGCATCTCTGCAGAGGATGAGCTGAGCAGAATTATCCAAGGCATTCCTGCACACCAATCCACAACTTGGGGATTTAGCTTCTAAAATCTAACATGAAAAACGAATCTCTGTTGAGATGTTCATACGTTTAACACAGACTGTGATCACCTCCTGCAGCCACGTCACACTGCTGGCAGTGTTTATTCAATTGCTGCAGGCATCGCTGGATGTAAATCCACCCCAGCGATCATCATTGAACACAATGAACCCCAATTTGCCCCGCTGATGTTCTGTCTTCCAAGTCAGCAGAGTGCCAACAACTCTAAAAATAACACGGGAAATGCGCTTTTTTCCTGCAATCAACCTCACCTTCCAGAACATCATCTGAAAGATTATTACAGCATCATTCACATCATGATACAGATCATTCACAGCAGACGTTTTTCTCTCCGATCTCGTTGCATTTCAGTCTTTCTTAAGAGCCTTATTTGTTGCATACAGTAACCCCATATCCACCCTCTGTCCCCTCTGGGCTGTGTTGGAGGGGCTGCCCGGAGCCCTCTCTGCTGGCAGTCAGCCTGTATTGCTGTCACTATTGGTGCTGTGTTACCTCCATCCAAAGCCATCTCTGTGGGTCCCCCCCTTGCTCTGGGAGGTCAAAGTCAATGGAATGTGGGAAGCGATGCCAAAACCAAGCCCAGCTCTGGCAAAAGAACCACCTCATTCCTTTCTTAAAATGAGAAATAAGGGGAACGTACCCTGAGATACGGTGGTTGATACACAGTACCTGCGGGGTGCACGCTGCTTTCTTCCTCTGTCTTTCACACCTCTAAATCTAAGCTCCAATAAAGGAGGGCACAGCAGGTGCTGAGGCCACGTCCTGCCCCATCACTGAGCGCAAGCACCCAGCCCACAGCCCTGCAAACCACCGCACAACAGCAGGGCACAAACCCACAGCCGTGTCACAACAGACGGTCCCACACATCAGCGCTCGGATCTCAGATCTTTTTAATTGATGCCACCCAAAGCACGCTGCAGCCCTCCAAGTGTTAAGAGCAGGGAGAGCCAGCAGCCCTCGCGTCTCACGTTTTCCATTTATCGGCTTAAAGCCCCTTTTGAAACACTGCCAAAACCCAATCAGAAAAACCTCTCGCTACCTCAAAGCCTCCCGTGGTGAATAACCCAGCGGATCCATCAGGCACGTCTACACATTTTCAACAGTCTGAGAAATTACTGAACTTAATTAATAGAGCCATTAAACGTTTAAGCTTTCCCTTTCTCGGGGGAGGCTGGCGCCTGTCCCTGACGGTTTATTTTCTAGGAAATTCCTAGGCTCTGTTTTCAGTTCCAAACACTTGTAGCTAAGGGCAGCGAGAAGGAACGACACGAAAAACATTCAAAAGAACAGCTTCATTTAAATACACAATATCCATTGATACGTTCTTTTATGCAGAAATTAGAACAAACCCACTACTACTCAGTGCATGAACCTGCTCAGGACACAACAACTGAAGCCATGTGGGGAACACGCACCCATTTTGTACCGGTTATACACTGCAGATCGCCGTGCTTGCTGTGACAGCTCTGCCTTGTGGGCTTTCATTTCCTAAAGGCAAAGCCAAGCCCTGCAAGCACAGCACTGCTGGAAGAGGCTCAGCTCCTGCCCTGCTGCCCTGGGCCTCTTCTGGCCATGCTTTGCCTTCGCCAGACTCACACTTGACGTTCACTTGTTTTCTGAGCCTTTACTCGGGTGTTTCTTGGAACTAATAAACCAAACCCATCCTCTTGACTCATTATGGCTTGGATTTTATTTTTCCACTAATTCTGGTAGGGATGGGTTTCCCATGAGGGATTCATTCCCTCGCTACCCAGGCTCTCCAAGATTCCTGTTTCTGTTTTAGCAAGCAATAAAGGAGCATTTTTGCTTGCGAGGAGGACTGTGATTAGAAGAGAAGCAACAAATGACGCTGCCTGCTGAGTTAGCATTATTCCTTGTTGTATGGCAGACTATTACCAGTAGATACCTCTGGAAGCTGTAAAGGAATTTTTTAACCCGCACAAGACATCCATTCCCATTTCTCCCAAGCTTTTGTCATTTGGGTTTTCAAAAGAATCACTTGTGGAAAAGATGGAAGTTGTCTTTTGTTACATTTTCAAGAGTGCAGGGTTCAAGTTGGAAGATGCCAGTGCTGCTGCTGGCTGGGGGCTTGCCAGCTGTCTGAAGCAACACATGGAGAAGCCTTCCTATGCAAACGGCCCCTGGGTACACGTCACAAAGACTTGCTTGGCAAGTGCTTTTTCAAGGGAAAACAATTAATACGATTTTTTTTTCCCCCCATAAAAAGACACAGATTGAAAATAGAGAACGGTATCCAAGTCTGTGTGAAAAAAAAATAATTGTAAAAGCTATAAATGAAATTAACTCCATCACTGAAGCCTCTTCAGCTCCTGCACAGCACTCCGGAATAGGTGAGCACCTTTGAGGACACACTGGGCTTCGTTAAAGCCCAAACTCAATGATTTTGGCATCTGTGCATATGGTCCAAAATTCAATTCTTTTTCATTCATTGCCACGTTTTGCCCTGTCAGCTCAGCACAGCACACAGAACCCCCACAGCCATTGCTTCATTAGGCCTTAAAACCTCCGCACCAACCCCTGTGTGGTTGGATCTGTTTTCATTGCAGTGCTGCAGAGAAACCTATCAGGAAAACGGTGACTTAATTGGTGAATGAATTCATTTGGGTTGAAATTGTGCTGAAAATGCAAAATTTTCATAGAACCACAGCATAGCCCCAGTTGGGTGGGATCCACACAGATCACTGAGTCCAACTCCTGGTGGATACAGAACATCGGATGTGGCCGAAGGGAACCCCAAACTCCCCAAATCTTACACTTTAATCCTGTTCCAATGGGAGCACGGCAATAATTACAGACAATTATCACCTAAGTGCCCTTACTCTGAAGGCTGCATCCTCATTTATCTGCCTGCGCATAACTGAAAATGTGTTGAAAGCCTATTTTTATCTGCAGGGAAATAAATGCCATTTACAAAAACGATTCTTCCCGTTCCCCTGGAAGCCCAGCAGGGAAAGACACAACAACACGTGCAGCAAACTTCTCCTCCTTGAAAACAATTCTTCCCTTTCTTTTGCTGTGCATCTGAATGTGGAAGAAGGACAGTTTACAGCCTCTTTTGGTCAGAATTTACCCCAGCTCAGCTTGCTCTTGCCTGAGGCCTGCAATAAAACTGCATGAACCGAGCACAGCACTGCACTGCTGCTACGCTGCAAAGCCGTGGCACAAAAGGTTACAGCCCAAATCTGGGGAGACCTCGAGTGTCTGCTTGAAAACATGCAACTGTGCCTCCTGCGGCCTGCCTGGGGCAGCTGGATGTTGAATGTTTCTCGTCTGAGAGCATTTAATACAATTTGCAAAGACTGAACGAGCGGAGCAGATGTATCCAATTCCCCTCAAGTGATTTTACAAAATGAATTTAATTCCTCGTGAGCGTTTTGAATGATTATTTTTTTCCCCTCCCCAGAAAAAGAATAATACCCAAAACTGAGAACTTGCACTCAGCTTAACGGTAACAGAGCGTATACATAAACAGCCTATGGGGGAACACAGCCCTCCGTCCAGCTGGTGTCATATTTACTGGTGAAAAAAGAATACGTTAAAGGAGTTCACGGTACTTCCAATCAAAACATACTATTTACAGAACAGGTTTCTTTCCAAATGTATCTAAAAATATAAAGGCAAACTTCTATTGAGAATGGCAGCAACTCAGCGTATCCCCAAAAGGGGAAATCCTGAGCCAAGGAGCCCGTATTGAATCCCAACACCAAGAGAAACGCTACGGGATTTTTAACTGCTGTTTGTTTTTGTAATGCTTTTAATCTTAATACTCAGAAAGATGCGTGGGAATGTGGAAATGTAGGGAGGTGACAAACCATTCTGATACAGCAGAAACCTCTGACGGAAGCCAAACGTCGTGTTCCCTAAGAGCAGAGCAGCACAACGACAGGTGAAATCTGTCCCAGCAGTGTGAAATCATACAGACACACACGTTAACTGCGGGCACTCAGAAAGAAGAAACACAGGAACAGAGGTAATGTTCAGCTAAATGAACATGAAAAGGCGTCAGAAAGAAGGAAATTAACAATTCTTGGCCACTATGCAAAATGGTATTAAGGATTATGTCCTTCAGTAGGCCATCAGTTTTAGCTTCCCCAACTTACACACAAAAAAGCATAAAGAAAGTGGCCAAGGGCAAAGGAGTAAAACATACCACAGAGCTGGAAGTTCTTTAAGAGAGGTTGGAAGGGTTACCATTGCAAAGACACCGGGCTGCATGTGCTGCACTGTGACACCGAGTACAAAACGTTTCCTTACACTTCAGTAACGTAGCTCAGCACCACGAGATGCTTTTCACATTTGCTTCTTTGCAGTGCTTGAATTCGCTTCCAAATGTAAGTGACGCCTCTTGACACTTCCTGCAGCTTGCTTTGTGCAGCCAATGCCCTCTGTTCCAGCTGTGAAGGATTAATGTGGGCCACGCAGGGTTGGTGCTGCTGCACCCCCAGCAGAAACTGCTGTTCCTGCAGGGAAATGAGCTGCTTGCACAGCAAACAGAGCTGAATGCACTTTAAATGAAGCCATGCTTCAAGCAAACATTGAAGGCTTCCGAAACTGACGATTATTTTTCTTCACTGCTGTCACTAATTAGGAAAAAGTCCAAACCGAACACGAGCAGCATCAGGATATTTTGGAAATTAAAAACTTGATCACAGAATTTAGGAAAACTAAGACTAAAAGACAACGACTAGACAGTAGAAAAGCATAAATCCTTACCAACTGCCCGCTCCTCACCAGCTCAGGGGGCAATGCTGGATCTAAGCTAAGTGCTGGGAGCAATTCCTCACTGCGAAGCGGCGCATCCTCCGCACTGCTGCTGAAATGTGAGCACCCTCCTATCTGTGAGCACAACTGCTCAGGGTGCTCATTCCAAACGCGTGTTTCTCAGTGCTTCCCTGAACAGACTTAAACTGAAATAAAGCAGATACAGCTGGAAATGCAGCTTGGACAAAGGAAATGATTGACTTCAACACTTAGAGCTCAAAGTTCTTGGTAATTTAATAAGGCTCTGCTGGCCAGGCAGGTGGAAGAGGAAACGCTGGTTTCTAACATCCCTCTGACTCAGATAAAAGTTAGAAAGCCCTCACCTTTAAGTTGAAAAGAAAAACCCTTCTGAATACAGTGGGGCTCAGAGTATCTGCACTGCTGACACGCTCTTCCAGCTCAACTCGTGTGAGGCTGTATGCAAAATAGCAGGGCTGCAATTGCTTCTTTTTCAGACTCAGAGCTGCAGACCAAATCCTGCTGCTTTTTACAGCCCGTGCACCATTACCGTGGGGACAGAACTGGTTTAGCTTGCAATGATCAGCTTAACTGAGCTGTGCCTCTTCCAAGCCCCTTTCTTTAACGTATAAACCCTTTTTCAAAACCCCGTCGCTTCAGATCCTACAAACATCAGCCATCAGAATCATCAGATCAAAATCACCAAGGCGCTCTATGCGAAAAGTTCTCTTCTATCAGAAAATCTGCAAAAAAATGATTACAAAAATCAGCCATGGGCTTTTTTCACCCATCTGTTTCACATCAATTTCTTTCTCAAAATCCTTCAGCCTAGACACAGCTTTAAAAGCAGCAGTAGTAAGTTAGAGAGTATTGTACCATAAGCTCATACGTTTCAGTAGTGCAGTAAAACCATACCTCCATCCATCCACCTGGGTTGAAAATATTCTATACAAGATATTAATCGGTAGTAAAACATTAACAGAAAGCACTCATGCAGCAGGGTATTTCCCCCATATCTCCTGTAATCCATTACCCTTCTGGGTGAGTTTGGGATCATTCTCTAAAATAAAGTGCATTATTAACAAAGAATGTTCTCCGGGCATACGTTGCATGAAGGATCAGAAAAGCAATCAAACTGCTTTGCAGGTGTTTTTCTACCATTTCTTAAGCAAAAAGCAATAGAACATCCAATCTGTTCTTCTCTTTGGTGGCAACGTGTTACAGCTTTGCAGCTATCAGCTTCAATAAAAGCACCATGAAGTGTTCCCTTTCTGCACGCAGGCAGGTGGCTGTAGGATGCTATTCCCAGGATAATGAAGAGTTAATATGGAAAAGAAATATACTTTAAGCGCTTTCTTTTTTATTACTTTAATAACATACTGAACTCCAGCAATACGCCAGGACAACGATGAAATAGAAACTGCATCCCTGCAATAGAGTTTGAGAAACATTGCACCTCGCAGCTGCCTGACAGCAACGTGCAGGTGCTGCTGAGGGAGGCAGAGAGCACCGATGAGCACAGTCCCACCATCCCCACCTACAGAGGAACTGGGCTTAGGAAAGGCACAGCCCAGGTTAAGCTGATCATTGCGAGCTAAATGAGTGCTAAATGTCCCTGCAGTAACGGTGCACACGTTGTCAAATAGCAGCAAGATTTCATCTGCAGCTCTCAGAACCTCAAAAAGCAGCAATTCCAGCCCTAATGTCCCGTGCACAGCCCCACACATGTTGAGCTGGATGAGCGTGTCAGCAGTGCAGATGCTCTGAGCCCTGGTGTATTCAGAAGCCTATCCTTAATTAAGAGATTGCTTTAGAAAGTCACTAAATCATCTCTCAACGCGCTGTTTTTCCAGCCTCCAGAGCCTTGCCAGCAGGGTCACTTAAAGGCCCTCTGGGCAACAAGCCTGAGCAGCAGCTCCAGAGCTGCACACCTCAGCCAGGAGGGCTCACACCATTGGTATCATTATATTTTGGCTGGAAAATCTTGACACAGGCAGCTGGGCTGACGGGGTGCAAACAGATTCATGGTGATGTGCATGCTGACCTGCCAATGGCACCAGCACAGCAACTTCCCATCACGCAGAGTTGTTTCCTGCAAACAAAATGAGCTGCTGCTAAGCCTGCAGATCAGAACCAAAGGTTTGGCCTGCTGACCTTAAACCACTGGCGTGAAACTGCATGCTTAACACCTAACTAACCAGTGTTATGGGTGCTTGATCTTTTTCCTTCTGCAGCCGCACACAAGATGTGGCTGATAGATTCTGCCCCTCGCTAGGCTTTTGTTCCCCTCACATAAATATTCATTATTGCTTTCATTTTTGTTCACCCCTCACATAGGCAGTAAGAGCTGCAACGACCCGAATCCTACCTCCCTACCATTAAAGTCAGAAGGATCAGCTGGAACAACTCTACCACTCTCCTGCAGAGCGCCTTGGAAGTCAGGCAGTGCTTGGGCATGCAGAGCAGCTCCTGCTACCTTGGACTCAATGGGAGAAAAAAGGAAGGTAAGAAATGTTCAGATATTTTATCTGTTCAGCTGCACGTTCTGAACTGTGGACTTGCACTGGAGCAGCCAAGCTTTAAGGGCTGCTGGCAGTCTTTGCAGCAGTCACTGTCACCAAACTATTGTTTAATCATCCAGTTTCATTACTACAACTGTCAGTACGACTTAAGGCCAACCCCATCCCAAATGGCAGGATGCACTGCAGCTGCTGTCCCAGTGTCTGCTTTGGGGTGAACTCATCCTCACCTTAAAAAACAACTGAGGAGAAACTCAAAGACCCATGTAGCCATCTATTAAACTGTATCAGAAGGCAATCAGCAATGAAGAGGCAGATAGCAGCAAGCCCATTACAACCACTGGTAGTAACAAATGATGCTGACACAGCAGGATTGATTGGAAGCTGATTCCACAGATGCTGATATCTTGGCCAACCAGGTTGTTACAGCACAAACTGATAGTTTCTGTAAGAAAGTGTTCCTTTTCTCCATCATTACCATCACGACATGGTCAAGGATGACTGAGAAGCACACTGCTGGTACTCTTGGATTGGAAAAGAAGGGATGAAGACACGGGAGAAAGCAGCCTGGATTTGCAACCTTGCACTCATTGGTTTCCTGAGCCAATCCTTCACTGCTATCTTACTCATACAAAGTTACTCTCATTTATAAAAAAAAAACCAATTCTTTTAGAACCTAAGAATCTTTACCATTATTATTTAATGTTCTGTGGGGTTTTTTTCCTTCAGAAACCATACCTGGTGCACCCGACACACAGCCAAGTCAGTATCTAATCAAGAGACCTAATCAAGAGACAGAGGCACAGGGATGGGAGCTAGAATGTGCCTGGCTCTTACGAACTTCCTAACCCCAATTGGATGGCTAAGGTTTGCTGCCTTTGTTCTGTCTGTCTCACCAGATGCTTTCCTTGGCACTGGTACAGGTGATGTTTTCCTGCAGTCAATGGATCAGCCTTCAACTACACAATTCTGAGCAGTTGTTTTGATGTTAAAGAGCTCTGATTGAAGCTTTGGCTGGGTTATTAAATTCTAATAAAAGACCAAAATAGTCTTATAAAAATGTATAAGTTATTCTTCTTACATTTTATTTCTTACCACCAAGAGTATGAACCATGGAAAATTACACTGAAGTCATCAAGAAAGGCCATTTTTTTTACATTCTAGAAACTGATAAACAGAAAGGATTCTAAATAAATCCTTTAAAGCTCCTAACCCAAGACAAACACGGTGATTACAATTGCAGAAGGCTCCTGCAGGGCATGCGTTGGGTACTCAAGAGTTTCACATGGTAGAATTAACCCCTGCCTCGGTAGGACAGCAGCTGTACTTCAAGGCCAAAGCACATCTGGTTATCCTACACACACTGGAAAAATTGCTCCTCGTTCAGACATGCAATGACCACCACCAAACAAAACAGTGAAAGTATTTTCCCTGTAAAACCATTCTCCCAATATCCATGCTGGAACTTTGAGCTGTGCCATTGCTTTGAATGGCGGAAGTAATGGTTTTCATTGGCCCAAGCTCTACGTCCCCTGGAACTCCAGGGCTCGCTGGGGCTCCTCCTGTGCCAGAAGTATCAGAGCTACAGCGTCAGGATGTTTGTTCATCACTATTGTTTGTAATGACTACGTTTAAGTACATGCAAGGAGGTCCTTTGCTACTTGGTTTTCAGCTTCATAGAGTGGACCAACTTCCTCTAAATTTGCAGTGGGTTTTGATCACAGCCGTTGCCCTCCAACACTGCTCTCATGGTAACTGGTTTACGTTCTTCGTTTTGAAGAAGAAAAACTTGGATCAGGAAAACATTTAGTTCAAAAACCCATTTGATGCAGTCAAAACAAGAGGCTTCTGTACATTCTATGACCCGGAGCTCTTTGCTACCAGCAGTTATCCTCTCAAAATTAAGCTGGTTTTGAAGCTGCTGAAAACAAATGGCCAGCAAATGAAACAACAATGAAAAAAGATGATAATGTAGAAAACAACTGGCTTGTACTTATCCTCTGGCTTCCATGTATTCAACCTGAGCTGTACCATGCATACTTCAGGAAGGAAGAGGCCTTTGTGAATCACCTTCATTCTGAACTTTTTGGTCTTCACCTTCTCGTAACCTTGAAATCCAATAATGATAAAATTCCAGAAATACTGCAGAGACCACAAGGGCACTTAACTGAAGTGTACTGTTACAGATATGACATGTAGAATCAGGCCTGGACTCGGCTGGACAGATTCTCTAATATAATAAAAATAGCCTTTTCTTTCCCACATTTTACTATCTGTCTTTGTTTATTCAACCATTCAGCAAACCCAGCTGGATCACAGACATTGTCATCAAAGAAACATTCTAGGTCAGCCAGAAGTGGATGCCAATTGTCTAAAAATAAATAAAGGCTTTGTCACTGGAGTATAATTTTAAGGCCCTTGTAATGAATAATGGAGGAGAAGATCTTTCCAAGGCAGTGGGATGCACTGATTTCGAGCAGAAAGACTTCACAGTTAATCTGAAATTCACAGTTGTTGTCAATTCCAGATAACCTCATTTTTATTTTACTCCCATAAAAATGGCATGTGGAAGAGCTTATCAGAAAGTTTGGTATTAGTTTCAAGCACTTTATGAGTGGCAAAATGCCTTGGGAGAGAGATGAGACCAGCAAATATCTCCCACATAGGCAAGAAAACTGAAACAATGCAATGCACCAGTTTCCTACGGTGGCAGAACTGGGATGAGATTCTACAATTTCTAGCACGTATCCCACATTTCCTCCAGGCTAACAAAACAAAAAAAGAATAAATAGCTTTATCAGAATAGACTAATTGCTGATCTTAAAGGACCTTCAATAAGGAGAGCATCTATGGAAGTCAAAGATGCTAGTACAACTAGCTGAGCACTGTAAGTGCAGCAAATCACTTGAAAGCAAATAGTTATTATCCAAAATTAAGCTTACGTAAATAAGTTTTTAAAAGCAACTCCTTGGGTGGATAAATACAAAAGCTTTCCAGCTGACACTCATCCAGGTCCGCTTATCCAACCTTTTCCATTCAGTTCAAGGCGCCTTAAGAGTGGATTGCAGCAGAGGAGACACAAAAGGTTTGCTTTTGCCTCTATGCATTCTAACAGTGGTTTTTGTACTGGGCAACTT
The DNA here is from genome assembly GCF_019238085.1 of Lagopus leucura. NCBI lineage: Eukaryota > Metazoa > Chordata > Aves > Galliformes > Phasianidae > Lagopus > Lagopus leucura. Next base: position 1,822,567 of record NW_024962299.1, read on the forward strand.
GAGATGTCAAACAAAATTCCAGTAAAGTGTGAGCAATGCACCACAGGCCATGGCACAACCACAGTCGCTCTCTCCTTGGCGCAGACCAAGCTCGCTCTGGATAATCTCAACATACCTGCTTCACCACTGCACCCCAACACTGCTTCATTCTGCAGAGTATGAAGCAATGCTGGATGCACTGAGAGTGAATGAAAGATGCACGCAAAAGAAGAGGCATCCAGACGAATGGTTTTCCTGATTGCTGTTAACTGTCACACCGTCAATTCAAAGCTGGAAGGGCCAATGAAGCAGCCTACAGAGGGTTGGGTGGTGCAGCATCAGGATCACTGATGACAAACTTTAAAATTTACCATTTTAAATTCTTTAGAAATGAATGGTGCTCGGTGCTTACAGCAGTAAGGTGCTATGCTCTGTCACGCAGCCTCACATTTCTCACCCACTGTTAGTTCACACCAATTACTGAAGTCCAACTGAGCAATGGCAGGCACAGGATCTGAGCAGGAGGAGTTTTGGCTTTCAGTTCAGCACTCAGTGGATTATATGACATTAAGGAGTGGAATAGATCCCCAAGAACCATAAATCCAAGTCCTAAAACAACAAAGTATTGTCAATATTTCTGTTAGGGCTGAGAGCCTCTGAATTATCTTCGCTGAGCTTGTCGTGCTTTACTCTTATTCAGTATTTTGAAATCACCAAGATAAAACATCCCAAGAATGACATCGTAACCGACTACAATTCAAGTGAATATAATCCACCACTTCTTGTAAAACCAGGGAATTACTGAACACACTGCTCTCCTTCTGGCATCGCCTCTGTGAGATATAAGCTTCCATATGCTCTTGACATCTGATATCGCTGTAACTTACATTAGGAATGATGTTTCATCTCTTCAGAAGGAAATCCAACCAATTTCTAACATCCCCCAAAGTTGCCGAAATGGTTCAGAATCTAATGTAAACTATCCCAGACAAATTATTTTCTTTTCTAATTGGTTGGAAGTCTACTGTTCCTTAAAACAAGCCTCCCAGCAAAATGCCTTTCCACAGCGCTCTCATTCTGCAAGCGCTACAACTCCAAGTTTCTTAGGTTTCTCCAAGTGTTCACGATAAAAATAGGCTGGAAAAAGAAGCACTGAAACAGGGAAGGAAAAGGAAAAAGAAAAAGATTTTGCACGTTTTTCTCATCAGGTTGGATTCTATTCTTCTACTAAAGTTATTCCAAGAAAGAAATGATTCACACTCCCCGAGTTTAAATGCTGAGAAATTTATGGTATCTTCCATCCTTGCTCTGCCTGCTCCAACACGAGCCTGCAAGCAATAGGAATTAGAAGCCACAGCAACGACAGGAACGTGAAACCAATGCTTCCCAGCCTCTCTGGGAGAACACGTCGGGTACTTGTGACCGCAGCTTGCCTTTGTTTACTCTGTTGTGAAATACTTGGTATTCTGATCAGTTCTGTGGTTGCAAGGGGCTTAATGAATAAAATCTGCTCCAGCGATAATACGGAGACTGTTGTGAAGACAATTCCCTGTAAACATTGATAAACAAACACTACCATAAAGACAGAAAAGACAGAAGCTGGCTGAAGTTACTCTCATGTGTCATAGCATTAACTGACACAAAACGAGCATCGTGGTTTATCAACAGACCCGTCCCTTCGCAAGGAAGAACTAAAGCAACTCACAGCTCCATTTTTCTCCTCCTGCTGGGCTACAAAACCAGGCTGTGCTCTCAGAGAACACGACAAGGTGATGCAGGTTGTGCTGCATGCTGGAAGTTTATTTCTCTTAAACGAGCGGATCAGCTCAAGAGAAAAATGTCAGGAGCTGGAAATATTCACAGCCAACCTTGTGCTCAGCATTTCTTGCTCCGTGCCAATGCCTGGACCTGCTGACTCCCTGAAAGCACTGGTGTTGCTGGTGGAGGGCTGCTTACTCGCTGCCCCTTGGCATTCACAGCCTGTAGCACTTACCTGTTTGAAACATTTCCTTGCAAAATCACATTTTTCTTCCAGAAATGGTGCATCTATCTTCTGTTGCTGTGCACTATGCCTGCGCAGGTCGGCTCTCACACACAGCATCCTGTAACTGCCCCTTACCAGCAACCCCACAGCATCAGTTCCATACACAAAACCCAAATTATTAATAAATTATTTCTTGTCCTTCAGTTCAATGCTGACATCACTTTCTAAGCAGTGCAGGCATTCTTGCTTTCACTCCTCCATTGAACAAAAAGCCAAAAGCTGATATTCAGTACTGCTATTCTACAATTTAACAATACCTCATCCAGCCCCAGTAGCAAGGGTTTTCACTGATCTGAGCTTACAAAACTTCCTAGCACTCCCTGAAGATCCGTTTTTAACTCTTGGACAGTCAGAGTGCATGTTTTCAAGGAGTTATTTTTGCACAACACCATAAAAACCCTGGTTTACTACCTTTAAACAAGCAGCCACAAGGCCTACCACATTCACACAGCAACACTGGAGATACACTGCCTCTGCTGTAATCAACGGCTTGAGCTCCTTCCTGCAAGATCCCATCCTCTGTGCAAGCCCTGGCAACTGCAGGCCACATTGTGTTGGAATCTGGACAGGCTTTGTCTGTGTATACTTGGTTTTGATCAGGTTGACATGTACTAAATTTAACTTCGGTCTTTGTTCCACTGTGCTTTTGGCTAAAGCTCCAGAAATCACGTCTGCAAACAAAATGTCTGAGTGTTGTTTTTCGTTGGCTTGTCCTCTACACAGTCAAAAAATAACCTCTGTTTTCCAGCAGGATATCACCCACTTGCTCTATTTGGCAATACCAGTTAGTGGCTGATGGTCAGCTGGCCTCCCCGAGACAAATCCTGAACACTTCTCACAAGGCTGTACTGAGGCCAGAACCTCCTCCTCCTTTTCACTGCACCAGTGCCTAATTTATCCAGCAACTGCTACCTACTGGTTCCTGGCCTTTGGTCTCAAGAACACGGAGGTAACTGTACGGGATTCTGAAGGCTGAAGTCATTCCTGTATTGTCACATCGCTGTGACTTCAGTTGGTTTGGAGTTTTTCCTCTTCTGGGGGGAAAGCAGCCCAAGGGCAGCTCTCCTCCCTCACTTACTGCCCTGGATCTGCCCACCTCATCCCAACACACACCAAGAAAACACTACCCAGCAGCTCCTTTGCAGCTCCTCCCTGCCCAGCTCGCCCCATCTGCAGCCATCATCCTCTCCCTCCTGCTCCCAGTTGCTCCCCAGCCCACGAGCATCCCCCAACCTGAGCACCTCCCGAGCTGCCCTCACCACAGGGCCCATTCCCATGGGCAAGCTCACGAGTGAGCCAGACCAGCTCCAGAATGCTATTCATCTCCCCTCCTCCCTGCTGCAGACGCATCCAGAAACAGTGACAGCGCTGCAGAGGAGAACTTTCTAGCACCGCAGCCCAGGCAATAAATTCTTCAGGCAGGCCAAATGGCTGCCCTGGGCCACACAGCGGCCATCACTGCTCCAGGCTATCAAAACCATGCTGTAATTTCCAGCAGAGCATCTCCAGCACTGAACCAAACTCAGATGATAATCTGAAAAAAACATCGCTGGCAAAAAAAAAGATTAAAATCCGCATAAAACCAGAATTCTGCTTCTTATGGGCTGTTGTGACGGCCCTCCCGCCTTTGTGAGGAGGCAGAGCTGCTGGATAAAACAGAAGTGCAGGTCCCTTCCTCTGCAGGATGTGCATTCTGCACCATGCCACAGCAGCCTGGCCATACCCACTGCCTTCCCATATGGCATACAGCTTGCTTTCATTGAGGAGCTCTGCTGCTTTCAAAGGCATTCTGCTTCCGAGCTTTCTCCATCAGATTACAATTGCGATCTTATCTCTTATCGCCTTCCATCACACTGACAATAAAAAGAAATCCTTCAGAATTGAAAAAATAGCTCTCGAGTTTGATTACCACGGGATTTTCTATCATTTCAACCTGTTTTAGTACGCTCAGCCTCAGAAGGTACGAATGAACAGCTGCCCTGTACTTCAGATCTTACCCGAGTGCAGCACCGTTCTGATTTCTTCAATCCAATTTCACAGTTACTTCTCTTTCTTTTTCAGAGCTGAAAGAAAATGGCTAAATGCACCACGAGTGCCAGAAGCAGCTATTGCTGCCCAACCGCATTCCTTTTTGTTGTACTCAACCCATTTGGGTTTCAGCTTTCCTGCACACCTAGCAAACGCAGACTTTAAATTCTCTGTTCTCCCGCTGACTACACTGTTTTCTTTTTATGCCTGGTACAGCATGGAATTCAGCCACCCCATGAGATTTTTGCATGTGTGCCTTTGTATGTTTTGATACATACGTCTTTTCTAAGTTCTATGGTCTGTTCCAAGTTGGCAGCCCAAGTTTGACAACCCTCTATAGATACCCTGCCCGGAAAACTCAGCTCCCCAAAGCAGCTGTCCCTGCCACCACCAAAGCTACCCAAGGAACGTCTCCAGTTCTTCTGGCTGAAATTAAGCACAATCATTAAATAACCCTAAACGTGACACTTTTTTCTGCATTATGTGCAAGCGACTCACATTTTTCAGTTGTTTTTCCTTTTAGATACAGCACAGTGGTACAAAGCTGTAGGATTTGATGTGCAAGAATACGCTCAGTCTGTTAATTGGCAAGCATGGCAACCTGGCACAATCAAGTTTGCTTCTGAAATACACGTATTTCACAACACATATCTGTTAGAACCCCCACACTGCTTTCAAGAGAGGTTACAGAGGAAGGACTGACTGCATAACACAACCAATTCACAACAAATAAAGATGGTATCAAAGAGGAAAGCAGTCCCGAGCAATTCAACAGAATACTTCCATAGAAGCAACAAACCAGCGAGCAGGAAATGAAAACAAAAAAGCGTTGCTCCCTTACAATTTCTAATCTCGGTTACGGCTCGCAAGCAAACGCTGTAATTTTTTGCATGAAGTCATAACTTGAGATCACATTTCTGGGGCTGTGCCAGCAGCTCTGTGCCAGGAGGCTGGCAGTGAATAGGATGCAGGGTGGTACCTGGCAGTCATGGGAGCCCCAGGGAGAGAGCTGCCCAAATGGCTTGGAATCTGAGAGAGGCTGCTGGGGCTTGAAACCAGTTATGCAAAAGTGGCACGAGCACACTTCAAAGGGAGCAGCGCAGGATATTCCTGAAGTTTCAGCAAAAAAGCACGGCTGGGAAGGAATGTCAGGGCAGGAGGGAGCCAGGAGGCAGCCTTTGATGGGCTCTGAGAACACAGAGCAGGGGAAACCAGTGCAAAGCCAAAATGAGAAGGTTCTTTGGGAGCCAAACTTTTCCTGGAGCAACTGGAGAAAAGAGATGCCAGAGCCCATCCTGAGGGAGAAACAAGCTCCTGATTAGACAGATGTATGGAGACATATGGAGAGGAGAGAAAGTCTAGTTTTTGAGCTAAAAAGAACGGTTCAAAAAGGCTTCAAAGAACAGCACAGAAATGAAGTCTTTATTGAAGCTGATTCCTAAGATGTTGCCATTTAATGCTCGGAAGACCCACAAAGTTTTTCATCAAATAAATAATAATAATTAAAAAAAAACAACAACCCTCCTAGATCAAAATAATTGGAAAGCAACTTCAAATTCACAGCTCAAGTGCAATTGATGCCCTCACCTATGTCTGTGCAGAGCCACAAGCCACAGAGCTGACTTCTGTCACAGCCATGCCCAAACAAAGGCTCCCTCTTTCCAACCAACACTGCTTTCAGAACAGAAAAGTGAGCTTTGTGGTACTGTTATGCAATGCATCTGGTGCAACTGGATTAAAAAGACAGCTGGGAGCTCCATTCGCTGGCTTCTACGTTCAGCTCCTCTGTGGTGGTGGTGATGGAAGCTGTAGCTTAAGAGATTTCAGGCAAAACATTACCCAGTGTCCAGCAAAGTGTATGAAAGCAAAGGAAATAATTAGCAATGGAAATGCTCAGTGAAACAAAGAGCTGCTGTGTGTAACATCTCAACACAGCCAGCCATCTGATCAGCTGCATGGTGATCTGCACAAGATGGGTGCAACTCATATAATTATTCTCTACCTACAAAGTTCTTCCAATTGTCACATATTCCTTGGATGTTTTCGAACATCCCGGGATGCTCAGAGCACTGTGCTGCTGCTGGCACAGCTCTGCAGCTCCCTTCGGTTAGGAGGTGATAAAACTGACCAGTGAAACAAAGCATTTTCCTGCACGCTGCCTCGGAGGAAGCGCAGAATTACCAAATCGCAGCGTTAAACTGCTTTTGATTCCTCACGGGGTCTGGCGGTCAGAGAAAATCATTTCATTTCCTCCGTGCTCCGTAAGCACAGCACTGATAGCACCGCTCCTCAATGGGATTTCGGCAGCAGCTCCACCAGGACGCACACAGGAGCTGTTCCTCCCCATTTCTTTCCCCTTAAAGCTCTCGAAACAATTCCCAACAGTGCTTCGATCTTTGCGTTACCCATAAGGATCTCAGGCACAAAGCTAACAGCACAAGGTGAAGGTAACTTCTCTTATGGATGCCCGGTAACCTAAGCAGTCCCGACACACACAGCAGCCCAGCTCAGGCATAGCTGCAAAGTCACACTGCTATACATTACTTCTTAAATTCGACCCCAATATCACGCACAGCACAGCCGACACGCCGGAGCAACCGGGCTGCCGTGCATCTCTGCTGTGTTTCAAGCTGAGAGGAAATGCAGGGGAACGGCACCGAGATGCTATCAGCAGCACTGCACCGACCATAAAACTCCATGGCACCAAACACGGCGCAGAGGCACACAGGAGGCAGCCCTCGTTAAGCACAGCACAATTCTGACTTTCGTTTTCCCTTCCTTGCCGCGTTTCAATGTCACAAAATAACGTTGTTTTGCTGCCTGGGGGACATTTCAGCTTTCAGTTTTTGCCACGTAGAAAAAAGCAACAATTTTCATCACGTTCGAATATTTTGCCCCAATTTCTGCTTTAATAATAATTAAGTAAAAGCACAAACAAGACGACAAAAAAAAAATCCATTTCTCTTTCCTCTAAAACGCTCCACTCGAACTGGAAAACGCAACTCTCAACACATTCAACATTTGGAACCAATATAGCGTTGGTGTGAATTCGGACAACAATTCAAACTAAAGCTCAGTTTTTGCACTGACAACGAGATCTGAGCTGGATGGAAGGCAAAGCCCTTAGCTGCTAGGGCTGGACTTTGAGACAGGAGCTGTTTCTGTGCTCAGCGCCGTTTGCAGATGTGGGGCAGCAGGCGCTGGATGCCGTGTGCCATGACAGAGCCTGGGTGCCATGACAGAGCCTGATCAGGGGGAGCCACCAACTCTCCTGTTCTGCTTTCCTGCTGGGAGCAAAACAGGGGATGTTTTTCACTTCCAACAGGTAATTTAAGTTATTATTATTTTTTAAATGAACTATGCTTTCCTCTTCTACAATTATACATTAGCCTACAATTAGAAGGCTTTTCATTCTGGGAAATCCCGAGGGCAAAAATTATATATTTGCCTGAAAATTTATAATACTGAAGGAGAGAAACGATGGGAGAGAATCACAAAAGCATTAAGGTTGGAAAAGGCCTCCAAATAATCCAGTCCAAATCTGTCAGTTTTGAAGTTTGAGAAGTTTGCACTCCTAATTTTGCCGTTGACACAGAAAGGCTCTTCTACTTCATATTTCAGGCTAGGAAAAAAATATATTCAATAAACATCAAAATCTATAAAACAATCTGGCTTGGTCTGATGCAGTGGAACTGGAAATAAGATTAAAACCGTGTTAGAAAGATGGAATGTCCTTAATTGACTCCCTGGCTGCCAACACAGCACAGAAGCCACCAGCCCAACGAATCAAGAGCCACTGGATGGAGAGCACTAACAGCGTCCATTTGGTCAACGGCTTTGCAATGTTCGAGGAATTCTTTTGTTCCTCTGACTCTCTTTGCTGAAGCTTTCATTGTAGCTTTCCAGCAAAACAAACAATCGCTGGAAGAAGTTTAACAATTCAGTGATAACAAGCGGGGGCCTCAGGCAGTGCAGCAAGCATTAAACGTGCTGCTCCGCCAGGAAAACTCAGACCCAATTCGGACTTCAGATGTTCTGACTCTATGAGAGTTGGAAGGGACAGATTTTTTTAGCAAACAAGTTAGACAGCAGCCTCAAAACGCATTGCACTACACTCCCATAGCAGTGAAAAATGCAGCGCTCAGAAAACTAAAGCATGCTGCAGTCAACAGATGAACTCCAGAAAGTGACAGGTATATTAAGGGCAAAGGGCGTTCTTTAAGGAACCGGTGTAATTTAAGTCTTCCCAAGGGAAGGGAGCATTTCCTCTGCAGACGTTTGCAGCCGACGTACCCAATAAATGCTCCTACGTGACCATTTTTTCCTAAAAGACAAAACAGAAGTATCCCTGAGCAGTCCTACCACGTCTACCTCAATCGTCCCCAGTCTTCCACAGCTACTAATCTGCTCCAAATTACACACACGGATCCATCTGAAGGTCATCTCAATTTGGAGTAGCTCCACAGAAGACAAACCTGTTCCTCAGCTCTGCAGCTTCTAAGGGTAGATCTACACAAACTGCCATGAAACACATTTGTGAACTTCATGAGCGATTTCATTATTTAGAGTCCAGTGTTGAACAGACACCAAGTAATGGAGCTCTTGGAATCACTTGGAAAAGAATAAGTCCAATGACAAACGTTTTTGACAGTTCCATTCCCGTTAAGCTCGATTGAGTCACAGTTTAATGTAGAACAGATGATTCACTGATCACTCCTTCCCCTGCGTTTCATGCAGCATCTCCCTGATTTATCACCACTGACAATGAAAAACACGCACCAAAAGGTAAAAATCTGGCATTTTATTACACATCTCTGAAGATCAGCGTCCTGTTCCAGCACTGAACAGACCTATGGGCAGAAGTGGCTTCCCTTTAGGAGACGTGCAATCCAAGTTCACACCAAATCACAACCCTTACACACACACAGTCAGTTTCACTGACCAAAACTTGATATCTGGTATTGAGTTTGGGTGCATGCATCACTGGCATGTACTCTTTTCTGTATGCTTCCAAACCCTTTCACCGTTTGATAAGCTCTTTTTTATTGACCTACTATAGAACAAATTTATTCTGATGGAAAACATGATCCCAAAGCCAACAACAAAAAATCACTGTGCTATTGCTGGAACAACCTCTTTGGTTTTGCTCTCCACATCTCCTGTGTTCATGCAGCACAGATGTCCTATCCCTGACACACGCACTGCTGTTTTCCTACTATTATACATGCAAAATGCTTTAATACAGGAAAAACTCCAAAAGAAGTTGCACAAAACAGTTCTGAGATGCATAAATTCTGATTAACGTTTTGTCATTACGAGTCGATACCTCTGCTCAGCTACCAGCACTGCTGACATTTTGCTTCTACCTGAATCTGATCCATTATAGAGACTTCTACAACCCTTTTTCTTTTTAACAATCGAAACCAATGGGCTGACTGAGGTTTGGAGTCAGAAGAACAGCCCCAAAGCAGAGCACAGAGTGCTGGGCACAGAGCAGAGCCTAAGTCGGATGAGTTGGGTGTAACAGCACCTCCTATGTCACTGCCACGGGACTGAGATTCCCCGTTATCAGGGTCATTAGCAGCACTTGCAACAAAACAGTTAACCAGAAAAATCACACTAACCTGACACGTGACTTAAATCTAACGCTTCCTCCTGGTGAACTCTGTAACACTTGTGCTGCTTAACATAAATACGTAGCGTCACTCCAAAAGCAGGGAATGATCTATTTCAGGAGTAGAAACAGTTGTTAAAAAAAAACAAACACAAAACAACAGAGCCATTTATAACACAGCTTCATTCATAGCCCAGTCCTGGTTGGAGCCCAGCATCACTATCAAAGAAAGAGTATCTCCACGTAACGCAGTGCTGCTTTCTGCTTCCAGATCAGTTGGGAGCGATAGCTCTAGATGGATAATTGATGGAGCCTGCATACAGCAATTAGTCCCAGCAGATCAGATCAAATAAATTCAATCAAGCTAACAATTTCGAGTACTTATTGCACAAAGAAGAATTCTGTTCACAGAGCACCGAAGACATGGCTAAAAAGCAAGCTACTGTGGATAGCTTCCCAAATATACTTTCCAAATGTTACAGTAATAAAGTGAGATTTCGAATGCGCCGAATACATCTCAGCTAATTAAAATAGCATCTGAGGATCAGGAACTGAAAACTGCGCTGCTGATGTGGGATTTCAATCCCTAAAGCAAGCAGCAAATTGGCCATTTTGTAGTTCTTTAACGTCAGTGTCTGCTTGAAACAAAAATTAACTATTAAGAACTCCAGCTGCAGAAATATGCGGTTTTCTATATGGTTTGTTCCAAGTCAGCACACAAATCACAAAGGAATGTTCTTCCAACATCCTACTTCAATTTATTCGATATTTGCTCCTCTACTTCAAAATATTTTAAGAATTCTGAAAAACTGGACTGAAAAATCTGTTGGAAAGATGAAAGGGATTAAATACAAAAAACAACACGTGCTCCAAGTCAATCAGTGGTGAAATCTCACCGCGTGCAGCATTACCTTACTAAAGCCTTTGTGGAAAGCCTGTGTAAACCACGTAGGTTTTCCCTCAAAGATAAACTCAGTGCTCATCTGCAAACGAGCCTCCGTGGTTTAACTTGGAAAACAGGGAGCTGTTGTGCCCCAACTCTTTAAGAAAGCAAACGCTCAAAGAGAGGAGGCAAAGCAGGGGAGTCCTCCTGTTTGTGAAATAGCAAAACATCCCCCGGACGGCCCGAGAGAGGCGGACAGCACAGAAACCTGGAGACGGGTTTAAATCATGGAGATTTACTGTTGCACTTAACGCAGTGCAAAGTTTAACCGCGCTAATGGCCTGAACTCTATACCTGCCATTTAGTAACCTGACAACGCGCACACACCAACACAAGCACTTTGTTTTTCATCACGATGAAATGAGATCTCCCCATGCTGAACAGTTAAGCAATCATCGGGGTCAGCCAGCAGCAAGCAAGTAGCTGGTTTCCAGCCAAAGATATACAATACATACAGCACGAAGCCATCGTGGGCACCAACGGCGCAACCCCACCACCACCACCACCCAGAACTCCTCGTGGGTTTGCAGTCTGGAATGGGGGACGGCGATTTCTGAAAGCACACGTGGTCCACAGGGCAGCCCTGCTACTCCGAGTAACAGCACGGAGCTATCAGAGCGGTGATGGGAGATGGGCACGTCTGCAACACGGCTCGTACGGCACGGGGAGAAAAATCATAAATGAGGAGCATTAAAAAAACCCAAACAAAACAAAAAAGAAATGATTTCTCCAGATCAGCACAGCAGATAGCTTTGTGGGGACTGCTATTCTACAAGCAGAGATTTTTATTACCAAAATCTCTAATAAGGGATGGCTTAGACCTATGCCTTCTACGAAGGTAGAGAAAATTATTTTTCCTTATATTTAAAAGATTATCGCTTCATATCTCATCTCTTCTTATTAAGTTTACAGCAATATTAAAACAAGATTTGGGTGAATAAAGAACATAATATACTCAAAAATAGAGAACGTATTCTTTGGAGCATTATAAACGCTCCTGTCTGCTTGAATGGAATTTTAATGGAACAACCCACCCTCTTAGGAGGAAAATAGAAAAAAAGATGACAGAAAATATTATCCTTTCCCAAAGCCTTCATTAAACAGCCTTGCTGTACAACCACTGCTGATCACTCCGTGGACTCTGTCACTCACAGACTGTATCAAAGTATAAGAGATGAACAAATCACCTTTATTCACTTCTTCCAGCAGCCCAGAGCGCACACACAAAACAAAAACAATTTGGAGGAAGAAAGCCTAATATTTTTCAGTATTAAAATAATAAGCTGACTTTAGCATCTCTGTGCACTCCATTACTTTTGATCAGTAAGGCAAGGAACAGCAACGAAGGTTATAATGTGAGTACAAGACTCCACAGGTCATTAAGACACTGCGCTGGGAGCTGGGACTTCTGAACAGAAGACAAAAATAGTTGAGTGACATAATGTCTAAGCCTTAAGAAGCACTAGGGAAAAACTTGGTGTTTAAAGCACAGACATTATATTATGCTCTTAGAGCCAACTATCTGCTGGAATTTACTATTTGCTCCCAAAACAAATCTTTACCTGCGTCACTGAAATGAAGCATGAAAGCAGGGTCAATTTTGGATCTTCTGTTATTAATGGGAAGCTATTTCCTTCATGTTTTGCTTTGCCGAGAGCTGAACTGAACGAAAAATGCCATAAATACATACGAGATTTTGCTACTGAAGACTGTTTACAGCCCCATCAGCAGAGGGATTCTTTTCCTGCGCATAAGGGCAGGCTGAATCTCACAGCAGAAAAGGGCAGAAAAAGACAGAAGAGCACAGCTGATGAATTGCAGTAATTAATGATCACCAGAAGATGGAGAAAGCAAGTTGATCTGAAAGGCAATCGCAGTGTTCTCACTTATAGAGATCACAGAATCATGGAATGGCCAGGGTTGGAAGGGATCTTGAGGATCATGAAGTTCTGACCCCCTCACCACAGGCAGGGCCACCAACCTCCCCATTTCATAGCAGCCCAGGCTGCCCAGGGCCCCATCCAACCTGGCCTTGAACACCTCCAGGGATGGACGGGGCATCACAGCCTCTCTGGGCAGCTGTTCCAGCACCTCACCACTCTCCTTGGTTTATCTCCAAAGCAGCAATTCCTTTCTTCCACTCTCAGTGTACTCAGTTAAGCTTCTATCTTTCCTCCGTGCTTCCTTCCTTGCCAAGGATAAAACCTAATTGGATACATTTACCTGAAAAGGTAAAGGGCACAAAACGCTCCTTTCACTCTCTACGACATTCAGATGAAAACTTCACACCACATCAGTTCATTCAGGGACTGCAGGCACAGGTGCACACAGCTACTGCCTATGGCAGCACACACTGATGCTGCCCATCACCACTTCAGAAAACGTTGATGTTTTCTCTCCTTTTTCCATCTTTAAGCAATAAAAGTCATGAAAACGACTGCATGTGAGCAGGTTAATGCAGTGAGACTGCTACCAAGAACAACCTGTCTTTCTTTAATCTCGAATCTAAAAATAATCTAGCAATCGTCAAGTAACAGATCATTAAAAAAAACATGCTAGTAAAATACTTAGAAGGTTTCCATTCTTTAAGGTACTTCAGAGAAAAAGAAAATACACATTTTGAAATTTAACGCAATAAGAAAAACTGAAGCTACTTTCCAATCATTGTGGCTTTCAGGACGTGCCACAGCTTGGCACTGATTCCAGAACTCGGCCATCCAATAACTCATTGCTGAAATATTACATTGTTAGTAAGAGCAGAAGGCCAATCACACACAGCGTCCATGGGCTCGCTGTGTATGAAGAGGTGCCTTCACTTTCAGGCTTCCCAAGGCAGCTCCCAGGCAGAAGGATCCCTGAACTCAGCGACACAGATGTGCAAGAAGTGGTCCATCAACACAACTGCATCACAGCTGAAGTCTTAACCAGTCGGAATCTCTGCATTTAAACACAGGTGTTTTTCAAAAGCGATACCTCATTTATAAAGCAAGGCCTGCTGACTTGCAGTGAGCATTCAAATGCCTCAGCACTGCCTCTGGAAGTAGATAAGGTAATCAAATCTAATAACCTGCAGTGAACACATCTGTGCACGTTTGCTTCAGGAGCCTCACACAGAGAGATAACAAGGACCATCGTGGCCATCCTGCCTACAGCTGTCCCACAGCACAGCATCCCATCCTGCTGCACCACTAAAAAAAGGTGCAAACCTTCCTCCATTCTTTATTCGTATTTATTACCTATCTGTAAACCTTAACCCACTTAACTGCTGTAAAATTTATTTGATTTGCATTTCCTGAAGCACCTGTTCAGCTACAGCACTGCCTCCTCCAACAGCCTGAGCCTGCATGACCCAGGAGCTCGAAGACTATTTTGGTTGGTCCAAAGGGAGGACTGGAATTTAAAACAGAGAACACCTCTTTGTAGGCTGCCAAATTAAGGAGTGTATGTGCACAAAGGGCTGTCAGCAAGGAAAAAAGAGAATAATCTCAGTTAGAATGCTCGTGCTAAAATTTAAGTAGTCTGACTTTATCCACAAATACAGAATGTTTCTGTGTTGGATTTGCACAAAGCACATTTTGTTTCAAAACGATTACATTTTTGCTCCCAAAAACAGAGCAGACCTGCAAGGCTTCAGTACAACTTATTACCGAAGAGGAACCATTAGAAAATAATCAGTTACTTATTTCAAGACCATCCAAGCAGTGCCTGAGCTCCAGCTGCACTATATTGGGGTTTTCACTCTGTTGTTTTTCTTCTAGCAATCCTGTTTGTTTCCCTGCGTGCGTTATTCAAAGCAGATGTGCTGCAGTGGGGATGAGCCTTCTCCATCTCCTGCTGCAGAAGTCACCTCTTCTTCCTCTCTGCCCACTGCACACCATCTCACACGCGTGCACGCGCGGCCCCCGATGCATGCAGAAAGACTCACGCTGTGAACGCGCCTCTGTCCCCGCGGCATTTGCAGGGCTGATGCCGGAGCAGCGCATTCCTCGTGCTTTGCATTGCCTCCTCACTCCTTCAGGCTTTTGCTCAGAAGGCAGCTGACAATCATCTTAGTGCTACTGCCCTCTGCTGCTTGGAAATGAGGGATAGCAATAGCGGTGTGCAGTGCATTTGGTCTTGACTACAGCCTTCCAATTTCAAAAAAAAAAAAATAGTATTTTAAAATCTTTTTAATTAGATCCATTACGTGAGAATTGAGAGCTGTGAAATACGGTTCTTCCCTCTGTTTCAGATAATATATTATTGAAGTTGCTAATATTGATAGAAACTGCAGTATCTACTTCCAAAGGCTTAGGAAAGGCAATTAAAATGCATATTCAGAAAACATATTAAAGTTTCCTTCCCAGCAAAATGCCATCTGCAGCACATGTAGAAGTGAGCAGACACTGGCTTGGTCCATCCATACATTTGTTTGTATCACTGAATACCTTGCTGGAATTATGAACTGAATTGGATGTTAAAAAAACTGCCCTGCTCTCCTTGCAAAGTCTGAATATCTCAGTAATTATCAGTGAGGTAAACAGACACAAACGAGACCTCAGAAGAGCTGCTTTCAAACAGTCCCATACGTTACTAAGCAATTTCTTCCACAAACAAGCTATTCTCATCCGAGTTTCATCTGCTCACAAGTGAGACTCCCCAGGTATTACGTGGAATTACTAGGATTAGCAAGGTTTATTCTCCACATTTGGAACACTTCTCTCCCTTTTCTATTCCTGTAAGGCTTAACAGCTTGCCCTGCAATTCAGGCTGCAGCAGAGAACAGCAATAGGACAGATGTTTCAAACACAGGTGATGAGGTCATATCTCCTTTGAGCTTGTTACGGGGAGCTCTGTGTGTATTGAAACCAGACCTGAACGAGGCAGCAGACCCATCCTCCTCCTGAGGACATGAAACATAAGCTCTCACTGATCCGTTCCTCACACACGTGTCTGCTCCGACCTTGCAGGCCCAGCAGCAAGCTGCTACTCTGCAGCATCCACTCTATTTGCTCCAGCGTGATGGCAGCTTTGCAAGAATCACAGAATCATAGAACGGCCTGGGCTGAAAAGGAGAACAATAATCACTGCAAACCCCCTGCTGTGTGCAGGTCACCAACCAGCAGCCCAGGCTGCCCACAGCCACATCCAGCCTGGCCTTGAATGCCTGCAGGGATGGGGCATCCACAGCCTCCCTGGGCAACCTGTGCCAGTGCCTCAGCACCTCTGAGTGAAAAACTTCCTCCTATATCCAACCTAAACCTCCCCTGTCTCACTTTAAAACCATTCCCCCTTGTCCTGTCAGGAACAACTCTAAATGTTTATTGCATATGCATAGTAGGAAGGGTGGCATTACAAAAGCAATTTACAGTTGCTGACTTTTTGCTGCTAACCACACTCTGTTCTGGAATGCACTAACTACTCCAGCTTACCTACAGATACTCTTACTTCAGATTATGTGAGCTAATGCTGCTATTCCTATTAATTATTTGTTCATTGAGCAGAACAAATTGTCAGCTCTCCAGCAATATATATACGATCCTATTTTAGATTCTGAAGTGTATTAAAATTTAATTTAAAAACTAGGGCTATTAGTTAAAGATCGTTTGCCTGGTGTCACTTTAATTAATTTCTACATTGGAGAAAGGCTGGCTGTGAGGATGCACTGAATGCAACGCCTAAAACACAACGTCAAGTAACGTCAAACTGCTCACGTTGTCATCTTCTGCCTCTCTGCAATCCAAAGCTTGCAAGCAGCCTGGCACCACGGCAGCACATCGTGTGCAGGGCACACATTGAACACCTCCTGATGTGCAAAAAGCTACGGCTCAACCAAGGAAAGGAATGATGGAGATAGGGGAAAGGAAGTCAGGTAATCAGAGGGAAGAGACAGATTAGAAACCTCCTAGTAATTCACAAGTACCAAATGCCCAGAAACTCCCACTGCTCCGAGGCTTCAAGCGTTAGTTAATATGAAGTCTAATTATTTTTGCAGTTTGGTATTTTTATTAAACATGCATTGAAATATGAAACCTTCAGCTAATAGAACACATGTGTAGGTAGAGAAAGTTCTTTTTGGAATGATTTCATTAGTTCCATGAACAACGATGCCAGAAAAACAAGATCTAAATTCAGTGCAACTACCAGGACAGACAATTCAGAAGTGGGTGGAAAAATAAAGAAAGAAAAAGAAAGAAATCAACAACTGCAGCATTCTACAGAGAAGCTGCTGTTTACTGCCAGCATCATGAGCCTTAAAACATATCCGTCACCTTGGAAGCTTTACTGATAAAACTTCATGGTAGATTTATGCCATTTTCCCCCGTCGTTCAGATGAATGATCCCATGCTTCGCCCTGAACAAGAAGCAGAATGCTTACTAGGAGCTGGGGCTGCACATCAGGAGGCAGGACCAAACCTCATCTCGACAGAGAGGATATTTGGAGCCTGCTAATATGCTGTGGTTTAAGATCAAATGATTTACTAAGATAGAGAAAAGGATAATGACAATGATGATACAAATCCATATGAACAACATACAAGTGATGCACAAGCAATTCTCACCAACCCCAACTGATGCCAGAACTTCCCTTTGGCCAGTTCAAGTCAGTCCTCCTTGTGTTCCCTCCCTGCTCCCTGGGCCCTTTGCTGACAACAGCCTTGGCTCTGCACAGCACTGCTCAGCAGCAGCTACAAACACCAGCATGTTACCAATGCTGCCCTTCTCCTAGAACCAAAACACAGCATCACACCTGAAGGAAACAATTCCATCCCAGCTGAAACTAAGATGTAAGGTTACAATAACACGTGGGAAACAGGAGAACAAGAAGCATTTTCAAAGGGAAAGTAAGCAGTCAAGCTGAGACCTAGTGCTATTAGTAAGTACCTATGTGTCAGCTGGGCACATTGATATGTGAATGAAGACATCCAAGTGATGCGTTATTCACTTCCCTTATTATCCAACTGCTCAGAGAACCCTGGCAGGGAATGTTCAAGTTCTTAACTAGGACGAAAAAGGCACTCTCCTAAAAAGCAATGCACAGGTGGGAAAAGCACAGAAGTCCTTTTGATCGCAGGTCATGCACAGCCAATGCGAGCTACTGGATTGTTTTGACTTACATTACTGCTGAGCCGTATCGTATGACAGGTTTTTGTGCTCTTATCCCACTGCCAGTGCCAAGGAAAATGCATTAGTTTCAACTTCCATTCTTAAACCACAAACAGAGTTGAGTTTAACTCATTTTCCTTCGCAGTTTTTATGAGCTAATAGCTCCAGAACTGGTCACTTACCGCAGCTCAGCTGCTGCAGGAATCATGTGAGTGCTGCTCATCCACCCCAGGGCAAAAGCAGCCCACATGGCCTCAGCTGCTGCCAAAGGTTTTGATGTTGAGTGAAGAAAGGAGATAAAATGCCCTAAATAGTTGCTTGCTGTTTTTTTTTCTCTGCTGGAACACAGCTAAGCAGCGAGTGCTTTTGGGGGACCTGGGTGCTGGATTTGTTTCATACATACACAGCCACTCAGAACCAAACTATCCCCATGAATATCTACACTGCTTGATAGCCCAGGTGTCTTTACACAGACAACCTACTAACATACTGTATATACACACACACACACATAAGCACACAGCAAGTGCTTTCAGAACACCATTTTCCAGCCCTGTGTGTCCTAACACAACTGGCCAGATGAGCATTTGTGCTTTGGAAGTCTTTTTGCTCCATAAGCATCTTAGCACAAGGCAGAGCTGAGTGCTACTGCTGTATGGAAGGACATGCCTGCCCCTGCCTGGCATGGAGGACAGGGTCAGGAAGATCTTCAGCATTCAAGCACATCCCTTCATACAGCACGAATTTGCAATGACGATTTAGACTACATTCTTTGGCTCTACTTAAGATGCCATTTGTGGCACACTGAGAATGCACTGCAGGGGAACAATAACGGTACTCAGCTGTGATTGACACAATTCAAGTTAATTCATACAGGCTGCTATCAAAGAGACATCAAACCACCTAGCATTAACCTTTTCAGAAGATGCAATTTTGATATCAATACGTTGCAAAGAAGGAAAAGAGATTGCTATGTTCTAAAACAAAAGTTATCGCATGTACCCAAAATATCACCTTGCCCAGTCTTGCTTCTCAAAAAGTATTTTTGATTAAAGTCCCAGTAACAAATATTTAAAGCTTTGGGCTTTTTTAATCTCTATGTTTCATATTGCTTCTTTACTGCATACAGTCAAAAGCTCCGAGCGCTCGTGGCCTGTGGGTTTGTGAGCACTGCAGCCCAGGGCAGCGCTGAAACTCCAACCAAATATCTCAGCTTATTAATATTGAACACAAACAGCAAAGCCTCACAACAGTTTTTTGTTTTGTAAAATCAAGTGGTCCACCTAGAAAGCTCCATACAGGAATATCGTTGTGAACACAGTGATAGAATTCAGCATTGAGCAGAGTGTGCCTGAGATCATCCGTTAACAACACTGCCAACTAACGTGGACATTCTGCTCATTTAAACACTTACTGACTCATCACTCAAAGCAAAAACGCTTTCCTTACCTCATGTATGCACATGCACCCAATAAAACCATCTTATCAGAAAGAACAAAAGCAGATGTGAAAGATCTGTTTCTCCCAAAACAGCCATATAATGAAAAAATAGCTGCCTAAAACTCAGCAATAAACGTTCGTCAGTTTGCACAGCCTGCAGCCCACATCTGGCCCCAGTGACAGTTGATAACATGGAAAAGAACATACTGTACACCAAATAATCAATCCAGTTAGTAAACATTGCAGTGAAGAGGCCAAAGAAAGTAGAAAACACAGGGATAAAGCCTATGGCAGGAGGAATGGTTTAAGTTCGGTCACATGCTTCAAGCCCACAGACAAAACACTTGAATTTATGTTCTCACACTGTTGCTTGCTTAAAGCCCAGAACAGGTTTTGCTCTGTAAAACACTCATAATGTGAAATCATTCCATTCCAACTGCAATACCAATCATAAAGCAGGAAGGTGCTCAGAGCTCAGCTCGGTTCCTACCTGCCCATCCTGCCCAACGTGCACTTGATGTATCTGCAGGTTTCCCTGTAAGACAAAAAGCATTGACAATTAACAAGCTGTGAATCCAGAAAACTGCTCACTCATGAAAAAAGCCCGTTTCTCATCTCATTATCAGACCACTTCAATATTAAGGATATCTACTAATTGAGGAAACATTTCTGAGGGCTATCTTGGCAATTCAGATACGCTTCAATGCTCAGTGCTTTAACCACAGAGGATCAACAGACTTCTGTTATAAAAAAAGCAAGGAGGGTTTTCAGCACCAGCAAGTTTTCCTAGGATTGTTCTTTTTCCATATACACACATGTAAGTGCCAATGTAAGTCAAAGCCTTACTGAACTAGAATCAGTTGTGTAAGACTTATCAGCACAGGACGCTGCCAGAAAGTCACTGTCTGTGCTAACAGGTTTTTGTTTCACCAATATTTGATGCCAAAGGCCAGCACAGTTCTGTTACAGGAACTGCAGCCATTGCAACAAACTGAATAACATCAAGTGCTTCGAAGGGATCTGCAGCCACAAAGTCTAGAAGTGAAAGAAGAATGGTAACAAAGGGAAGCTTTCACCCATATGCTCAGGGATGCCCTGTTAAATGCACAAGGACAAAGCGAAAACCTGCTGCCCTAACACCAAGAAGGACATTGCTTTCAGGAAAACAAATTAGTTCTTTGATTTCCCTATTTTCTACATTTTCTTTTACTGGCAACACTTCCTCTTCTCTTCTTTTTTTTGTTTTTTTTTGAAGCTGCATACGTTGCAATAAACTTAAAACCAGATGTCTGCATCTGTCACAGACCAACATAACCCTTCACTCTCTCACACCCAACAGCTCCCAGCCCATGGATGCAGGCATTTAAACCTCAGCATCGATTATAACTGGACACGATGAATGGCTTTTTTCTTTTCCAGCAGCTTTTACACCAATGGTGCACACTCCAGAACTGTCTCAAACTCACTGCAGCACATTCTGATCCTTCCTTGCTGCTCCCTCGGTCTGAAGAACTTTATCAGGAACACTGCCTTTAACTGTAATATTTATGTAGTATTTATCATAATATTTACCTTTCAATACCTCCCTGTGTCATCAGTATTCCTCTATACCAACAGTGGTTTAAAGAATTTTTATTTGGATGCTTTGGAAATGGATTCAACTAACCCACAAAAAGGTACGGCTATGAGGAAATCATATACAGTAAATACTGCAGTCAGTATTTACTCTTAACCTTATTTTGCTATTGCTTCCTCACGTAAACAAAGTCTGAGAGCAGAAGAAATAAGACAGCAGCCCCTGCAGTTATGAGTTTCTATACGTGCTTAAATAACCAACAGTTTCCCCACTCAGTTGCACGGAGCAGCTGCAGTGGTGCTTTTGCCTGAGTGGAAAACAAAGCCCAAACTGGAGGGTTCAGTACTGGATTTCTCCGTTTCCCTTCTATCATTCCATTTTTATGGAAAAAATTATGAAGTGCAAATAGCGCAGCGCCAGATTGCTGGATGCGTAAGGAAGGTAAATTCACTTCAGTCTGGAATGTATCTTCACGAGATGAAGTCTGACTACTCTCCAGACTCCTGCTGAAGAGTTTACACAATTAAAGACACAGCATTCCCAACACAGTCAGTTTGCACACCTACTGAATGCTGCCTCTCCTCAAGGAGGATGCAAGCACCCAACCTAGGTTCCCTATAATGCTCCGAGTACCCAGCTCCATCTCCAACAAAGACCATTTAGCACAGTCATGGACATCTCACACAGGCTCCCACATCAGGGCCCCACGTTGTACCCACGTGTACCCAAAGCTTTGGCTCACCTCGCTGTCCTGCGTGATTTGGACCTGCTCGCCTTGAGGAACCTGGGCTATGTGGAGATGGCCCTGCGGGATCCACAACAAAAGAAAACACCAGGAAGCATCAGAAGGAAACCAAAACTAGAGCAAGAAACTACTTGTTTGGATTGAATGCAGTTAAAACATTCATAATTGTAGGTGGAAGAAAAAGACTTCTCCAATGGAAAACATTTAAGATTGCTTTAGCTTAAGTGTACCCATATTTTGCCATCTTTCAGTCATTCCTTTTCACATCAGAGGAAAAGAAAATGGGCATAATAATAAAAAAAGTACATTTATATAGTACATTTCTCTACAAAGGAAGAACCTGCAATTGTGACTGATACACGGGACTAACAGGAGTTGGTAGAGAGGCATTAGCTCTCCCAAACCGATGAGTTCAAAATAAGAAACCCATTTAAAGGCCTTGGAAACTCAGTTCTTCAAAGAGCTACGACAAAACTACTCACACATTGTCTCTAAAAGGTTATTTTAAAATCACATGCATTTTGTCACTAGCCAAGTTACGGCGAGGCACGCTGCCATGCTAACAGCAACCTCTCAAGCTGCTATAAACTGGCATAAAGTTAGCAATTCCAGTGCAGCTACACTGGCTTGTGTTAGCTGAGAATCTGCCCTAGGGGCTTTAATAAGGTTAATGCTCAGTGTGGCTGGCCACACCACCCCTGCAGAATGGCATCATGCCTATCATTTGACTGAAACATGGTTAAGAGGCTGGAAGGAATTCCTTGTGCATCCTCACCAGCCCAGAGAGGTCTTTGCCCCCGTGATTTACCTGGAGGGAGATTGGATTCTAAATAACCTACTTGGGAGTTTATAAGGCTTTGTGTTCATTTTAATATGCCTGCATGAGACAGAGATTAAAGATAATCATTTGGAATTCTGTCAAAGGCTCTTCTTATTTTATAACACAAGAACAATTGCATGTGATTTTCAAAGAAACACAGATCCCTCTATTTCAAACAGTTTCATTTCCTTTGGAAGGAAACCATCTATTTATAGGGAGAAAAAACATACTGAAAGTATCACTCTGACAATAGAGACTGTATATAAAATTAGAGCAGAGCCCAGTCCACGTCAAGATTAGAATCAGTTTCCCTCCTTAACACTGAGCTCTCAGGGCTCCCAGGGAAAAGCAAGGAACATTTAGAAGATCCATTTACAGCATTTTCAAACAAGCAATCCTTTCTGCCTGGGGAAGGGGGGAGGAGGGGGGAAGAAGGTGACTTTATTTGCCTTTGTATCTCATAGCATTCCAAAACAGAACTGCTCACTCATCTTCTGCAGATACAGAGCTGGCCTTCAAGGACAGCCTCTTCAGTTTGTTTGTGAATTCCACCAAAACCTTTCTGAATCTTAACTCTTAAAGCTTACAGACATTCAGGAAATCCCCAGCATTCAGTTCAACACTGATTTGCTTTACATCCACACAGTATAAATGACTACTGTGACAGTAATGACTCTCAGCCTCATGTGCTTCATTCCTTAGAATTAAAAAAGCAACACCATCTTCATCTGCTTCATATCCCTCCCTACATGCCAGGCAAATTATGACCATGTTTCAATTGTGGGTATTAGTTGATTTTTCTCCCAGATTGCACAACAATTACTTAAAAGATGATTGGCAGATCCAGATAGTTTTTTTAACGAAGTAAACTTTCACCACTCAGATCCACAAACATAACTATTTTGTCCACTGCATCCCTGTCTTTCACGTCATTCTCCTTCTACTTTGTCTTTCAAGGCTTTAAAGTACTCTTTAACGATCAACTGACACAAAAAGCAACCAAGGTGTGTTCCTTCAAGTATACAGGGAAAAACCAAGAGACAAAGAACCTTACCATGTTATCTTGTGAGCTTATGACCAAAGTGAGATGAAAGTTCCTCTGTCTGCCACCTCTCTCACTTGAGTACTGACAGAAGTATTGGCCAAAGAAACCTCATTATCCTACCCAAACTCTTCTCTGCAGTGGCACTGACCAAAACCCTTGCAACAGGCACACCAGTGGGTATTATGGGCTGCCATGCTGCTCAGTAGCTCTTCAGATTCCTGCAGCCTGGTTTCTATGGACAGAGGGTTTACATCATCGCACAGGTCTGTACACATCTCTGCCATTCAGTCCTGCTCTGTGCTTCTACGCTGCCCACAGGCCCACACTCAAGGCTTCTGGGTACCTTAAAATCATGAACACAGCCAGTGAAAAAGCCTTAGAAAAAGGTTTATGCCTTTTATGAGAGTGCATAAAAGCTGCAAAACCCAAAGTTTCTGAAAGCTAATGGCAGGTGGACTGCATGCATTGCATCCTCAGGTTTCTACAGCAGAGTGGACGTGCAGACGTAATTTACTACTTCTGAATGTTGCATATCAGAAACCACATGTGTGAGAAACGCTGCACCATCCATCTTTTCATTGTTTTCTTCCTTTCTTACATATAATTTAAAGAAAAAAATGATTGTTGCAGTTAAACCGTGGCACACAGGAGCTGAACTAAGGTATGTTTGGTCAGAATACACAAATCTTGTCTAAAAAAAAAAAATTGTTGTCTGAGCTTTGATAGCAGTCTTGCAGTCAAAAAATGTCAATATTTATAACTTCTGCTTATATACATGTATCTAAATGAATACACATGTAACAGTTCGGCCAACAGATGTTCAAAAATGCCTGAGAATGCAGTCATACTTGAAAATAAATGAAGCTATGATTCTGTGAATCACATAAATGCATTTTTGTTTCGAAAGTCATAGTTAGAACTATTACTTTAGGGTGAATGGTACAGGCTGTAAGACTGCTGTTAGTATTATGGGAACAAATGCAAGCAAAGGGCCGGGCAGAGACTTGACTTCTCAATTCTAGATAGAATCACAGACTGGCCTGGGTTGCAAAGGAGCACAATGCTCATCCAGTTCCAACCCCCTGCTGTGTGCAGGTCGCCAACCAGCAGCCCAGGCTGCCCAGAGCCACATCCAGCCTGGCCTTGAATGCCTGCAGGGATGGGGCATCCACAGCCTCCTTGGGCAACCTGTGCCAGTGCCTCACCACCCTCTGTGTGAAAAACTTCCTCCTAATACCCAACCTAAACCTCCCATCTCCATTTAAAACCATTCCCCTTGTCCCGTCACCATCCACCCTCATAAAGAGCCGTTCCCCCTCCTGTTTAAACGCTCCCTTCAAGTACAGGAAGGCCGCAATCAGGTCTCCCCAGAACCTTCTCTTCTCCAAGCTAAATAAGCCCAGTTCCCTCAACCTTTCTTCATAGGAGATACAGAAATGAATGCATATTTATCTGCAATGATTTTGTGAGCAAGTCCTGCATGGATTGGATATTCTTGCCAATAACTCTTTACATAAGCCTTCAATGTTTATTTTCTGAAAGTCACCCTTGCTAAATGACAATGAGTCATTACAAACAATAAGAAAAATTAAATTTCAGTTGAAGCAAAGTTTATATTAACGTGGATTATCTAAACAGAGCAAGTTAGAAAAGGCTGAATACATACTACTTGGACTTGTCCATCTTCTCCTATTTGGTGGATCTGAACCTGCTGGGCGTTGGCCAGTGCGTAGTGCAGTGCCTGTGGTTGGTTCTGCTGGATCTCATTTGAAGCTGACACTGAGCTCTGAGGACCCTCTGAAAGAGACACAAATCTACCTTTGTTACATCTGTGTATCTCACGCCAGCAGCCGTGCAACAAAGCATTCTTAAAAACAGAGGAATACAAGGAAGCAGACGCAGATCATCTCCACGTTAATGATTTTGTGCACATCGTTGCTCGTTTGCTACAAATTTCAATGGAGCCCCAAATGCTGTTTTGTCTCTGTGAAAGCATACATTTAAAAAGCATCTTTTGAATCTAGATTGAGAGATCTGCAAAGGTCAAATGACAGGCAAAGCACATAGACTTGCTATGCAGCTGAACACTACAGGACCTGGTTGGTTCCTTCTGCTCGCTGTGACAGCCACCAGGAAACTCAGCAGTAGATTTTACCTGACCAACCTGCATTACAAGCTGACAGACATTCATTTTCTTGGTTTTCCACCTTCATGGAAAAGATCCTCAAACATAAGAGGCAAGTAAACGAGCTAGAATTAGATCATAATACACAACCACTCAAATACCATCATTCCTTGAAACCTGAAGTTTTTATGCATGTGGTGGTCAATAATAACACAGTAATGTTAATAATTCCATACCAGAAGGGTGTAACGGAATACAAGGGAGCAGGGGCAATCTGAGAGGAGATGTCACTACAGGGAAATGGCACCAGACAGTGCATCCCCATTGGGAAGAGCCCTGAAAGGTCCCCATGTTGCAGAGATGAGTAAGATTCTGCACGAGTCCCAGCTTCTTTTCCTTTCTCCCTACATCTGAGACGACTATGAGAACAGCACTGTCATAACAGGCTCTTTAAATAATGTATTTGAAGAAAGGCTTTTCTATATACAGTGCTTCTACAATCAGTGTAATGGTTTTCTTTTGCTACGCTACAAAAATATTATCAGACAAAATCTTTGAAGCAGCAAGTTTGTTTTACAACATCTTTTCCAGAGTATTTATTGCTCTCACAACGACTTTTACGCTACATGGGAACATAAAACACATTAACATTTAACACACAGTAGCATTCATACTATAAGGCTTTCAAACCCTTCAAGTGGAGGAAGCCGTAATAAAAATATTTAAGAAGTGCTGTCATTCTACTTCTGCTGTAGATAATTTTCTTACAAGATGTTATGAATTGTTTAAATAAAGGCTGGCAGGGCCTCATCCTGCTCAGAGATGGCTGATGTAGTATGTTTTTAAGCACAACCAATGTAACAGGAAGCTGGTTTTTGTAAGTTTTTCATACTTCTCCTTAATAGCCCGAGATTAGCCTGAGAACAGAATGCTGCTTTCACAAGACTGAGCTTTATTCAATCATACAAAAATTTTAATGGAAATGTCCTTTAATAAAATCATCCATTTGGTGTTCTTCTTTCATCGTGCCTGCAAATGTTTGTGGAAGAAGACAACTTTGAGCCCAAGTCAGAACATGGGGATTGGAAACGAATTCAATGCCACCAAGCTTGTATTTATTTCTTTGCTGAAAAGTTCAGTTGTTTAATAACCAAACAGCTGTAATTATGTCAACAATCCGCAAATGTGTAACTACAACCAGAACACTAATGGAATAGCTCAGTAAACACAAGTACATGGCTTTGGTACCCATTGGATACCTTGCATTTGATTAGCAGGTAACACCCCAAAATGCATCGCTTCTTAAATGCAGCCCTGTTGGTCACTGTGCAATTCCAGAACCTCCCACAGTGCTGTACAGCACTCAGGACCAGGTTAACCAATTCTGTATGTGGTATGAGAAACTTCAATGGCAGCCAAATAGAGGCACCACGGCCTGGTGCCATGTTATGACACCTGCTCATGCTTTCCATGGTCAGTGGCTTCATCGTCCACTTCAAGTGCTGATTCTGTCCTCCCACTGCCCTGCTGCAAAGCTCAACAGCTGAGTTACAGCCCAACATCAACACAGATGTCCAAAATGAGCCTTCATTTAGGTAAGCATCCATGTACCTATGTATCTTCATATCTACACACTGTACACGCACACACAAGTGTCAAGTACCAATATATTATATGGAAAAATTCATTTTCAACTTTATAAACCATCTTTTGCTCACAGATGCCAGAAGTTAAGCTGTTCAGAAGGGAACAGAAGATAAGGACTGAATGCCATCCTGCTGCATATGCCTTCCACGGCCCATGAAAAGTTTTCGTGTTGACTTCACTGCAACAACCACAGTTGGCTCAATTTTATTTGTTTTGTGATTTTTTTCCCCTTTTTTCCTCTTTGAGAATAAAGAAGAGGATTGAAATGTGTCTAATAACAAAACAGCCTTTATAATCACCACTTCTCTCCAAATATCTGACCAGACAAAAGCAATATTTATCCATTTTAAACATCCCCCATTAAAAACAAACACAAACATGAATAGCACACAGCTTGAATAGAGGATGTGTCAACAGTTATAAATCACCATCATGTAAACTATCTGGCTTTGCATGTACAACTTTGATATGTTAGAGAATCCCTGGCACAGGGAAGCCATACAGCTGAACTCGTGCTGTGCAATGCTTGGACATCAGCTGAGCAGCACACAGCACTGCTACTGAGCACGTTCCTATGGCAATCCCAAAGCACTCTCATGGAGATGAGCTTGGAGCCACCCAGAGAACAGCACTGCTGCCCTGACCATTCCACAGCTGCTTATGCTGTGATACAGGAGGAAAAAAAAAAATGGAAGTACTCCTTCTTCCCTTTAGCATTTGTTTCTTCCTATTCTCCCTGGCCTTTGTATTTATCAGTCGAGCATGCGTTCTCATTCTGGAAGGAAATGGAGGAGGTTTGGATTCTGCAGTCGATGGGATTTCAGCTAAGTCCCCTCACTTGTATGCTGCCTTTCCAAAGTGCTTTGCTTCCTTGTAGGCTCCACATTTCTGCTTACAGCCTAGGATGCGTTTTCTTATCTCCTTGATATGTAGTGCTAGCAAGGAAAGGTTAATGGGCAGATGAAGAAAAGCCCTCTTTAAAAACAAGAAAGGGGGGGCAAAAATACACCATTACCCAGGACTACAACTCTTTCTTGTAAACCATTATCTCAACCTGACTCACCCAGTGCTCAACAGCTTCAGTTTTGCAGAACTGCTTTGAAGATTTGGCCACGCCATCTGTTTTCACATGTGACAACTTGGCACAGCTGAGCACTTGAGCCCAAATCTACATGTAAATCCCAAAGTCATGGCCTAACTAATAATTCCAATATGGAAAACTGTGATAACAGCTTTCACAATCTTAAGAGAAATTAAAAGAAAAGGAGAGAAGGCACTCCGCAGTTAATCCTCCTCTCAAAAAACTCATTCCCTCCTCCCTTCCCTCCACAGACTGCTAACGAATTTAACAAGAGCATCTCTCTAAATTATCATGGCAGCCACGTGCACAACTTCTATCAGAAAAAGGGAGAGACAAAAGCACACATTAAGGAGTAGCACGTTGGCTCAAAGATGAGCAACCCACTGCAATTAATGCCTCAAGTCCAACAACAGGCAATGGAAGAGCCAGAAAAAATAAGGAAACAACTTCTGTCCTCATTTAACAGTCTGCTACAACTTCATGCAAGCCATAAATCTTGTGGATGCTGTCAAGCCGCTCAGTCAATTAAATGTAGACCAATCTTAATAAGCATCCAAGGGGGTGGAGGACAGAGAAGAGGCGCTCACTGGTATCTCCCTACCAGCTTCCTGATCCTAGTCTGCAGCTCAGTTCCTCTTCAGCTCTTAAAACATGAACAGTACACGACAACGAGTGCCAAAAACCTGTGGGGTCCGGGCAAGGACTGTGGGCTCGGCCTTGTGCTCTCTGCAACATTTCCACTGCTAATTTTTCCTTATCGTGAACAGAACAGAGAGGAAATCTGTTATCATTTTCACACGCACAATGCAAATCAAAGCCACACACCATGAGGATTTCTATGCACAAGAAGCAGAAAAAGCCTACAAGTTTGGATGCGTTCAACAAGTGGAGAAGAATTAAGCTCAAGAACAGCAATTCTTCTTGGATGTAAATACTTCCAAGTTATCTGTTACATGTGCAATAACTCAATGCTCATAAAACCCACCAAACCACAGAGCAGATGAGGTTGGAAGAGAACCCTGCAGATCACCTAATCCAATCCCCCTGCTCAAACCAGGCTTGACCACAGCAGTTTGCTCAGGACTGCAACCAGCTGGAGATGGAATCCCTGCAGCCTCGCTGATGCTGTGGTCAACCACCCATAAGATCCCTCGAAAGCAGAGCAGCACAAATCAGGTCACAGGCAGGTGAGTTCCAGACTGCTGTGTTTTATTTTATATTTTAAATGAAGTGAATTAATTGCTTTTAAAAAGCACCTCTGGTAAATCAAGAGCCATAATTCATAGGAGAGGGCGTGCAGCAGAGCAGGAGCCATGCTGATCTGACACTATGTCAAGAACCAACACAAATACTATTTCCAATGATAAAGCTGAAACCAGGACACACATTGAGTTGTTCAACAATTTTTCACTGCCAAACCGAAAAGGATGAAGCCATTCCACACTTCTCACATAGCAACATTCAAGAAACACTGTGATACACATTGAGTTGGACTCCAGGATCTCTGTGGGTCCCTTCCAGTTCAGGATATTCTATTACTCTGCGATTTAACAAAGGAGAATGGTGCTCCTTTACAACATCTGAAGCAAGTGCCAATAACTTTCTGTTGATTTAAACATACACCATTATATGAAGATATAACAGAAAGCCACCTTGCTATTATCAGATCCCAGAGAGAGGTGATGAAAATAACATTACTTCAAGCCAAACAACTGCTTTGGATTTGAGTCTTTTTCTTTTTCTGTTGTACCTTTTCATCCCAACTTGAACATGAACTACAATATATTACAAGCATGTAGTCAGAAAAACACTGCCAAGCTACGGAAAAAGACTTCATTTGGGGAATGTGGAGTTCATTCATTCACACTCAGGTCCTCAAAATCGTATTTAATCATCACTTAATGATTACAGTTATGATAATTAAATCAACACTTAATGAGAACAGCTCAGCTGCATGGCAGACACTATGCATCCACTCAGAATATTTGTTGATAGCAGTGGAGCATCTTCAAAAAGAAGTGTTTTCTGAATGCTATGGGAACATAAAAATCACAGAATCACAGCATGGCCTGGGCTGAAAAGGAGCACAGTGCCCATGTGGTTCCAACCCCCTGCTGTGTGCAGGTCACCAACCAGCAGCCCAGGCTGCCCACAGCCACATCCAGCCTGGCCTTGAATGCCTGCAGGGATGGGGCATCCACAGCCTCCTTGGGCAACCTGTGCCAGTGCCTCACCACACCTCCAAAATGAGCCCTAAAGCTTCCTTAGGAAATGGTGACCATTTTGCTATTAATCAGAAGGTGTTATTCCATGGTTATTCCTAATCCTTTTTTAAGCAATACATGGAGGAATACAAAAAGCTGCCCATTACATACAAAGGGGCATGGAGCAGGTATTATACAGTGAAACCAATCACAGATATTCCTCTGCAGAGCACACCTAGAAGCTGACCTAACAGCCTTGCTAACAATAGTGGGAAAGACAGGTTCTCAAGTAGCTGCATTCCAGACCATTTGAGGCTCACCTTAACTTGCCCCTTGAAACAAACACTACCATAAAAGCTGTCTGGGTTCATATGTAACACTTTAAAAAGCCATACTTGACAGCTATGTTGTCATAACTGTGAAATACAGACCTCCTTTACTTCAGAGCTGTGAAATATTACTTCTCTTTCCTGCTAACTGGCAGCAGGAATTCTGCTATATCCACTATACAGCGTATATAATAAGGAACAGATGTCTGTGAATTATGATGCTGTAATTCCATCGAGGGCTTCCAGAGATGTCAAACCACAAAGACAAAGCCTGAGCAGCTCACAGAGATACCTGCACAGACCAGGATCATTGCAGCAATGACAGTTACCTTTCTGAACAGCATGTGAATCCTCTTCCTTTCTCATCTTCGATTCTTCCCTTCTTCTAACACAGCCCCTTATCCGTCCCACCATCCTACTTTTCCTCCTACCTCTTCTTCCTTCAGGTGAAATCCCACTCCCACCTGCCTTAAGAATGCAATTAGTTTCCCTGAGGACCACCTGGCCCTGAGAAAAGGGCTGTTTTTCTAACACAGCTTTCACAGTGGGTGTGAATGTAGCGGTGAATTCGTCCAACAATCTTTACGGCCTCCCAGAAAACGATGCCAGTGACATTCTTAGCAAGAGCAATATTTTAAAGAAATTAACAAAAAACTCAGAATCCATGGAACATTTTCACGTACCATTACCAAAGGCAGATGTTAATGCTATTGCCAGCTCTCTACTTTTGGCTGCACGGCTTATATACAGTCCTGCAAATGACATGTCAAGATGCCTCGACTGACCTTCACCATGCTTCAGACGTGCAGCCGCCTCTTTGCTACCCAGAAGAGCTGAGACGTGCAGTACAGTGGGAGCCCCAGGATGCACAGAGCACTGGGGAAACACAGGAGATGGGAGGACCAGCTCAAATCCCAGGAGTTACCCCAGGTGCAATTGTGCCCAAGGAACAAGACAACGCTGAGTGGTGTTTGTGGAACTGGGATAGGGCTAAAAGAAAACACCTGGAGGTTTCAGCTTAATGAATGAAACAACCCACAACATATTACTTTATGGCTTTCTGAAGTTAAGAACTCCCTGAATCTGTGCTTATATGTCTCTCCAAAGCTCCCAACCAGGAGATTAAAGATAATATTTTTTAACAATAAATCTCAATGACAGACAAAGCGTATGGCCTAATGAGCAGAGGCCTGTAACAACCCCTCACTACTGTGTTTTTACTCTTAAGGAGACTGAAAATAAAAATCCCATCAACATATATATACAGCTTATGGTTATCATTAGGTTGATTAGTTGTTTTAATTTGAAAATTTTGGATTTGATTCCCAGTTCCAGCACATAAAATTTTCCATTGAAAGCAGATTTTGGCTTTCTTTGCATGAGATACAGTGGTTAGTGTTAACATGCAACCAAAAATTTTATGCAGGCAAATAAACTTGCTTCCTTTTCTTTGGGCTCACTTCCAAAGCACTGGTTTTAATATACGATGTACAAATGTCCCATAACACTGCTTTATATTAAAAGCATGAGCCAGAAACGTCCTATGAGAACACTTCTTAGCTCAGTATTTCTCATTTGTTATTATTATTCATGCCTACACACCTATGTGGAAACACAGAATCGGCTGCAACGTATTTAATTTCTACAGAGGAAAATACTTTATAAGCAAAATTTAGCACGTCCCACTAAATGGTGTGAACACATGGAGGAAGGTTTATTCATTTGACTCCACTCATGAACGTCAGTTGCAAATGAAATGCTTTTACTTACAGTCCATCACGGCAAGTTACCCGTGTGATGCTGCACACTGTGAACTGTTTCAGTTAGCACACAGGATGGACGTTCCCAACCATACCAGTAAAGTTCAGAGAACACACAAATCACCAAAGGCAACTCTCTCATGGAATGGGATGTGCTACGCTTTCTTTCCTGACAAGTCCATATTTTACAACTTCTTTAGAGACAGTTTCCCTTCTCCCTCTCCTTTTGGTGTACAAACACACCTCTCATTTCCTTTCTTGAGTCAGCAGTACGTTCCAATCAGTGGTTTTACAGCCACAGTTTGTAGAAGCAATAGATGTTCTTGCTACCTGAGACTGACTACAGTATGAGCCCCAGGAGGCCACCAAAGGCTCTACATACACCAGAAGGTGGCTGGATTGCATTGAATCTACAATGATTTAACTATGAGTGGCTGCCTCCAATTACTAAACGAACACTGCAGTCACTTCTCAAGGAGCACTGCAGAAATATGCTGGTAGTGTAATGAGTAACGGAGAGCTCTCCTTGCCAAAGATAAACAGTACTAAAAAAATAATAATACAAAATCCACTAAAAAAAAACAGAGAGGAAGATTGTCTCAATTTATATTTCTTATTTAAAAAAATCAAATTTGCAGGTACAGTGTGCACCAGTCACAGCTATACCTTAAGAAAAAAAATCTGCAATGTGATGGAACATGCAGCAGCAACAGCAAAGAAGCAGAGCCCTAGGCTACAGCAAGTGAGGGCTTGCTCAAACGCAACAGCCATAGACACAGGAACAAAAGAAGCTGCTTACCTTCAGAAGGCCTCAGGTACACAGGAGCTACCAGCAAAATACCCTCACCTCCACTGCCAACCCTTAAATGAGGGCTGGGAAGGGGTGGATCCTGGCTCCAGCCCTTCCATCACTCAGGTTCACTGCACACACCTGAGCTCCCCTAGGCTGGCCCTGCTTTCTCACCAGGTGCTCAATCACTGCTTCAAGCTGTGACTTAGCACTGCCACCGCACCTGTGCAAGGTATATTGAAAGACAATTGCAGATACAAAGATTAAAAAAAACAAAAGTGGTTCTTTACCTGAACCACTGTAAGATGACGACGAAGGCGTTCTCCTGGAGAAGCTTTTCACAGCCAGACTCTGCCCCCGCTGCTTCCGCCTCCAGGCTGTTCGGCACTTGGAGTCTATGCTCTGCTTGATTCGATACCAGTCAGATTCTGAGATCCCAAATTTATAAAAGAGATGACCTGTAATTACAGAGAAACACAAAGGGATGGCACCCAGCTCAAATCCCTGTTTTCAGGAACACACAGCGCTGATGGACGCTGCCACGCACACACTGGGCAAACAAGGAGCTGAACGACTCAGAACAGCCTAAAGAAAAACAGTGAGAGTTAGAAACACACCAAAGCTGTACAGCAGGATGATTTCAGCAGCAGCTTCAACAATATTCACAAAATTAAATGTGCACAGTTGTGTATTTAGAAGCATCGCTACCATGTTTCCAAATGTACGCTTCTACCCATGGAAACTGCATCGAACACAAGCAATATGGCAACAGAAGGATCCAGCTCTCCTAAGCCCAAACTGGAGAAAGCTTTATTTATTGCTGATAGTGCTCACAACGTGTGCATGATAAGCATGGGGTCGCATAAAGCTGCATGTAAAACAACCTCTTAAAACTCAACGCGGGATTCAATAGAATCCAATAAAAACACAGCACAGAATTCAAATCTGAAAGCGTTACTACTGTTATGGAGTCATTTAAAGAGCCACATTCTGCACTTCCCAGCATCTGGTGCTAAGTTGCCAAACTCTTATAAAAACACCATGTTGACGACTTGTGAGTTGGACCGTTGGAGTATTTTGAAACAAAGCTGATACAGATGGAGTCCCACTGCCAACACAAACCACATTCGTTAGCATCTGCAAACTCTGCCATCGAAGTGGAAGCCTAATTGTACAAAGAAGCAGTGCAAAAATACTCGTCAGGCTCCAAAAAATACTCATTTCAACATCTGGACAAACAGATGAAAAATTGAGAAGGAAACCTGTCGTACATGGTAGCTTTTTCAAGGCACTTCTCACACCATTTTGCTGTAACCTTACAGCAGTTTACATCTTGCTAAAGCACTCTGAACTGGGGGTGTCTGACTGGATGCTAAAGGAAATTTATAACCCAGAACTGCAGAAAAAAGCACTTCAAAAAGCGAAGAAGTGAAGCCAACATTTCCAAACTGTGATGTAAACCAGAACCATCCGAGCATTCACCAATCATTGCAATTTCAGTACTTCTGAACTTCTCAGATTTAGATCTGCAATAGTTAAAAGCCAACCCAAAGCTGCAGTATTTGGTTTCGGTCAACGTGGCTGTGCTTGAAGGAGCTCTTAAAATTCTTGTACTCTTTTTGTATTAATTGCTTGCCATGCCCAGCACAATAAAACCATCTTTTCAACCTACTGTGTTTACAAATTTACAGCCCAGGAGGATCCTGAGGTACGTAAGTGATTACACTCAAGCTGCTGTACAGCCCTTTGAACAATGCATGTCTTTTCCTGCAAGAGAAATGAAGGTGACAGCAGCAAAATGCCAGGCTTGCACAGACTAAGAGCTCTGTGCTCTCCTTTGCATTATAACAGAGCCCTCAGAATCTGAAATTCACAGGTGCTGATCTAACGTGCTCAAGGGGAATGTTGTATCCCTTCAGACATCATCACTTTCCATTTGTTTTCTGATTACTTTAGTACAGATTTGTTCAAAAAGCCACTCGAACACACAGGAGGAAAGCACTGGCATCAAGAATTTGGTTCCAAAGCACTCTACAAAGCTGAGGATTGATGACCAGCGAGTGACAGGGCCATGTTATTCAAAATTGCTTTACAGCCCCTCTCTGTGTCTCCAAAACAAGGGTGGGAGTAGGGAAGGAGGAAAACCGATTGAAATTATCATCTGCTGCTGTGCAACAGTTTCCTTTCCATGGGTGTCAGCAAAAGGAAAGCACATACTGTACTGTAAATAGTGAGACCACACTTTGGAGTGCAATCTATTACCAATACGCGCTACACGGAGAAATGGGTTTATAAATCTTTGCAGCAATGTCCAATAAAAATAGTTGTGTTTTAACTCTTGGTATGACCTCAGCTGTCAGTGCACACAGAGCAGTTGTGTTGTCCTGCATAACACGGCCGTGTGCTGTGATTATTTTGAACAAATGTCTGTATTTTGTTCATCAAGACATTTTAATGACTATCATCTCGTGTGCTGCTGTTAGAGAAATGACTGCATTGACTGCAGGTCTGAGAAAACTCACAGTACAGCAGTCCAGCCAGAGATTTTAACTCTTATGGTGTCAGTATGGCACATTCCAGGACGTCTCTTTGTTTCAACAGAAATCAAAAGCAAAATCATTTATGACAAGAGCCTCAATGAGCTGTTTGCATTAGGAGAGCTTAAGAAAGACGATGGGCAGAGGTGAGACATAAAGCATTCCAGAAGCTGCTCTGTGGACAGAAGACAAGAAACATTTGGCTTACTGACTGCAAAAGTTAATTAAAGTGACAAGAAATGGTCACAAAAAATTGGATAGAGGGACCACTGCCTTCATGGAGAGAACACGACAACAGAGGAAAGCAGGGAAGACAGAAGACAAGCTGAGGGTATAGTGAGAAAAGCAGATTTGGGACTGGAGAGACTGTCACAGCCGGGTGTATTTCTCTTCCCTTATCCACAGAATTCCAACCTAGCCAGCCAAAGGCATAAAACTGGTGCAGGTGACACAACCATTGCATGCACACAACTGTGTGCTCAGCCACAGTGACTGCACCTGCAAATTGGGCATAGCAAATCAGCCCTTAAGCACCCAGATAGCTGACATCAAGGTTGCATGAATTACAGATGTACAAATCCATCTCCTTGGTACTCCAGCTCTAAGCGTTACCCTAATCACAGGTCTTTAGCAACTGCCCCAGAGCTGCCTGCTGATGGCTGAACAAGGACTAAATGCAAGTGACAGCGGGGTGTTTCTGAAGTGCACATGGACATATAAATATGATTTACCCCTAGCAGAGAGATACGACTCGAGAACATGTGCAAGCAATACCAGAGAAAGTAAGCGTGCTGCCTCGCTGCTCTCTTCCATAAGGGATCACATGCAGGAGAGCTCTCAGCCCAGCGGCTCGCACTGCGTATGTCAAATGCCAGAAAAGAAGTATGAAAGGCAGGAATAAAGTGAGAGGCTGCACATGAGACCTTTAACTTGGGGAAGCCCTTATTGGGAAGGACAGCAGTGCTTCGGTGAGAGGAGATGTGACCCCTCAGAATGCTTGCTAGTCAAAAGCAGCACGAAGTGCCGTAATTTGCGAGCAGCACGGCTTCCCTGAGCCACATCACAGCCCTGATCGAAACATTTAGCCACATCCAGCAGTGTAAGTCAGCACTTTGGCAAAAAGACAACGGCATTTTGGAAGAGAGATGCACTCAGAGCAGCGAAGGAAAGGACTCGGATCGCCTGAGAGGGGCTTTGGAGGTCTTTTCTCCAGGACAAGAGATGGCTGCTGGTAACATTCAGAACAAAAGGATGTGCTTGTTTTGAAATGCTAAGAGTGCAGAGCTTGCTTTCTTGGAGAACCTCACCTCCCAAATCAAGCTTTATAAAACTTCATCCAGCAAAAGGAGGACAGCATGCACACCCTGGCAAAATTCAGCAAGTCAGCATGTAAAGCAGCAGGTGCATCACTACAGCTACTGCTCCACTTATGAGGACACATTTACAGAGGTTCATACAGAACTAAAAGACACCACAACACAAAGTCCCAGGACGCTTTTTGTGCACCATAGAATAAATCTTTTTGTTGCTCATCTAAGGAAAAAAAAAAACAATGGGAAAGATGGTAAATATGTGGTACGAACAGAAAAGTTGTCAGCAGCGATGTCTGAAATGACCACACATTCCCACACTTTTGGGCAGTGAATGTACAAAATGTTCGGGGGGTTGAGAATCTTTCACAGGGGGGAAAAGCAGAAATAACGAAGGAAAAAAAGAATGAAAACAATGCTCCTGAGAAAGTAATCCTCTCTTTCTTAAAGGTCAGAAGTCAGGCAGCAGACAAAGCAACCCGCAGAAAACACTAAATTGTAACAAAATTTAATTAAGAACAAATTGAGGAGGAAGAAAAGACGTTTGTAATATCAAAACCAGACACGAAATATTCCACTGACAAAATCTGCCTCTGAAAAAACAAACTTCATGTCAACAGCTCACATTTAGATCCTGAACGTTGCGCTGCTTCCCGTTCTCCACAAACACCAGATTTGCTTGCAGAATTAAAAGGCAAATCAATTGCATCCACGGAGCTGGCAGGACTCCTTTTGCTGCCCTTTATCCTGGGATGGCACAGATTTGTCCTCTTCTATTGTTGCACTTTGAAAGGCTGCAGGGAAAGCGTTACCCCGGAGCACACAGAGCTGCTCCCATCCACGTGCGATCCAAGCAGGCAGACCTGGTGAACTGTTCTTTCCACTTTCAATTTCAATACGATTTTTCAAGCCTGCCCTTTTAACGAGGGTTCAAATTCGGTCTAATTTCAGATTCAAGTGATTGAATCGATCCACAGAATCTTTCTTAAGAAAACAAGGGCTGCTGATTTTGCCTGCACACAGTCACGCAAGAACCTTAAAACTCAAATATTAAAATCAGACTGAAGTGTTGTTGAAATCTCAACTCTTAAAAGCAAGTTCCACTGTCAGCTCTCAAAGAGAACAAACGTCCTGCTTCCCTCAGTGCAGAAGACACGGTTTAAGAGGATTTGTGCAAATAAGGTCCCATGACAAATAGATTATTCTACTGCACTCTTCAGTTAAGTTATAATAATACATAAGAGCTGAAATTACACATTAATCAAATTCCTTTCTGCGTGGACAACAGGAACCCTACCTACAGATCTCATTGAGGATATCATCTTCGATGACCTTCCGACAAAGTGCAAAGCTGCTGATTTCAGAGCTGTATTACAGCAAATAGCCATACAGCATTCACCCACAGCCGGGAAATTAAGTCTGACGTGACAAGAGAACAAGGGAATTCCTAAATATCATTAAGGACATCAATGTAAAGAGAGGAATGTTTGAGGTAAACATTCCAGATGTGAAAAACCAGAGTGAGTCATTGCTTTGAAATAGAAACGTGTGATTATACAGTGCAGGGAATGAGGACTAACGTCGGGGACACCAAAAATACACTCCTTCCAGGTGTGCATTGCTCAGCAGAACTGCGCTAGCTTCCAGATGCCACTGTGCTCCGGGGTTACATAAATACACATGTGAGCCCATTGAGGAACTAAATATGTATTCCTATTGCTTTACAAGGCAGCTGGGACAGAAGCGGGCTGGCAGACAGCGAGCTGTGCAGGCTGAGCTGACCTCAGCCACACAGTGCCCCTCTCTGCTCCCCACAGCACAGTAATGCAGCTCTAATAATTAATTACATGCGTCCCAATGGCCCCGAACTCTACCAGAGCTGGGGAACGAGATGGGTTGTGCTTTAGGATGAGAATCTCTCAAACGCAAATGGAAGCAACATGTTTTTAGCTATGTCAAGGAAACTACCGCTTCAAAACGATGTTATCTCAGCTGCTAAAACAAAGCCGAGTTCAAATGAAGTCTCTGGCTGGTAGGAATCCTTTTTTGGGATCAAAGGGGTGTGCTGTAATATGCCAACGTTAGGGAAAGGCAGAGGAATTGTTCAACTAGTCAGCAAGTAATTATGAAATGCTAATTACAGCGTTAAGACAACGTACAGACTACAATTGTATGTGGCTCGAACATGGAGGAACAGGGAAGAAAGTTTCCACCTGTAACGTCAGTCTGCCACATTTAAGGAGGAAAAAAAATAATCAGGAAACAACATTTAACAGCATAAAAAGCATCTGCCTGTAGAGGCTCGTGTTTAAACCCTGACTGAAGTGAGAGCACCGAGGTGCAGCTGCAGATCACTGCTGGTTGGATCCCAGCAGAACCACGGCCACAGGGAGCATCTGCATTTGTCCTGAGCACCCCTAGGCACAGATCCTGTATGAGCCCTTCTGCAAGTGCTTGCCAGATGGCATCGTTTTGCTGTGGGTAAGGACAGGTTTGCATTTTATTTGTTATTTTTTCCTGTTTTGGGGGGTTTCGTTTCTTTTTGGTTTGGTTAGCTCAGCCCAAAAGGCGTGAGATTCCTCACTCAGTTCTTATTGCCTTTTATTTTAAGGAATGCAAAGCTGTCGGAACTATAAAGCATTCTGAGACCTAAAGCATACATGACAATAGGAAGCACGGAGGGATGCTAATGCTGATGTTTTACACCAACAACTACTATCGTGTTCTTCAAAAGAATAATTAATATAACTTGAATGCCAGCTGCTGGCTCCCACCTACCCAAATAGCTAACACATCACTGTAGTTTAATAAGAGTTAATTGGTCAGAATATCTCATTAATATTTATTCTAAATACTTGTTGGCTTTTTCCAGTGTAACACAGAGCCAGTGGGAACATGAAATTAAAAAACACCCAGATCTGAAGGATCAACCTTGGTCTGCAAGTTTTCATTGCAAGTTTTAAGAACAGTATATACAGATATATATCTATATATGCACACATATTTTAGCATCTGTAACCTCAAAGTGTAGGGAATGAGGACTAACATTGGGGACACCAAAAATACACTCCTTCCAGGTGTGCATCCAATGCAGGCTGTTCACCAATGCAAGACCTCCTGCAGTCATACAAACACACACACACACACCTTACCACCTGCCTGCTAACCCTCCTTGCCTGCTTCTAATTGCTGTACCAACAGCAGAACCTGTTTGATTTACTCAAGACAGCCATCAGCACGCAAATGATGACATCTAGTGGAGCAGCGAATGCACCAGCCTGGTGAGGAGGGCAGCACACATCCCTCGTGCACCACTGCTGCATTTCCATCACTGCTGCTCAGGGTTTGTGGGGTGCACAACCAGGATCTGCTGCCACGTGGGAGGGGCACAATCTCTGAGTGCAAGGGAGTTGTTCCTCCTTGCACACTTGAAGGGATTTTCATGCCGTGTGTTTGATCACAGTGCTCTGATGGTGAACAATATTAACAGCTGGTAATATGTAACCATCTAATCATAGAATGGTCCGGGTTGCAAAGGAGCACAATGCTGATCCAGTTCCAACCCCCTGCTGTGTGCAGGTCACCAACCAGCAGCCCAGGCTGCCCGCAGCCACATCCAGCCTGGCCTTGAATGCCTGCAGGGCTGGGGCATCCACAGCCTCCTTGGGCAACCTGTGCCAGTGCCTCACCACCCTCTGAGTGAAAAACTTCCTCCTATCATATCCAACCTAAACCTCCCCTGTCTCATTTAAAACCATTCCCCCTTGTTCTATCACCATTCACCGTCACAAACAGACATATCCCCTCCTGTTTAATAACCAGATTGTAATTATCAAGAATATTAAGTGTCTAACTCCTTAATTAAGTTTAACTCCAAATGAACTAACCCAACAAGAAAATAATTCCAGACCAAATCAGAGGGTTTACACTCTGAATATACTCTGCTGTCTCCCTGCTACTCTTCCCCAGTTACATGAAAGCTACCCCACAGTGACAACACAAAATACAACCACGTCTATTTTCCCCCAGCTTTGAAAGAAAACAGATTCCCAGGGCTGAAAAACATCATCTCACCAATGTGAAGGCGCAGCAAATGAAACAAAATACTTTGGGGAATTTAAAAATAAAATAAAATAAAATAAAATAAAATAAAATACCCCACAACAGAAGATCTGTGATCTATGTTCATTTCCTCCCAGAATGTATATATTCATGCAACATTTGGGTCGCAGGACGAAAGTGAAATTGCACATTTCATATATCTGTAGCTGAAAATCGCAATGGCAGCGTTCCATACAGACTGTACAAACGTTTTCATCTGAAACATCTTCACGAAGATTAGGACCTCAAGGACACCAACCCCGTCCCTACCAATTCCCCTTCCAAATCAAAAGCCTCACGCGCTCACCTTCCTGCACAATAAAAATGCACACGTGCTTTTGAAGCTTCCAACACGTTCACCTTCCATTTTGGCACATTCCAAATGTCAGGGTTCATTTCTGATCAGACTGAGCAAGCAAAGATCCTCCTATTCCTTTTAGTCCCCCTTTGGGAGAGCTGCTCCCGCACGGCACATCAACTTTCATTCTGCTTTGGAGCAGAACGTACCTGGGTATACGACGCGTTTATTGCCAAGGGATCGATTTACAGGTTGAAATCAAAGCCCGATACTGAAAACAAATGGAATCACCCAATTTGAAGCAATAACGCGTGATCGAAATGAACGGCTCTGATGTGAAGGAGCCGCGGCCAACAATCACACATCAGGTCATTTCTGATCTCCGCAGCTTGAAAGAGAAATTGATTAAACAGCCGTTTGTTTTTTTACACGGCAGCACAATTCAACCCGACAGAACCCGCAGTAAAACCGATGGAAAAAAGAAAAGCAGAGGGCTTTGCTTTCAGCCCCCCCCTCCTGAGCCACCCCGTTACATAACCCCTCGCCGCGGTGCCTCAGGATCCCATCTGGATGGCAGTCACTGCCCCACGTGCCGCCAAGAAAAACTCGCTTAGGAATCAACAACGAGAATTTCTCCCCTTCCGAAGGAGTTTGTGGCTTTGGAAAGGGCTGGCATGACAGAAACCTGAACGCTGCGGGAATTTATTTACATTTTACTTGCAGTCTGCTTGAGGCATCTCCCCATAGCGCTTTTTAACCCTTAGGAAACGAAGGAGAGAAAGTTCAAAGGGAGGGAGGAAAAACCCCACAACTTTCTGGAATGCTGTTTATGAGATGTTGAGGACTCTCAGATCCCAGCAAACGCGGCCGTGAGCCATCCAGGGCGGTGTGTGTTATGGCTGTGCTGACCCACCTGCTCTTGCTCTCACCATCTCAGGGATCAGATACGTTACAGCTCTCACTGCTCGTCTCTTTTAAAACCACACTGCAAAAGTACAGTTTTCTCATTCGACAGTCTTTGATAGTAATATTACTTCTCCTCTAAAGGCTGCTGAAAGTTTGTCAGTGGAACTTATCTGAAAAAAGATGCTGGATATTGAATTATCAAAGGTAACTCCACCAAATTATTTATATAAATATAAATATAAATATAAACATAAACATAAATATAAATATAAATATATATTTATATTATATAATATATGTTATATTATATAATATAATACATATATTATATAATAATAATATATTATTTATATTATATATATAAATATATTTATATATATGTAATATAAATAATATATTATTATATAATATATTTATTATATAATAATATATTTTATTATTTATTATATATATAATTATATATATTTATTATTATATTATAT